>NC_139654.1:16130587-16278087 GCF_951799395.1 Argentina silus
ACACACTTCAAAGTGTGCGCAGTATGATGAAAGATGTTCGAGTGCTCTAACTGGGTAAACATTGTGTTCTGATGTGCTTGTGCATTTTTGCTACTTGCTTCTTCTGGCAAAGTTTTTGCAATACTGAAGCATCAAAGAAGTTGTGGTAAAACTCTCGCTCACTCTGGGTCGGAGCCTTGTAGGTACAGTACTGTGGACCGCTCTGCATGTCTCTGTCTTGTGATCTTTCATAGTTGGGACTTGTTTTACATCCTCTCTGTGTTCATATCATGCATTTGCTCAAGTCCCTTATCACATTCTACAATAGTTAGAAGCTTGTTACAGTCATTTGTCATTTTACAGACTGAGCAGTTGAATGATGTGGTGTGAAACCATGTGCTGTCAGGGTCAGTTGATTTAAAGTTGAGTTGAAGATGTATTTACAGTACGTACAGTACAGTGGTAGGAAGCACGGGAAGAACGGTTTACAACTATATCAACGCTGTGAGGGCTCTAATTGATTTCTTATCCCCCCCCAAAAAATAAAAAAAGGTAATCTCTCCTCTCTGCATGCTTCTCTTTGTGTCCGTTTCTATGATCGAACCATAATCCCCTCGATTGGAGAACTGTTGGACTCATTGTGTGAGACGTGACCTCATGTGAGGTGCTTAGTATTGACTTATTTATGAGCCGAGCTGCAGCAAATCCATTGTTTCATCACAATGGGCTTGCAATGGAACAGGGGAGGCTGGTGGAGGTAGAAATCGGAGGACGGGCTCATTGTAAGACATGAAACAGAATGGTATCAAACACGTATGTTCCTCCGATTTCTACCTCCACCAGCCTCGGAAAGCTGTTGGATGTGGCATCACAATAATGATATTTCACCTCACCAAGTCCTCAAACTGGTTCAGATGCCCTCAGTGAATCTAATGCTCAGACAAGGTGTATTTTAGGTTGTACAGAAGGATATTCCACAGAGAATTGCAGGACATTTACTCTTAATTGGAATAATAGCATTCCATTGGAATTGACCTTGACTTTCCCATTAAATTCTGATTGAAGTAAACAAGTAAAACGACCGGAATACTCAGTGTTTTCTTTCCATGGATCATAGAATGGCAACATTTATATATTTTTTTTAAAAATTGAAATTAGATTTTCTTTTCTTTTTTTTTCACCAGCTTGATAAAATAGTAAAGTCAATCAATGTGGTTTATAAATTAAATACATTTTAAGATTGAAACAAATGTTTGCAATTCATGGACAAAACTGAAACTAGAATTGTAGTAGTATGATAAGAAAGGTTTTAAACATTTACATTTGTTTTTGTCTTGTTTAAAAAGAGAGTTGAGATACAGTGGCTTCAGAAAGTATTCAGACCCCTTCACTTTTTCCACATTTTATTATAGACTCAATTTAAAATAGATAAAAAATCAAAAATGCCATCAATCCACACACAATACCCCATAATGACAAAGCGAAAAGACGTTTTTAGAAATGTCTGCAAATTTATTAAAACTTAAAATACAGAAATGCCTCATTTACAAAAGTAAGTTTGCTATGACACTCTTAAAATAGCTGAAATGCAAAAATGTCATCAATAAGTTGAATTGAGTCCATCTTAATGGAAGGATAATAGTTAATGTGATTTTGGAATTAATATCTTTATCTTTTTGTCTCTGATTTCGCTTCGTCATTCTGGGGAATTGTGTGTGGAGTGATGGCAAAAAATAAATGTAATCCATTTTAAATTGAGTCTATAACACAACAAAATGTGGAAAAAGTTGTCTGACTACGTTCAGAAGGCAATGTACAAGGATTGTCGCCTCATAATTTGAGTAGAATTATTCATTTGTGTCAACAGAATGAATGATACAATGTCACATTTTATAGCCAACAATCAATTCAATTGATTCAAAAAGACCTGTTCATTTGAGATTACATAAATACACAGTTTTTCAATCTCCAGATAAATTATGTGAGGATGTAATAAAATGGCAAATAGTTCAAATTAAAATGACTGTCAATGAATACAAATACATACAAATTAGGTACTTCAGAAAGTCATAAAACAGTAGGCAATGCAATCTAAATGACCAGAGAAACAGCTTTCTGGATAGGGTTGATTTTCATTAGTTTCTTAAACGACTTGTAATTTTGAGTCTTGTACTGAAAAGCAACAGCAACATGAGAGAAAGTGAGGTTTTGAAAGAAATCATCATCATCACTTAACGGATGGAGGGTCAGAAAAAAAATAAAGGACTAGGTGTACATGTATTTACTACATTTAATGTTTTGTTTTCAGCAGGAGCGCCGCAAGGGGGGGAAGTTAGGACGATTCTAAGGGCCCAGCACTGACAGGGACCCCTCAGAGCACACTATTGTGGCGATAAACGAGTAGAAATAGACTAGTTGGTGTCATTAAAACGAACCACACTGCTCCTTAACAAAACACACACACAATGAACCATGGGAACACGGCATAAACTGTAGCCCTACACTATTATTATCATCATCATCATCATAAGTAAGTTAATGTAATTAAAATGAGAATTGTATCTATTAAAACGTGACGACTAACTGCAACTTGCAGAACTGTTTCTCTGGTCTGCGTGCGGGCCTTAGTACTGCCTTTCTATGGGGAGCGGAGCGAGAAGAAAGGAAAAGTAGTTCCTATCCCAAACAGCAAATAAAAAATTAAAACAAATGAATACTATGAAGTTAATGAAATCACTACTTAAAGACAGTACCTGTTATCGATTTTAAAGCATTAAGCATTAAGATCGAAGTATTGATATTTTGGTATCGATCCGACCATCCCTACTAGAATATTCCAGTCGGTGCGTTTACAAGCAGAACAGATCAAGATCAGTAGATTTGACACGTCGTCGTCGCAGAAGTCGGGACATCAGAAACGAAAAGCGAGGCAACAGAAAGCTGAGAGGGAGAAAAAGGGCCGACAGTTAGTCACCCGGTTTTTTCCAAAGAAAGGGATATATTTATTCACCTTCCTTTGGTGCCCATTAAGTTACACGTAGCTACCTAGCCAACATTACTCTGGCTTACACTGCCAGGATGATCTAGCCAACTAACAAGTTAAGTTAACTTACCGTGCAGTGTCATTTCACTTAAATATTTGGTAGGTTACCTTTATCGCCACCAAAAACGAGATGAGTGCAATTTTGGTCCGAATAATTAATAGAGCTCAGTGAATCTGTAGCCAGCTAGTGCACACTCTTGCTATAGCTAGCTAACTAGCATACATGCTAACTAGCTTGTTCACTAATCAGATCTCCCCTCATCGTGCACAGATGCAGCTTCAGGGTTAGAAACCCTTCCTTCAACACACCTCCCAGTTGTAGGAGAAGGAGGTGAGCAGTATTTCGTTGATAATATGTTTACAGCAGTAAACCAACTGATTTTGAATATTTTAATGTATGCTGTATTACCATGTGAGCAGCTAGCTGGCTAGCAAGCATGGAATATAACTTTAGCTAATGGTAACATTTAGCTAATTTAGTTCTTCCAGTAATGTACATTGACAACTGGCCCATTAAAATAACATTGTTAGCTTGCTGGACAACATTTAAGCTAGCTCAGGTGGTGTAAAGGGGGTATATTGCCACTTTTGTTACCCTTTTTATGATTTATTATTTTTTTCAATCAACCACTGCTACTAATCAAGTATGCGCAGCCCAGCTCATTCCAAATCAATCAGCAGAATGTTAATTATTATGATAACTCTATTTCTATGTATTATTACTATGTTAATACTGTTATAGGACAGATTGTGAATTATGTACCTTATGGTTACTATAGAGCCAGGGCCCTCTTCAAGCCATGCAGCCAGAGAGGAGACAAGCAGAACCACCGGTTTTGAAGAGGAAGGCAATGGAAAGTGCCAACAGTTACAGCAGCACAGATGAGGAGGAGGAAGCAGCAGAGAAGAACATCCAGTGCAAGGGACAAAGTGAGGCTCAGATTAAGGATGCATTAGATACTGAGCCACATGTACAGGTATCAGAAGAAGATGATCTGCTGTCAGTTGACCCAGGTTTGTGGCCAGCATGATTAATTGACAAGGAGAGGGCAACTATTATTAGAAAATTAGCAATGAGGGAAGACAGAGAAATTCCTCATGATTCAGAGGGAAAGCCATTTCCAGACTACCTGAAATATCTCTGGGAGAGAAAAGCTGAAAAGGGACTGGTTAATTCACAGTGATAGTGCAAATGCACTGTTTTGCATCCCATGTGTCCTTTTCTCTCATGAGCTGAAAAGACCTTCACATAGTGCTCTGAATAGTGTGGTGGAAGTCTAGGATTTACCACTCTGTACTTTAGCTCTTCGGAGGTAAGAATCAAGAAACAAGTCCTGAGTAGCCACAATATCTGAGTCCGGTATTTATTGTTTGCAAACAAGAGACAAGAGCGTAACAGCAGCCCAGCGTAGATTCGGGGGTCCGTTCAGCGCAAGTCTGAAGAGACAATGATAAGGTTCGTCTTTTATACAGTTTAAACATAATGCCAGGCGCCTACAAGGCTATCGGCTGATGGGCTTGTGCTTACGTTGTAGTAGAATTTAAGTAATGGTATTTTGAAATAACATACCGTTAACCAGAGCTGTTGATTCATTCAGAGACTTTATTCACACAGAAAGAAGCCGGGTCAGGTTTGCGAAGTTGAACCCCTTTCACTTCCGTTACCTGTCCTTTTATAAACATCACACAGGTCAACGCCCTTCATTCAAATTCCTGTCTACTTACACCAATGATATTTAAGAACTACATTTCGTCATCCAGGGGCTACTCCCACCTGACGTGGCGTCGGTCAGTCTGTGGAGAGATCAATTGACCTAGGCTGTTTACAAAAGCCATCTGTCCTGGCTGTTCACAACTGTGTTTATTACTCATCTATCCTGTTTCTGCAGCTTTGATCTATTGTACTCCATTGTGTTCATACCCTCTAGTCAACCCCCACTTATCTGATCTCACCCCTTCTGAGATGTTCCAGGACCATCTGGTGTCCTTGTGACCTTTTCCCCTAGGTGTGGGACGTGAGAAAGGGCGGGAGAGAATGAACAATGGGGAGACTCTCTTACTGATCAATCAGCGCTTTCGTACTGATTAATCGCCGTTCAACATTTCACACCTATCGGCAGGATGCGCCTGTCCCCCCATTATTGCTCTCTCCCACCACTCCCTCAGAGATCACCGCTGTTCATATGGTAAATCATACAGTGCTTCTCAGAACAATGGCTATAGAACTTTAGAGGTGTGGCAAGAGAAAATGTAATCACAGTAGTTACACAAAGTGTATGACCTGAAAATTCTATGAATGTATTTTCCATAACAATAGTGACCATGGGTACAAGATGTGTGACGTTAAGTGGCGTCGTATGTATGACAAATTCCCAAGCCATGAAAACAACAGAGCTCACAGGGACTGCTATTTAAAATGGAAAAACCTGCAGTGTTCTCTTATGGCTGCAACTGGCATCGACCATCAGTTGCAAAGAGAGCTACAATCTGAAATTGAGAGAAATAAGGCTCTCTTGCAGAGACTCGTTCATGTCACTCTGCACTTGGCATCAAGGAATTTACCTTTTAGAGGTAAAACTAAAGATTTAGGCGATGTCCACAATGGAAATTTCCTTCGCACGCTAGAGCTTTTGGCACATTATGATCCTCTGCTGAAAGACCACTTACAGAAAATCAGGACATCAAAAAAAGAAACATTATTTGAAACAAACATTATTTGAGCTCAGACATACAGAATGAGTTTATTGAATTGTGTGGCAAAAGAGTTTTGAAAACCATTCTGAAGGAAAGGGAGGATGCAATCTACTATGGAATTATCTGTGATACTACGGCAGACATTTCCCACACTGAGCAAAATGTTGTGCTCATACGATGTCCATTATAATAACGACACGGAGGAATGGGAGATTACTGAAAGGTTCGTTGAATTCAAAAATGTCAACAGAAAAACTCTCTATACTAAATCTCTCAGCTCTGTAATTTCTTCACATGGTTTCTCCTACCACACCTACGCAGATGACACTCAACTTTTTCTCTCCTTCCCCCCTTCTGACTCACAGGTGGCAACACGTGTCTCAGCATGTCTTGCTGACATTTCTCCTTGGATGTCAGCCCACCACCTCAAGCTCAACCTTGACAAGACTGAGCTGCTCTTCCTCCCAGGGAAAACCTGCCCTCTCCAAGACTTCTCCATCACAGTAGAGAACTCTACTGTGACCTCCTCCCAGACAGCCAAGAACTTTGGGGTGATCCTTGACAACCGCTTATCCTGTGTGGCGAACATCACAGCGACAGCACGCTCCTGTAGATTCTTCCTCTACAACATCAGAAGGATACGTCCATTCCTCACCAGAGAAGCAGCACAACTTTTGATCCAAACACTTGTAATCTCTCGCCTTGACTACTGCAATGCACTCTTGGCTGGACTCCCCGCCTCCTCCATCAGGCCTCTGCAGCTCATCCAGAACGCTGCCGCTCGTCTGGTGTTCAATCTCCCCAAATTCTCCCATGTCACGCCCCTCCTCCGCACCCTCCACTGGCTCCCGGTAGCAGCTCGCATCAAATTCAAGACCCTGGTGCTTGCCTACCGGGCGGCAAAGGCAACAGCCCCTCCCTACTTTCAAGCAATAGTAAGCCCCCAAACCCCTGCAACATCACTCCGCTCCTCCACCTCGGCTGCCCGCCTGACACCTCTACGTGGATGCAGTGGCCGTGCTACTCGGTCACGGCTTTTCACTGTCCTGGCGCTCCGCTGGTGGAATGAGCTTCCCACAACGATCAGGACTGCAGAGTCACTTCCGATCTTCCGCCGTAGATTGAAAACCCATCTCTTCAAGCTACATCTTAACAGTCCCTCCTAAAGACCGCTTCACCCTCACTACCCCCCCTATACTAACCCTAACCCCGAGACCTCTTCTCCCCTGTTACCCCCCTGTACAAGTTCTCTCCTACTAATAAAATATATAATATTTTTTTTTTTTTTAAAACTAGCCTACTGGCATTACTAGCCTATGGCCCCTGGTGTGTGTATGGTAAATTTAAAGACAATATAAGGGTTTGTAATCCCACACCTAGGGAAGAGATCACAGGAAAACAGATGGTCCTAGAACAGTTGGAGAAGGCAGTAAAGAGGGGTAAGGTCAGATTGAGGGGTTGCTATAGGTGAAGAAAACAAAGGATCAAAGCGGGAGGAAACAGGATAGAATAATTAAAGATAGGATAATTAAGTAATAAACAAAGTTGTAAACAGCCAGAACAAAAGGCCTGATCAGACAAATTGACGCCAGCCCAATGGGTGGCGCACACCTTGATGACGAAATGTAGTTCTTGAATGTTATTGGTGTATGTAGACAGGAATCAGAAATACGTTGAATAGAAGGCGTGAACCTGTGTGAAATCTATAAAGACAGGTGACTGAGGAGATAACGGGGTCAGCTTTGCAAACCTGAACGGCTACATATTCTGCGGGAATAAAGTCTTTGAATGAATCAACAGCTCTGGTTAACGGTATTTTATTTCAAAGTATTATAACTTAAATTCTACGACATGAGCATTGATTATTTTGTCTTATGATGACTGTTGGATAGATGACTCACTTACTTAAACAAATGTATTTGTTGTACGTCGCTTTGGATAAAGGCGTCTGCTAAATGCCATAAATGTAATGTAAATGGAAGCAAAATAGCAGGGATGATAGAGAGTGTGCTTTCAGTTCTAGGAATAGACATAGGTGATTGCAGGGGGCAAGGCTATGATAATGGGGCAAACATGTCAGGGAAAGTCAAGGGAGTCCAAGCCCAAATATTTAAAAAACCCAATCTCGCTATATTCTCACCTTGTGCCTCCCACACATTAAATCTTGTAGGCGTGCATGCTGCAGGGTCAAGCCTTGAAGTGTCAACTTTTTTTGGCTATGTCAATCGCCTTTATACATTTGTAAGTGCAAACCCAGAGCGATGGGCTATATATACTGCTCAAAAAAATTAAGGTAACGCTTAAGGGACACATCAGATCTTGATGAACTTGAATTATTCAAGTTGAAAATCTTTACTGATGTACATTGTATAATTTGTTGAGAACAAAATGACGTAACAACGGTCAATGGAAACCAAAATCATCAACCCATTGAGGGCTGGATTCAAAATCACACCGAAAATCAAAGTAAAAAATTCAAATCACAGGCTGATCCAACTTGTGTGAATTTTATCACAGCAACGTCTGGGCATGCTCCTGATGAGTCGGCGGATGGTGTCCTGGGGGATCTCCTCCCAGACCTGGATCAGGGCATCAGTGAGCTCCTGGACAGTCTGTGGCGGTACTTGGTGGTGTCGGATGCACCGATACATAACGTCCCATCGGTGCTCAATTGGATTTAGGTCAGGGGAACGAGAGGGCCATTCAATGGTATCAATGCCTTCTTCATCCAGGAACTGCCTACACACTCTGGCCACATGAGGCCCGGGCATTGTCCTGCACTAGGAGGAACCCAGGGCCCACTGCACCAGCGTAAGGTCTGACAATGGGTCTGAGGATCTCATCCCGTTCCTAACAGCAGTCAGGATACCGTTGGCTATGACATGGAGGTCTGTGCGACCCTCCAAGGATATGCCTCCTCAGACCATCACTGACCCACCGCCAAACCGGTCATGCTGGGTGATGTTACAGGCAGCATTACGTTCACCACGGCGTCTCCAGACTCTTTCACGCCTGTCACATGTGCTCAGTGTGAACCTGTTCTCATCTGTGAAGAGAACAGGACGCCAATGGCGGACCTGCCAATTCTGGTGTTCTCTCGCGAATGCCAATCGAGCTGCACGGTGCTGGGCAGTGAGCACAGGTCCCACTAGAGGACGTCGGGCCCTCATGCCACCCTCATGGAGTCTGTTTCTGACAGTTTGGTCAGACACATGCACACCAGTAGCTTGCTGGAGGTCATTTTGTAGGGCTTTGGCAGTGCTCCTCCTGTTCCTTCTCGCTCAAAGGAGCAGATACCGGTCCTGCTGTTGTGTTGATGCCCTTCTACGACCCTGTCCAGCTCTCCTCGTGTAACGGCCGGTCTCCTGGTATCTCCTCCATGCTCTTGAGACTGTGCTGGGAGACACAGCAAACCTTCTTGCGACCGCACGTGTGGATGTGCCGTCCTGGAGGAGCTGGACTACCTGTGCAACCTGAGTGGGCTGCAGGTACCGCCTCATGCTACCAGTAGTGACAAGGACACTAGCAGAACACAAAACTAGAGAAGAATCAGTCAGGAAGGATAAGGAGAGAGCAATTGTCTGTGGCCACTACATGCAAAACCATTACCTTTTTGGGGGTTGTCTTGCTTTTGCCTCTCCAGTGCACCTGTTCACAATCACTTGTGCTTCCTAAATGGGCAGATTGATATCCTTGAAGTTTAACTGACTTGGTGTTACACTGTGACGATTAAGTGTTCCCTTAAGTCATCTCAATTCGATATTTTCTGCCACTTTCCCCTCTGACTGTACCTCTCTTACTCTCCTAAATGCAATTTATAAAATGCAACTCCAGAGCATTTTTGGAGAGGTTTGCGTTGCCCTTAGGATTTTTTGCACTCTCCCAGTTACCGTTGTGCGCGGAGAAAGGGTATTTAGCAAACTGAAACTTATCAAAAGTTATTTGAGATCAACAATGTCTCAGGAGAGATTGAACAACCTTGCGATATTGTATCGAAAGCAAGTTGGCTTTATCACTAGGTTTCAAGCATTTGATTAACGATTTTGCTAGCAAGAAGGCCCGGCGTTTGGATTTTGGCATTTAAGTCATTGAAACTGTATATTTATATCTACCTCATTTGGGGCTGTTGAACAGTGTTTATGTTGCTCATTTAGAGCTGTTCTAGTTCACTTTTTTGAGGTTAAGGGGTTGTATTCTCTCCCATTTTACATTTTTGTGTCGTTTGTGTTGCATTTTTGTTGCTTGTGTTGTTGAAATCTTCATTTAATTTAATAAGTTGTTGAATGTTTTTGATTTATTTATTTACTGGATTGCTGGTTACTGTATATACTATATTTTTCAATGTACACATCAAAATAAGCCTTTAGTGGATTTCTTGTAGTGAAACACAATCTTATATCAATTAAATAGTTCTTCATCAAACATTTCATAAATATACAGTCATGAGAAAAAATTAGGACACCCTATGAAAACCTTTGTCTTCTTCAACATATTCAAACATATGGACATTTGATATTCATTTGAACAATATTGAAAAATTGAGGTAATATAACTAAACAAATACAACTGAAACAAATTATTAAAAAAATTATTGGTAAAATGTAATTAATAGAAATGCAATCTTCTTGTGAGGAAAAAGTTAGGACACCCCTACATTTAGTTCCACTTAAAATGCCTAAAATTATAATAAAGAGCACCACATCAGGTGCAAATGATTAGAACATCGTTACAGAGGATTTTGGAGGAGCCTGTCCTATTTAAACCTCAGATATTTAGTTTGGTTTGCTCTTGATTGTTGAAGTGAGTTGCATCACCATGGCGAGATCAAAAGAGCTCTCTGAGGCCTTCAGAAGAAAAATTGTAGATGCATATGAGTCTGGGAAGGGATATAAAAAGATCTCCAAACTATTCGAAATTGGCCATTCCACTGTCCGGAAAATAATTTACAAGTGGAGAACATTTAAAACCACCACCAACATGGCCAGGTCAGGCCGCCCAAGCAAGTTCAGCCTAAGAGCCGACCGAAAGATGCTTAAAGAAGTCTCCAACAATCCCAGAATGTCATCACGAGACCTACAGGTATCTCTTGCCACAATTGATGTCAAAGTACATGCATCCACCATAAGAAAGAGACTGAACAAGTTTGCATTACATGGGAGGTGTGCAAGGAGGAAACCCCTGCTGTCAAAAAAAAACATCAGGGCAAGACTAAAGTTTGCCAGAGAACACCTAGAGAAAGACCAGAACTTCTGGAACAATGTGCTTTGGACAGATGAATCCAAAGTTGAACTATTTGGGCACAGTAAGAGTAGACATGTTTGGCGCAAAACCAAGACAGCATTTGAGAACAAGAACCTCATACCAACTGTGAAGCATGGGGGTGGAAATGTCATGGTTTGGGGCTGCTTTTCTGCAGCAGGGCCTGGTCAGCTCACCATCATAGAATCCACTATGAATTTTGTATTGTATCAGAGGGTGCTTGAGGACAATGTGAGACCATCTGTTCGAAAGTTGAAGCTGAAGCAGATGTGGACCATGCAACATGACAATGACCCAAAACATTCCAGTAAATCTACCAAGGAATGGCTCAAGAAAAATAAATTGGGAGTTCTGGAATGGTCAAGTCAAAGCCCGGATCTTAATCTTATTGAGATGCTGTGGATTGATTTGAAACTGGCTGTGCATGCAAGACACCCCTCGAACATCACACAGCTGAAAGAATTCTGCAAGGAGGAGTGGGAAAAACTTTCTCCCAATTGATGTCAGAGACCTGTAGACAGTTATAAGAAACGTCTAATTGAGGTTATTTCAGCCAAGGGGGGCAATACTAGCTATTAGGGCATAGGGTGTCCTAACTTTTTCCTCAGTAGGAATTGGCATTATTGTTAATTTTTCGTTAAATAAATGATTACAAAGTTACATTTTCATAGTTTTTTGTTCAATTACATCCCCTTTATCTATAGACATTGTTAGAAAGAAGATAACATATTGATATGTCCATATTTTTAAGAGAATAACTTAATATTTTGGGGGGTGTCCTAACTTTTTCTCATGACTGTACACAGTTGTGGTCAGAAGTTTACATACACTGGTAAAGAACATGGCATGTAAAGAACATGGTATGTCATGGCAGTCTTGAGTTTCCAATCATTTCTACAACTCATGAAGACATTCATGAGTTGTCAGAAAGCCAATGAATTTAGTTGAACTGCACCGATTCTGTCAAGAGGAGTGGTCAAAGATTCAACCAGAAGCTTGCCAGAAGCTTGTGGATGGCTACCAAAAGCGTCTAATTGAGGTGAAAATGGCCAAGGGACATTTACCAAATATTAGCATTGCTGTATGTATATTTTTGACCCAGCAGATTTTGTCACATTTTCAGAAGACCCATAATAAATTCATAAAAGTACCAAACTTCATGAATGTTTTTTGTGACAAAGAAGTATGTGCTCCAATCAATCCATCACAGAAAAATAAGAGTTGTAGAAATTATTGGAAACTCAAGACTGCCATGACATACATGTTCTTTACAAGTGTATGTAAACTTCTGACCACAACTGTATATGTAAGAATATATAGTATATACAGTGGGGGAAATAATTATTTGATCCCCTGCTGATTTTCTTAGTTTGCCCGATTACAAAGAAATGAGCGGTCTATAATTTTTATGGTACTTTTATTTTAACAAATAGAGACAGAATATCAACAAAGAAGTCCAGAAAAAACACATTATATAAAGTTATAAATTAATTTGCATTTGATTGAAGGAAATAAGTATTTGATCCCCTACAAACCAGCAAGAATTCTGGCTCATACAGACCGGTTATATGCCCATGAGGCACACAGATTAGTCCTGTCACTTTAAGAAAGTACTCCTAATCTCTGCTTGTTATGGGTATAAAAGACACCTGTCAATAGAATCAATCTCTTCCATTCCAACCTCTCCACCACCATGGGCAAGACCAAAGAACATTCAAAGGACATCAGGGTAAGAGTTGTAGACCTGCACAAGGCTGGAATGGGCTACAAGACCATCAGCAAGAAGCTTGGTGAGAAGGAGACAACTGTTGGTGCAATTATTAGAAAATGGAAGAAATACAAAATAACCAATCGCCCTCGGCCTGGAGCTCCATGCAAGATCTCGCCTCGTGGGGTAAG
The DNA here is from genome assembly GCF_951799395.1 of Argentina silus. NCBI lineage: Eukaryota > Metazoa > Chordata > Actinopteri > Argentiniformes > Argentinidae > Argentina > Argentina silus. The sequence continues at coordinate 16,143,462 of NC_139654.1, forward strand.
GATGATCATGAGAAGGGTGAGGGATCAGCCCAGAACTACACGGGAGGAGCTTGGTAATGATCTCAAGGCAGCTGGGACCACAGTCACCAAGAAAACCATTGGTAACACACTACACCGTAACGGATTGAAATCCTGCAGTGCCCGCAAGGTCCCCCTGCTCAAGAAGGCACATGTACAGGCCCATCTGAAGTTTGCCAATGAACACTTAAATGATTCAGAGAAGGCTTGGGAGAAGGTGATGTGGTCAGATGAGACCAAAATTGAACTCTTTGGCATAAATTCGACTCATCGTGTTTGGAGGGAGAGAAATGCTGAATGCTACAATCCCAAGAACACCATCCCCACCGTCAAACACGGAGGTGGAAACATTATGCTTTGGGGTTGTTTCTCTGCTAAGGGTACAGGACGACTTCACTGCATTGAGGGGCCAATGGACGGGGCCATGTACCGTAAGATCTTGGACGAGAACCTCCTTCCCTCAGCCAGAGCACTGAGGATGGGTCGTGGATGGGTCTTCCAGCATGACAATGACCCAAAACATACGGCCAAGGCAACAAAGGAGTGGCTCAAGAAGAAGCACACTAAGGTCATGGAGTGGCCTAGCTAGTCTCCAGACCTTAATCCTATAGAAAATTTGTGGAGGGAGCTGAAGCTTCGAGTTGCCAAGCAAAAGCCTTGAAACCTTCAGGATTTGGAGATGATCTGTAAAGAGGAGTGGACCAAAATCCCTCCTGAGATGTGTGCAAACCTGGTGACCAACTACAAGAAACGTCTGACTTCTGTGCTTGCCAACAAGGGTTTCTCCACCAAGTACTAAGTCATGTTTTGCTTGGGGATCAAATACTTATTTCGTTCGATCAAATGCAAATTCATTTATAACTTTATATAATATGTTTTTCTGGACTTTTTTAGTTGATATTCTGTGTCTATTTGTTAAAATAAAAGTACCATAAAAATTATAGACCGCTCATTTCTTTGTAATCAGGCAAACTAACTAAATCAGCAGGGGATCAAATAATTATTTCCCCCACTGTATATACACTCACCGGCCACTTCATTAGGTACACCTGTTCAACTGCTCGGTAACGCAAATATCTAATCAGTCAATCACATGGCAGCAACTCAATGCATTTAGGCATGTAGACATGGTCAAGACGACCTGCTGAAGTTCAAACCGAGCATCAGAATGGGGAAGAAAGGTGATTTAAGTGACTTTGAACGTGGCATGGTTGTTGGTGCCAGACAGGCTGGTCTGAGTATTTCAGAAACTGCTGATTTACTGGGATTTTCACGCATAACCATCTCTAGGGTTTACAGAGAATGGTCAGAAAAAGAGAAAATATCCAGTGAGCGGCAGTTCTCTGGGCGAAAATGCCTTGTTGATGCCAGAGGTCAGAGGTGAATGGCCAGACTGGTTCGAGATGATAGAAAGGCAACAGTAACTCAAATAACCACTCGTCACAACCAAGGTATGCAGAAGACCATCTCTGAACGCACAACACGTCAAACCTTGAAGCAGATGGGCTACAAAAGGGGGTCCAACCCAGTACTAGCAAGGTGTACCTAATAATGTGGCCAGTGAGTGTATTTCATACACCAAGATATTCAGCTAAAGGGCCTATTCAGGCAAACGCAGGAATGATGTCTGGAGAGGAACAAAGACAATATTGAGACGCAAATGTATGGCGTTATTTTTGTGCCAAAATTCTGTGTAATAACGCCATACAAATGCGGATGGGACAGGAATGAGAGCTCCTGATTTAAGTGGTGATAGTAAGGCTACTCGCGTAACCATCGGTTTCTAAATATAGTGCTAAATATCGGATCTCATAATCTCTGCTGTCCTCCTGATGGCAGAAAGGTGCTCATATATTTATGCGCTCGCAAAAGCTCAGCCTCCTATTTCACTCACCTCATATCGCAGTGGGATCTTCTCTTGATCCATCACGTCACCAGAAGAGGAGATTTCTCTTTGATATGAGCCCGCCGCCCCGTTCCCTGCATTACTGAGAAAGATACTCTTTGGCAACGAACCAGACAGTCCCCTTCATGTTAGTCTATATGGAAGATTTCGACCAGACAACGTTTTCCACTTTTGATGTTCATTTATAGATGCCGAAGACACATTCTCAAAAGTGTTTGCGATCCTGGAAATATCAGCATGTGATTTTCATTTGCATATGAAGGGTATGTTTTTACCATATGAGCTGTTATTAAAATGTTACAGAAAAAAAAAGACAATAACGTAGGCTATTATCCCAACCTTTGAACTAGCCTAGGACTAGCCTCCACTGTCCTGGAAACGGAAAACGGGGATTCAATAGGCTACAACACATTTCAGCATGATGCCGTCGCAGCAAGATCTAAAAATATAACGCATAGCATATTTGGGGAATTAATTTCCTACAGACTAATTGATGTTGGTAAATGGGCCTATAATATGGATCCATATGGCCAACAAATATTTGAGTTAAGCCTATCTCAAACTTTAAGATGGTAGGGAAAAGAGGGAAATAGCTTTGTTGACAGGCTTGTTGACGATGGGTGTCTGTGTGTGTGTGTGACCAATTGTATGTATGTGTGTGCGTGTGCGTGTGTGTGTGTGTGTGTGGTGAGGGTATGACATTTCCATGAACTCTGCTTTTGATCATGTTTTTCATCATCGGAGAATTCCTGTCCAATACGTTTCTATTCAGAAAATGATGGAAACACTGCAACTTTAGGAATCAGCTTTTCAGTTGTTGGTGCTCTTTGTGACATAAACTTGAGGAATTCATCATGCCGAACCAAATTAAATTCACAAAAAAGTTATTTTGAGCTCATTGCGAGTTACTACATCGCGATAGGCTACTAAATGTAAAATGTATGACCCTTTACCGCATTACATTAGGCCTTAAACTGAATGACAAAGCAACGAAAATATACAGCAAACAATTATTAGACAACAGCAAGGTCTAATAATGCCTGCTAATAATAGAACATATAATAAAAGTCCAATGCAGAAAAACGTTTTTCCTAAACCTTCTTTACATCAACATGATAATGACAACATGATAATGCATGCAAGCTTTTTCTATATGGATGTGTATGTAAGTGTATGGTGTGTATATGGCATGCATTTTCACATTCATCTGGTTTAGATCCAACATATCTCGGATCTAAATCCGTCCAGATACATTCATATGCTGATTGGGTTTTTAAGTCTTATCCAACCTGAAACGCAGCATAATCAGATTTGAGCTGGACCTTTAGAGTTCCTACACTCAGTTAACTACAATTTAAGAGAAAGTATCTGCATTTTAGCACATTATACAGCTGAGCCTACTGACTCCCTCTCCATGTCCTGTACACCAGGAGGTGTAGGACCAGAGCCTACAGGATTATGAAGGACCCTCACCACCCGAAACATGGACTGTTCCAGCCGCTGCGGTCAGGAAAACGCCTCCGCTGTCATGCAGCAAGAACAGAGAGGCTAAGGCTGAGTTTCTTCCCCCACGCCATCAGAATCATCAACGATGACCCCACCAGTGCCCCCCTCAAGTCACTCACACACGCACTGTCATCATAACACATATGCACACACATAATCATCCATCTGCTATTTATATTGCTTACTGCTTATACTGTTCATATTGTTTATACTGTTTATACTGTCCATACTGTATATTTTTTAGTACTTCTATTTTTATTTTATTCTATTTTTAAACTTATTGTATTGTTGCACTACTCTGTGGCACTGTCACTTTTGCATTTCACTGTATACTTGTATGCACGTGACAAATAAAGAATCTTGAATCTTGAATCTCAAATGTAATTGTTTATTTCGAGCATGCTCTAACTTGTGCACGGGGAACCAATTTACCTTGTGCAGAAAACATTTAGGCAAAATCGCCTCTATACCTTTCTTTATCTAATAGGTCTAACGTTCATGGCAATTTTGTTGAGGTAAATGAAAAAATATTTTAAATATGTTAGAGCATCTTAGGAAAACGAGAGAGAGAGAGCAAAGGCTGTTTTTGAACAAAAGCTGATGGTTAAGCAGAGGTGTTGGTGACGAAGAGCAGGCGACCAGTTAGCACCACATGCGAAAGAGTTACCAATTCTGTGTTCTCACCTCTGTGTTATTTAACAGGATACTAGAACTGCATGTCCTAATGTAACCTTATACTAGGTACAAGGTAGGCATAGCATATGCCTATAGCAAGCCGTCAAAGTCAATAGGCCTACAGTCGTTTCATAAATGGGCCCATATGGTTCAATAATGTCCCAATGTGGTATTCTAGTCATGAGTAATTTCATTCTGCTTATATTTATATTTATTCCTACCACTGCTGCCATATTGTTTGTTATATTGTCTTTGATTGAATATGATACAGTATATTTTGTTGATATTGCTGGTAGGTTGATATTGTTTTGTTGTTTGTTGTATTGTTGAGAGCTGCTTATGAAGTAAGAATTTCACTGTACCGTTTGCAGCCCGCTGTAACCTGTGTACCGGTATGTGACTTGACTTTGAAATTTAATTTAATTTAAGAAAACAAGTTTCAAAATCATACATCATGATAGTCACATTTAAATATTTTTTATCTCTCTCAATGGCTCTTGAGATGCGATTAGTTGGAAACTTATTAACATCGACCTCACCAGAAATACGTGGTATAGGCTATCAGTGGTTGATCCTCTGTGGAAAAACTTGACTAAGGAGATGTGTTGAAATGGGTGTCAAGGCTGCCATCTTTTACATTTACATTTATGGCATTTAGCAGACGCCTTTATCCAAAGCGACGTACAACAAATACATTTGTTTAAGTAAGTGAATCATCTATCCAACAGTCATCATAAGACAAAAATAATCAATGCTCACACCAGGGGCCATTGGCAGTCGTAATGCCAGTAGGCTAGTTTCTTTTTTAAGTTTTTAAAAAATATATTTTTTTTTAGCAGGAGGGAACTTGTGCAGGGGGGTAACAGGGGAGAAGAGGTCTCAGGGTTAGGGTTAGTATAGGGGGGGTAGTGAGGGTGAAGCGGTCTTTAGGAGGGACTGTTAAGATGTAGCTTGAAGAGATGGGTTTTCAATCTACGGCGGAAGATCGGAAGTGACTCTGCAGTCCTGACCGTTGTGGGAAGCTCATTCCACCAGCGGGGCGCCAGGACAGTGAAAAGCCGTGACCGAGTTGTGGACTATTTTGTAACAACGACATGGCATCCACACTACAACGATGGCAACTAGGCTATTAGTACCACTACTATTAGGCCTACTTATACTACGACAACTAATAATAATGATAATGATAATAATAATAATTGTGCCCCACAATGAAATCGAGGAGGGGACTGTGGATCTGTCTCCGTCTGTTCGTATGTCACACACAATATCTCAAGACACCACTGGGACACTTTTGAGGAAACTTGTGAATGATGCGTCTTGCCATAGAGATCTGGCATATACACAATTACACTGATTGGCCCAAGGGGGATGCTATAGTAACAACTGAAATTCCACATTTTGAACAAGCATATTTCCTGTCCTGTTTGAGCTATAATAATGATATTTGGTAGCCTACATAAATGCAGCCCCTCATGAATATATGCCATTTAGCTGATGCTTTTATCCAAGGCGACTTACATTGCAGTGAGTGCATACATTTTCAGTATATATCGTCCCAGTGGGAATCTATTGTTATTGGGAATCTACCCTAATTGTTTTTTACATTTTTATTTTAAGCTTCCAATTCTTCTTGAATTTGGCAAAAAAGCATGTCCCCAACAACTCCAAACTATTTCATTTGGTGTCAAGTATTAATTTGGTATTAAAAAAAAAGCACAATCTGCCCAATTCTCTGAGAATCATGGTTGCCATTGGATCAGCTCCTCCTCAACTATGCTATTTACTTGCTATTTTGCTACTTATTATTGCTTTTTGTGTGCAGCACGTTGCTGCATTTATTTCCTATGACCGACAAGCTCTTCTGGACATAAGATCTAGTTTTGCTCACCACAATTTTTACTTCCCACATGCGGATCCCATTGCTGCATGGCACGCTGACCTCCTAGGCCTTTTGTTATGTCGGCGACGAAAGAAACGCCGCAAGGGACAGAGGGTTGGTGTAATGGTAAGAGTGAGACGCGGCAAGAACTGTCCACTTCTCCCGACTATTCTCCTTGCCAATGTCCAGTCACCGAACAAAAAGGATGAACTCAGGGGGAGGATTACTTTCCAACAAGACATCAGGGACCGTAACACGCTCATCTTCATAGTCGTGGCTCTCCCCATCGATACGAGACACAGCCATTAAACAAGCTATTCATTACATCGACATGATTGTACTATTGCCTCCGGGAAGCGCAAGAGGGGAGGGGTATGCTTCATGATTAATAACAACTGGTGTACTGATGTGGAGTCACTCTGGTGTACTTGGAATATTTGATGCTAAAATGCAGACCCTATCTCCCTCGGGAATTCACATCTGTTATTGCTGCAGTCGACATCCCTCCCCAAGCCGAAACTACGACTGCACTCAAAGAACTGTACGCAACAGTGAACAGGCAGGAATCGGCTACCTTCATTGTGGCTGGAGACTTTAACCAAGCCAGCTTGAAGAAAGTTCAACCGAGGTACCACCAACACATTTCCTGTCCCATGCACGGGGACAACACACTGGATCATCTCTACTCCACATTCAAAGACGGCTACAAGGCTCTTCCTCGCCCCCCATTCAGTAAATCTGATCACTCAATCATTCTGTTGTTACCAGCTTACAAACAGAGACTGAAGCAAATGTCACCAGTGACACCATTCAGAGCTGGAGTATCCAATCGGATTCTATGCTCCAGGACGCTGTCCTTCTACACAATGCATTTGTACATTAGCAAATGCGTCAGTGACTGCATTCCCACTGTCACTGTTCGGACATTCCCTAACCAAAAGCCTTGGGCTAATGGTGAGATCCGTGCTCTGTTAAAAGCACAGACCAAGGGGGCGCTTAGTGGCGTAGCACACTAATGCACTTACCACGTAATCGCAAGGTTCCTGGTTCGATTCCGACCCTCGACCTATCTTGCATGTCATCCCTCCTCTCTCTCCCATCCTTCCTGTCAATCTCTACTGTCTCTATCCCAATAAAGCATAAATGCCCTAAAAAACATATTTAAAAAAAAGCACGGACCAATGAATTTAACTCTGGTGATTCAGACGAGTACAAGAAATCCAGATGCAAACTGTACAAGGCTATCAAGGTCGCAAAAAGGAACTACAGAGGCAAGGTCGAATCACAGTTCTAGGGCGCTGATGTGAGATCTGATAGCTTGTGTAACGATGCTTCGCTACCCGACGAACTTAAAACCTTCTACCCACGGTTTAGAGAATTCCTCACCCAATGTTCCCTGGTGTTCAGTCTGCAGCAGCCTTCATCTTTTCCCACGGATCACTCCAGAGTAGTATACATCATCACCCTGTTGACGGGTCGGGCTCTGTCGTGGGCTTCGGCGGAACGTCAGACGCCGGCCTGCTCTGACATCCATCTTTTCACCCGGGAGATATGCAAGATATTCCACACCTCCCGGGTGGCGTCGGGGTACGAGGCCGGCCGACGCCTCATGGCCTGTCGGCAGGGTGAACGCTTTGTGGTGGACTATGCCGTGGAGGTTCAGGACCCTGGCAAGGGAGGCAGGTTGGGAAGAGAGCGCTCTGGTCGTCCTCTACGCCCAGGGACTCTTTGAGGTGATGATGGACGATCTCGCTTTCCGGGAGCTCCCAGAGCAACTGGGCGACCTTGTCGACCTCTCCATACGGGTGGACAACCATCGCCGGGAGAGGATCCGTGAGTGAGGGTCGACACACGGCGTGCCTCCCCCTGTTCCTCCCTACCCGGAGCCGTCCCACCGTTCCACTATGGATTACCTGTTAGGGCGGGTGGTAGTGCGGTGGACACAAGTGCGGAGAGATACTCAGACAACAGCGTAAAGTCTTCTAAACAGGGGTTTTAATACACAAAAGTGGGGAATGGGGTACAAACAAACACGGGGACCAAACGGCAAAACAAGGGTGGAGAAAACAAGCTCCGTTAAATAAGGTACACACTTAACAAGTGGAATAATATGTAGAACGGGAATCACTGGGACTAACGGTACAGACGGACAGACAGGGTACTTACTACAGACAGGGAGAATCTCGGACAAAGACATGGGGAACACACAGGTGTGACGATTCAGGGTAGAGTGGGAGGCCACTGACCCGTATAGCCAGACGGCTCCGCGCCAGAGTCACCAGACAGCAACCTCAGGTGTGACAGTACCCCCCCCCGACGAACGGCAGTAACAGCCGTTACTTAGGTGCCCCAGGATGCAGGCGGCGGAAGTCAGTAATCAAGGCGGGGTCCAGTATACTCCGCCGGGGCACCCAAGTCAGTTCTTCCGGGCCATACCCCTCTCAATCTACCAGGTACTGCAGCCCCCTCCCCACCCGTCTACACCCCAAAATCCGGTCCACCGTGTATGCCGGCTGTCCTCCGATGAGACGAGGTGGGGGGCCAGGGGGCAAGAGATAACGGGCTTGAGGAGGGAGACATGAAAGGTCGGGTGAACCCGCATGGAGGGGGGGAGCCGCAGCTTGTAGGCGACTGGGTTCACCCACCTCTGCCTCCTCCTCTTGCTCAGGGAACGGGGGGTTGGTAGACATACTGGCACTGGAAGGGGGACAGACCAGTGGAGGAGCAGAGGAGGGTGTTGTGGGCGTATTCGGCCCAGGCCAGCCGCCGGCTCCAGGTTGCAGGGTTCCCGGAGACGTAGCACCTCAGCACGCCCTCCAGGTCCTGGTTGACGCGCTCCGTCTGCCCGTTGGACTGGGGATGGAATCCGGACGAGAGGCTGACGGAGGTGCCGATGCTGGTGGCGAACACCTTCCAGAACCTGGAGGCAAACTGGGGACCCCGATCCGACACCACATCCTGGGGGAGACCGCACACCGCACACGCTGCCACGAAGGCGCGCGTATCCCCCTCTGCCGTGGGTCACCAGAACCTCCTCCGGATGAATTCCAAGGTCCTGGCGGCCCCTGGGTGACCCGTGAGGGAGGACGCGTGTGCCCAGAGGAGCAGCCGTGCGCGCAGCCTTGGGGAAGTAAAGTCTCCCCGGCGGACCCCCCCCGGGGTCGGGTTCCCGCCCCATGGCCGCCCTATGTCCCAGGACACAGGGGCGAGGATGAGCGCCTCTGGAATGATGGGGTTGGGGGTCTCCACCAGGTCCACCGGGTCGAACTGACGGGAGAGGGCGTCCGGTTTTACGTTCTTCGCCCCTGGACGATGCAGTGTCGGAGGCATCCACCTCCACCACGAAGGGCCGGGCAGGATCCCGATGCCCAAGGACCGGGGCGGAGGTGAAGCGCCGCTTGAGTGTGGCGAAGGCGTTCTCTGCCTCGGGGGACCAAGCGAATTGAGGGCGGCTGGACTGGGTGAGGACGGTCAAGGGAGTGGCCAGGGCACTAAACCCCCGGATGAACCGCCTATAAAAATTGGCGAACCCCAGGAAGCGTTGCAGTTATTTCAAGGAGGAGGGTTGGGGCCAGTCCAACACTGCCTTGACTTTGGCAGAGTCCATGCGCAGCTCCCCCCTGGAAACGATGAATCCCAGGAAGGAGATTGTCTCCTGGTGAAAAACGCACTTCTCCGCCTTGACAGTTGATGGCGGAGAAGGCGGTGCAGGACCTGGCGAACGTGTAGCCTATGTTGGGCCAGGTCCTTAGAAAAAATGAGGATGTCGTCCAGATAGACGAAGATGGACTGGTCCAGGAGATCCCGAAGGACGTCGTTGACCAACGCCTGGAAAACCGCCGGGGCGTTGGCCAATCCGAAGGGCATGACCCGGTACTCATAGTGGCCCCTCGGTGTGTTGAATGCCGTCTTCCACTCATCCCCCTCCCGGATCCTCACCAGGTTGTACGTGTTGCGTAGGTCCAGCTTGGTGAAGACCCGGGCCTGCTGCAGGGATTCAAAGGCCGATGTCATCAGGGGGAGTGGGTAGCGGTTCTTCACGGAGACGGCGTTCAGGCCCCGGTAATCGATGCAGGGCCGCTGTCCTCCATCCTTCTTGGCCACGAAGAAGAACCCTGCACCTGCCGGGGACGTGGAAGGTCGGATATGTCCCGCGGCGAGCGCCTCCTCAATGTACTCCTTCATGGCCAATGTCTCTGGTCGGGACAGGGAGAACAAGCGACCCCTAGGAGGCGTGGAACCTGGCAGGAGGTCGATAGCGCAGTCGTAGGGCCTGTGGGGTGGCAGGCTCTTGGCCCGTAACTTACTAAAGGCCTCCGCCAGGTCCCAATACTCGGGGGAACACGGTTTAGATCGGGAACAGGGGAGGTGGGTGGGGAATGGGGGTAAGGGAACTGGATGGACAAGGGTGGACGGTCGATCCTACCCCCAGAGCAACCTGCCCGGTAGCCCAGTTAATTCGGGGGTTGCTGGAAGCCAGCCAGGGGTGACTCAGGACCTGGAGGCGCACAGGGATAGTGCGCTGGGTGATGAGGCCAGCTCCCAGGGGCCGATCGTCCAGAGCCCGGACCGGGATGGGCTCCGCTAGCTGGATGAGCGGGACTCCCCATCCAGCCGCCAGGCTCGTGTCCATCATGTTCCCCGCTGCTCCAGAGTCGACCAGGGCGAGGACCCTCTGTGGGTCGGAGCCCCACTGCACTGCGATCCGGAGAAAGGTCCGGGAATCTCCAGGCATGGAGGGTGGATCCCGTCCCGCCAGCACCCCCCCAGATACTAGAGGGACCCTCCGTTTCCCGACTTCTCCGGGCAGGCAGCGCAGCGGTGACCCGACCGGCCGCAGTACAGGCAGCGCCCCTCGCTCAGGCGGCGCTGTCTCTCCGCCTTCGAGAGGTACGCTGCTCACAACTGCATGGGCTCCTCCTGAGGGTCCTCCCCAGGGAGACGGGGAAAGGGTTCTGGGTAGGGAGGCACAGGGGAAGGCATAGTGTCAACCGTCGCTCCCTTAATCTCTCCCGGCGACGGTTGTCCACGCGTATAGAGAGGTCGATGAGGTCGTCCAATTGCTCAGGGAGCTCTCGGAAGGCGAGATCGCCCTTCATCACCTCCAAGAGCCCCTGGGCAAAGAGGACGACCAGCACGCTCTCCTTCCAACCTGCCTCCTTCGCCAGGGTCCTGAACGCCACGGAGCGCTCACCCTGCCGACAGGCTGTGAGGCGACGGCCAGCCTCATGCCCTGACGCCGCCCGGGAGGTGTCGAAAACCTTACGTATCTCCCGGGTGAAGAGAGTGACGTCAGAGCATGCCGGCGTCCGACGCTCCCACTCGGCCGTAGCCCAAGAGAGAGCCCGGCCCGTCAACAGGATGATGATGTACGCCACCCTGGAGCGCTCCGTGGGAAAGGATGAGGGCTGCAGACCAAGGGCTGAACACCAGGGAACATTGGGTGAGAAACTCTCTGCAGCCGTCCGGACATCCGCCGGAACGTTCAGGCGGTGGTAGGCGCGGCTCCTGTGCTGGGGTCTGGGGAGCTGTAGCAGGTGGTGTCGGTGCGGGTGCAGCGGTGGCCTCCTGAGCCTCCGACATGGAGCGGACCATGATGGTAAGTTGATGGAGGCTCTCGGCCACCTGCTGCATTCCCTGCTCGTGCTGAGCTAAAACTTCGTGCTGTGCTGCGGATTCCTCCCGCAGCCTGAGTATCTCTGCTGGGTCCATGATGGTCCGAGATTCTGTTAGGGCGGGTGGTAGTGCGGTGGACCCAAGTGCGGAGAGATACTCAGACAACAGCGTAAAGTCTTCTAAACAGGGGTTTTAATACACAAAGTGGGAATAAAGTGGGAAATGGGGTACAAACAAACACGGGGACCAAACGGCAAAACAAGGGTGGAGAAAACAAGCTCCGTTAACCCATTTACTCCTAAAACGCCTGCTAAAAACGGCTCTCAAAACCTATGGTATTCTAGGATAAATGTCCTTATCTCCTGAGGGTTTTCCAAAAAACATACTAAGAATTGTCAACGTCTACCAAAACCTTAATATCTAAGCCTCTGTAGCACATAGAAACATGAAATAAATTACATTTTAAAGGTAAGAATCACAGGTTGTATTAAAACATGCTCCCTTAGCACTAACATACCAACACATTTTTCTAAAAATCCTCAAAATCTGATTTTATATTTTTATATTTTATTTGATTTATTTATATAACAAATAACATTTTAAACATGCCAACACACAGACCAAGGCACCTTGGTATGAGAGAGAGGTGGGAAAGGAGTGGGGAGGGAGCTTGGTGGTAGCTTCACTATATCCTGAATCGAAGGACGTGGTGCATGAAGCACTCGTGGTGCAGAGGAAGGTCACACTGCCTGCACCCCATCAGAGTTGACCCAGGACGCACGTTGGTGCCGTGGTGCACTCCCTACAGGTCTTCGTCTTAGTGTTGATCTGGACCAGGTCATGCTCAGCAGAAGCTCCAGTTGGGCAGGTGGGGAGCACCTGGGGAGCACTTCTTGCAGTGACGGGGACGATCAGCTCCATGGTCAGATCCTCCAGCCAGTCCTTGTAGCCCCCCCTCCTGTACTTCCACTCGGCTCCTCCTGCAGACCTGGCAGCCACAAAGGCATTGTAGCACGCCACCGTAGCAAAGTAAAAGAACAGCCTCCACCACTTTGTAGACCGATGTTGGATCTGGTAGTAGCCCACCATCTGGTCCAGAAGGTATACCCCTTCATATGTTGCTGATAGTCAGCAAGGCATGCTGGCACCCGAACCTCCATCTGGCGTTGACCATTGGCCTTCCTCCTCACTGACCCATAAGCTGTCGGGTCATGGTAGTTGGAGAGGACCATCACTGCCTTGGTGTCCTGCCAGATGCAGAAGGTCAAGTCATCCCGCTGCGCCACCTTGAACTCATGCCTGTTCAAGCCAGCCTGCTTTGTGAGGTCCTTGTTCTTGGGGAGGTCCTTCCTGTTGGCACGCACCATTCCACAAGCTTGCACCCCCCTGGTCTTGAGGTCCACCATCAACTTCACACCGGTGTAAAAGTTGTCCATGTATACGGACAGGTTGGACCCGAAATAAGGTGTCGCCAGGTCTGAGACTATCCGGTGAGCCAGGTCTTTCTCAGTCTTACCCTGAATGGCCCCCCGTGTACACCTGAAAATTGGTGCCATGACCCACACCTTTATTCCCCACTTCACCGGCTTCTTGGGGAGGTACTGCTGGAAGCCCAGGCGTCCCTTGAACTTCATCATGGACTCATCCATGGTCACGAAGTTATTGACCTCATAGACTTCCTGGAATCTAACCAGGAGGAGGTCCATGAACCCCCGGAGCTTCCAGAGCCTGTCCGATTTGTCCACGGCAGGGTCCATGTTATCTTGGAGATGGAGATATCAGAAAATGCATATGATAAGACTAAGCCTAACATGTATTGCCATCATTGTATTTATTTATATGTATTAGTAAGAGTAAACGGAACTCGAAAGAGAGCGCAAGAAAACAAAACACAAATCATTACCTCCAGATCATGTCAAAGCGGTCCCTTGCCATGGCCTTGGGGACGTGGGTCTGGTACAACCATTTGGTCTGCCTCCAGTAATCCCTGCGTGCTGGCAGCTTCAAAATACCGAATGTGAAACACAGCCCGACAAATGCTTTATCTCCGTTTTGGAGACAGGGTTCCACTTGGAGTTGGTGGGGGTCTGACCGCGCGTCTCTTCAGCGTACCGATTTGTTTCCGTCACCAACATGTCCCAAAGCTCATCGTTAAAAATACGCGAAAAGACATCCAGGGGGCTAGCATCCACGGGGATCGGCTGCTTCACCCCCGGTTTGCGGGTGAACTGCTTCGCATTGCGCGGCTGGTAACCCTCGGTTTTCCAGTCTACCTGGAATCCGAGAAAGTCGTCCTCCTCCTCTCCTTCTGTCCACAAATCCCACTCCTGTGCTCTATCCAAAGGATCATCCGGTAGATAATCATCCTCTACCTCCTCCTCCCTCTCAAACTCCTCATTCTCTCCCAACTCTGTCACTGCCCTCGCTGTCAACATTCTCCTCTGCCGTAGCCATCTCGCCGCTCTCCAAAAAAAATCTACAATAAACGCACATGTATGTCTGATTGATTTATGTGATTTTCGGCGAATCACACGACATTTGGGTGCTCACGTGTTTTTAAAAAATCAACAAGACCCACCTCATGTGTATTTGAACCAATGACAGTGCATTATATGCTGCACGCCTCATGAAAAATACGACAAATAAAAAATGCTGCGCCACGCAGCATCCGGCAGGAGAGTCAGAGTTGCGCTACGCAGCAACCAGCGGGAAATGCAATGTTGCGTCGCGCAGCATCCGGCACAAATGGGTTAAATGGTACACACTTAACATGTGGAATAATACGTACGGGATAATCACTGGGACTAACGGTACAGACAGGCAGACAGGGTACTTACTACAGACAGGGAGAATCTCGGACAAAGACATGGGAAACACACAGGCTAGATATACAAACAGGGGACAGAACACACAGGTGTGACGATTCAGGGTAGATTGGGAGGCCACTGACCCGTATAGCCAGAGGGGGGCACCAGAGTCACCAGACAGCAACCTCAGGCGTGACATTACCCACAGGAGAAGCCCATGCAGTTGGGGACAGCGCACCTCTTGAAGGTGGAGAGACAGCGCCGCCTGAGCGAGGGGCGCTGCCTGTACTGTGGCCGGTCGGGTCACCGCTGCATTGCATGCCCGGAGAAGTCGGGAAACGCTAGTATCTGGAGGCGTACTGGTGGGGTGGGATCCACCCTCCGTTCCTAGAGATCCCCGGACTTTTCTCCGGGTCAGTGGGGCTCCGACCCGCATCGACTCCGGAGCTGTGTGGAACCTCTTGGATGCTAGTCTGGCTGCTGGATGGGGGGTTCCCCTCATCAATGTCTCGGAACCCATTCTGGTCCGGGCCCTGGACGGTCGGCCTCTGGGAGCCGGCTTCATCACGCAACGCACTATCCCCGTGCGTTTCCAGGTTGAAGGGGCTCGCTGGGAGACGACACAGTTCTTCATTATTGAGGCTCCCGACTGTCCCCTCGTCCTAGGTCACCCCTGACTAGCTTCCAGCAATCCCCAGATTAACTGGGCCACTGAGCAGTTTTTTCTGGGGGTGGGGTCCACCGCTCACACACTTCCACCCACCTCCCGCCCCCTTCTACCTATTCCCCCAACTCCCACCTCTCGCCCACTTCCACCTACCTCCCCAGCTCCCAACCTGACCGGTGTCCCCCGGTCAGGTTGTTTTGGGATCTGGCAAAGGTCTTTAGCAAACAACGGGCCAAGAACCTGCCACCCCACAGGCCCTACGACTGCGCTATCGACCTCCTGCCAGGTTCCATGCCCCCTAGAGGTCGCCTGTTCTCCTTGTCCCGACCTGAGACCCTGGCCATGAAGGAGTACATTGAGGAGGCCTTGGCCACTGTCACCTCCCCGGCCGGTGCAGGGTTCTTCTTCGTGGCCAAGAAGGACGGAGGACAGTGGCCATGCATCGACTACCGGGGTCTTAATGACATGACGGTTAAGAACCGCGGATTGGTGAGGGGCAAGGATGTTGTTCTGAAGGAGGTAGTGAGACAGTTGGTTAGAGACAGCACGTTCAAGGGTTTTAGATAAGAAGGAGAGAAGAGATAGCGGTCTGTAGTTATGGACAGCAGATGGGTCAAGAGTTGGTTTCTTGAGAAGAGGCTTGACTCTGGCTGTCTTGAAGGCAGCTGGGACAGATCCTGTGGATAGAGAGGAATTGATTATGGAGGTCTTTGGAGATGGATTGGAGAAAGGGGGACCGAGGGGGCAGGTGGTTGCCCGCTTGGATGTGACCAGTTTTAGAACATCATCAGGGGAAAAGTCTGATAAACCAGAGACCGGGAGTAGCACAGTGGGTTTGGGAGGAAAGGTTGCAGTGTTGGTGAGAGGTGGAGGGAAAGAGCTGCTAATGTCATCAACTCTCTTTTCAAAGTAGGTGACAATGTCATCCGTAGACAAGGAGGAGGGAGGAGGTGGGTTGAGGAGTGAGGAAAATGTGGAGAACAGTTTCCTTGGGTCAGAGGATTGGATTTTGGAATTGGTAGTAAGAAGCTTTAGCAGCTGATGCAGATGAGGTGTAGTTGAGGAGGAGAGAGAGATAAGGGTCTAGGTCATCACAGAGGCCAGTTTTTCTCCATTTCCTTTCAGCTGCCCGGAGCCCTATTCTACAAGCTTGCAGGGTTTCGGAGAGGATCGTGCTGGCCTTGAGGTCTGTGGACAGAGAGAGTCGAAGGATGAGGAAAGAGAGGACAGGAGGGTGGAGAAGGCTGCATCAGTGAATAGAAGGGAGAAGGATTCAACAGAGGGTAGGGAGGATCAGACAGAGGAAGAGAGTGAGTGAGAGGGTACGCAGGTTGCGACGAGAGGAGTGTGGGTAGAGACTGACTGGAAGGGGGAGGATTTGAGGGGAAGGGAGAAGGATACAAAATGATGATCAGAAACCGGAAGAGGGGTAACAGTAAGGTTGGAGGTATGGGAGGATCTGGTGAAGACAAGGTCAAGCTGATTGCCCGCCTTATGAGTCTGAGGAGAGTGGGACAGGGTAAGGCCGAAGGAGGAGAGAAGGTCAAGTGCTCCAGACCAGTGAAGCTTCTCCGACTGGATGTTGAAGTCACCCAGTAGTGTGAGCGGTGTGCCGTCCTCAGGGAAGAAGCTGAGAAGGACATCCATCTGATCTAAGAAGTGGCCAAGCTGACCTGGTGGATGATAGATAACAACAATGTGAAGTTTGACAGGGGAGGTGACAGAAACAGCACAGAATTCGAAGGTGGATATGGACAGATGTGACATGGGAAGGACATTATGTGACCACTTAGGCGAGATGAGGAGTCCTGTGCCTCCTCCTCGACCAGAGAGTCTCGGGGAATGAGAAAAGATGAGAATGAGAGTAGGCATCAGAGAGGGCTGCCGGAGTAGCTGTGCTTTCCGGTGTTCTCCATGTCTCTGTGAGAGCAAGAAGGTGGAGAGACATGAAGCAGGCATAGGCTGAGATAGCCTCTGCTTTCCGGACCGCTGACTGGCAGTTCCAAAGTCCTCCCGTGACAGTGAGGTCGTAGTCAGTTGAGCATGGTGGGTAGATTAGATTGGAAGGGTTGCGAGTGAGGGTGTAGCGTCGATGTGTCCTCCTGATGGATGACATAACAGGAATGGGGAGAAAGCACATTGTGATTGTAACAATGTCCGTTATATACAGAAGCAGACGCAGAGTGAGGATGAATCGCTATTCCGTTTATTGTACAACTTGTTCGAAAACACTCGGCGACTTTCCAGTCGTCGTTCTTGTGTAGTTCCTCCTGCTCCGCCGTTCCCAGCCCCCCCTACTGAAAGCAGAGACACACACATCTTAACCATTTCGTTAAACTAGGCTTCATTCGCACCAGCTGTGCAACAAAGCCTCGTCCCCTGTGACCCTGGCCACAGTCCTGTAGCGCCCTCTACAGGCCGAACGCTGCATGTCCCCCCACATGCCCGACACAGGCCGGGGACACGCCGACCGACAGCCTACTCCCCCCCCCCCCTGCACGGGAGAGGAAGTCTGCCACGACCATCTGCGCCCCCGGTCTGTGCACGACCGAAAAGTTGAAGGGCTGCAACGCGAGATACCACCGGGTGATCCTCGCGTTCACATCCTTCATGCGGTGGAGCCACTGGAGGGGAGCATGGTCGGAATAGAGGGTGAAAGCGCGACCCAGCAGGTAGTAGCGGAGGGCGCCGACCGCCCACTTGATGGCCAGGCACTCCTTCTCCACCGTGCTGTACCGGCCCTCCCTCTCTGATAGCTTGCGGCTCAGGTAAAGCACCGGCGGGTCAGCACTGCTCCCAGCCCTCTATCCGACGCGTCCGTCTGTAGGGAGAAAGGGAGGTTAAAATCAGGCGCATACAGGACCGTTTCTCCACAAAGAGCTCCCTTAAGGACCTCGAACGACCCCTGGCACTGGCTTGACCATTGGACCGTATCCGGGGCACCCTTCCGGGTGAGGTCCGTCAAGGGACTGGCCAGCTCTGAAAATCACGGCACGAACTGCCGGTAATAGCCAGCCAGCCCCAGGAAGGCCCTCACCTCCTTCTTCGTCTTGGGCCGCGGAGAGGCGGCGATGGCCGCAGTCTTTTCAATCTGCGGCCGCACCTCCCCCCGACCCAAGTGGTACCCCAGATACCGGATCTCCCTCCGCCCGATCACGCACTTCTTTGGGTTGGCCGTCAGCCCCGCCTGCCTCAGGGACCGCAGAACAGCAGCCACACTCTGCACATGCTGCGCCCAGGTGTCACTGTGAATGACAATGTCATCCAATTAGGCCGCAGCATAGGCAGAATGCGGTCCATGAGGCGCTGAAAAGTGGCTGGGGCTCCGAACAACCTGAAAGGGAGCACCGTGAACTGGAATAACCCGAGTGGAGTGGAGAATGCAGGTTTCTCCCGGGATATCGGCGAGAGTGGAATCTGCCAGTATCCCTTCGTGCAATCCAATGTCGTGAAATACTTGGCCGTACCAAGCCGGTCCAAGAGCTCGTCAACCCGGGGCATCGTATAAGCATCGAACTTGGAGACCGCATTAACCCGTCGATAATCCACACAGAACCGTATAGCCCCATCCGGCTTGTTGACAAGCACGATGGGGCTACACCAGTCACTGCGGAACTCCTCGACCACACCCAGCTCCAGCATGGCTTCCAATTCCCTGCACACAATGTCTCGTTTGTGTACCGGCAACCTATAGGGACGCGTGCGCACCGTTAAACCCGGCTGCATTTCTATATGGTGGTCGATAAGCGTAGTCCGACCGCAACGTCCGTGGCCTGGCTAGCAGAAAGATGGTTATCAATACCGACCGGAGTGCTAACTTTTGATTTTGGGACTTCCGGACCGAACTCCTCTCTCTCTGGAATTATTGCAGCCAGAGCAACAGTGACCACGTCGTTTCATTTTTTTAGGAGATTTACGTGATACACCTGCAAGCTATCCCCCCGGTCCGAGCGTACTACCTCATAATCCACGTCCCCCATGCGACGTGTGACCACAAACGGCCCTTGCCACTTTGCGAGTAATTTCGTGCTGGAAGTGGGTAACAGTACGAGCACCTAGTCTCCCGGTGTAAATTCTCGTAGGTTAGTTCCCCTGTCGTATAGGCGCTTTTGACGCTCCTGGGCTTGCAGCAAATGCTCGCGTGAGATAACCCCTAGGGCGTGGAGCTTTGTGCGCAAGTCCAGGACGTATTGAATCTCACTTTTACTGTCGCTAGACCCTTCCTCCCAATTTTCTTTAAGAAGGTCTAGGACACCCCGGGGCTTACGCCCGTAGAGTAATTCAAACGGGGAAAACCCGGTGGAAGCTTGGGGAACTTCCCGTACTGCAAACAACAGGGGATCTAGCCATTTATGCCAATTCCGACTATCCTCGTGTACAAACTTCCGGATCATTGACTTCAAGGTCCGATTGAACCTCTCACAAAGGCCATCAGTGGCCAGGTGGTAGACACTGGTTCGAACCGCCTTGATGTTCAACAAGCCATACAGTTCTTTGAGGGTGCTTGACATAAAATTAGTGCCCTGATCGGTGAGAATCTCTTTCGGGATTCCCACGCGGGAGATTACTTGAAACAATGCCTGCGCTACACTCCTGGCAGAGATATTGCGCAGCGGTATTGCCTCGGGGTATCGGGTCGCGTAATCTATCAAGACCAACACAAATCGATATCCCTGTGTACACCGATCAAATGGGCCGATAATATCCATCGCAATGCGGTCGAATGGGTTCTCGACCAATGGTAAGGGCCGCAAGGGGGCCCGTGGGATGGCTGGGGGATTTACCAACTGACATTCGCGACAAGAAGCGCACCACCTACGCACCTCTGCCCGAATTCCCGGCCAATAAAATCGAGCCATTATACGATTTAGTGTCTTATCATACCCTAAATGGCCCGCCATGGGGTTGAAATGAGCCGCCTGGAAGACCATTTCCCGGCGGCTACGGGGAACCAACAACTGGGTTACTTCCTCCTGACTATGTGAGTCACGACTTACTCTGTATAACCTGTCGCTGATAATCGCAAAATAGGGGTGGGCGCGCACTGTGTCTGGCCGTACCAAAGTACCATCAATTGCTATCACTTGGTCATAGGCCGATCTTAGGGTCTCGTCACGAGACTGCTCGAGGGGGAAGTCACCTAGCAGCGGATAGTTCGGCGGGGAAATCTCGGGTTGAGACCCCCCCGCCGGCTCCCCGGCAGTGTCACGAGGCGCCGCCTCAACACAGAGCACATTACACGCCTCACACCTCCCTCTCTGCCGTGCACGCACCCCGGTAGCCCTCTTTACCACTTGAGGAAACCCCTCCCAATCTACACCTAGGATCAGGGGATGCGTGAGGCGTGGGCTAACCGCCGCCTGTACACTATGTTTTTTTCCTTCATAATGAATTTCGATAGCGACCACAGGATATTCGTGAATGTCCCCATGCACACACTTCACCAACACCCTCGACGCCTTCAACAATGCCCCCGGTCGAACCAGACGCTCCTGGATCATGGACTGCATGCAGCCCGAATCCAAGAACGCCTGGTGCGTATCATGCTGTATCCTTACCGGAACACGATACGCCGCTCCTGGTCCGGGGGGACGACCTGCCCCACCTCCATCACCGGGCACTCGGCCTGCACATGGCCCGGCCGTCCGCACCGCCAACACACACACTGTTCTAGAACTACCCGGTCCCCGACCTCCTCTGCCGAGCTGTTTCCTGGGTCCAGCCACCACCACGCGCTGTCCCGCAGCCGCTGGGCGTAGGCGAAGGGCCGGCTCCCCTCCTCCATCGTCAGGGCCCGGAACCGGCGACGGTGTTCCTCTGGTGTGAGGCCCAGACGGTCCCGAATTGCCCGGGCCAGGGATGGGTAGTCTCGTTGGGCGGCCGCTGGTAGGCTGTGGGCCGCGAGCTGTGCCTCCCCTGACAGGAGGGGCAGCAGATGGTAGGCCCACTCTCCGTCCGGCCACCCCGAGATCCTCGCGTCCCCTCAAACACCGCGAGGAACGCCTCCGGGTCGTCCAGGTCCCCCATTTTCTGGAGATGGATCTTGGGGGGACCTTGTGCTGACCCGGCCGCAGGCCCCGCGTTGATGACCCCGGCGAGGTCCCGGAGGAGGGCACGGTCCTCAGCCCTCGCCGCTGTCATCTCTCCCACCGCGACCTGCTGGTTCTGCTGCAGGAGAGCCTGCTGCTCTAAGATCAGCGTCATCCTCGCTATGGCTGTCGTCAGCGTCTCCATGCTCCTGTCCCAGGTTGGGCGCCAATGTAACAATGTCCGTTATATACAGAAGCAGACGCAGAGTGAGGATGAATCGCTATTCCGTTTATTGTACAACTTGTTCGAAAACACTCTGCGACTTTCCAGTCGTCGTTCTTGTATAGTTCCTCCTGCTCCGCCGTTCCCAGCCCCCCCTACTGAAAGCAGAGACACACACATCTTAACCATTTCGTTAAACGAGGCTTCATTCGCACCAGCTATGCAACAAAGCCTCATCCCCCGTGACCCTGGCCACGGTCCTATAGCGCCCTCTACAGGCCGAACGCTGCATGTCCCCCCACAGTGATATTTGCCGGTATAGAGAGAGAGGGTCTGTGGGAAATACAAGATGTAGGTAGCACTCAATACACTCAGAGTAGTGAAAAAACTAAGTAGTAGAATAAAACTACTTTGTAGTTTGGCCTTCCTCTCAGGCCTTCCTCGATGGACTCCACAGATAGACTCCTTCGTCTTTGTGTCAAGGGTCTTCGTGTCAGGAGGCTGTCGCTTTGTGACCATCACGATATAAATGCAGATTCTGTGATTGCTGATGACTAGCAGGGTAGCACAGGGTAACTTACTTAGACTGGAGAACAGGCTTCACCACTCACTCAATCCCAAATGTATTCGTCCTGGTCCAAGGTGAGCAGGAGTTAAATACCTTGCAGGATAGTGTTAGGCCCTCCCACTGGAGATTGACAGCACTTCACAGCAATTAACTTCAAACAGCTGGCTTCCAATAGAAACTAGGTTCCTGAGCTTAAGGCAGGATAGCCACAGCAAAATACACAGGCTACCAACAGCACACTGACTTTAAACAAGATTAAACTAATTTACTTAGAGAACAGGCTTCACCACTCACTCAATCCCAAATGTATTTGTGGACCAAAGACTTGTGGTGGTGGCTGGCGGTGGTGGAGAGACCCCCGCACTCAGCGCTCTGCAGCGGGCTGAACATAGCATGCTCACTTTGGATCTGGTGGAGCTCCAGAACAGCGGAACCGAGAAGAAGCAGAAATACACACGAAAAATTGAATCCGTGTGTAAACACGGAAACTACATACTGTCTATTGTGATGCTGGGCAACGTGTTGACCAATACACGTTTTGTAGTCTGATTTTAGGAATGACTCCCACGTCGACAGCCACCTGCACTTTCGGTATATTCTTCATAGGAGAGATTCTGCTTCACTCAGTTGCATCCAGACACAGGATTGCGGGCAGGGCTGCACAAAGCCCACAGATCACGTCGCTCATCAACCCCGCAGCCCACAGACCGACCGGCCCATACACCAGCCCCACAATCCACAGATCGCATCGCTCACACAGCCCACACATCGACCGGCCCACAGACTGACCGGCCCATACACCAGCCCCATCGCGTCACTCACCGGCCCCACAGCCCACACATTGACCGGCCCATCGACCGGCCCATAGATCGACCGGCCCACCGGGAATTCTTCCGGTGCTCCAGATGGCCAATCCGCTACTACCGGTATATGAGAACCAGAGGTCCAACATCATGGATATCCTGTTTGTGAAAGACCTGGTCTTTGTGGACCCGGATGACTGCATGCTGCTCAAAACCATCACTCAGATCTCGAGCACCCAGTGCATTGCGTTTTTAGTGATACCAAACTGGATGAGTTCAAGAGAAGTAACTCGCCACTTACACCTAAGCTAGGTAGCCTACATACTGTGGTACATAGAGGATGGTTTCAAACAGCCTCACAGAGTTAAAGAGCTATGTCTGGTATTTAGCCATAGGTAAAGTGAAAAGCTTATTAAAATCAGGTGTTGGTTTGACAGAAGTGGAATGCTTAATTGCATGCATGACCACTTATGAATATAAAAAATGAAGTGGAATTCTTTCAAAAGCAGATAATCCATAATATACAAAAATCCTTTGATTTTCCAAGCAGCCAGACTCATATGGGCAATCTGATATCACAATCATATAGCAAAGTTCGAATGGGGGACATCAGCCAGGAGAGCACAAGATGGAGTTATCACATGGCCATAATCCATGAAACCAATTTGATCCTTGAAGGTATTGAAGGTATCTAGGAATGACCTGAATAGTTTAAAGAGAGGACCAATGGACCAATCCATTTATATACCTCTGTTCCCAGTTAAACCATTTATTGTTGGCTTTTATGATGTGGAGAACACATTCAGTTTTGCACAGCTCTTTCTGAATGTGAAACCAATGAAAATAGCTCTCAGGGTATCTGGTTGATATCATTGATGAGATGTTAAGATCTCGAGCAGTGGTTACCATTTTTGGTGTGACCAACCTACAGTGTTAGTTTGTCTGGCCACCACAGCGAAATTCAGTTTGAAGGTCCAAACAACAACATCCTCCCTAATATGAATCCTCCGAAATGGACTTGCAGTGTCAGACATTAGCTGTTGTGTTTCTGCATACATGCAGGATTCGAAGAGGCAGCCACCAGATTGAAAGGCAAAAATCGGTGAGTCCACTCCCCCAGAACACCCTTGGCCATAACAACATTGTGGGGGGACATGCAGCGTTCGGCCTGAGGGAGCTACAGGACCGTGGCTTACGAAAACGAGGCTTCGTTGCGCACCTGTTGCGAATGAAGCCTCATTGACGAAATGGTTTAAGATGTGTGTGCCTCTGCTTTGGAGGAAAACGGCTGGAAAGCGGGGACTGAAAAGTTTATACGGAGGAAGTCGTGACTCACATAGTCAGGAGGAAGTAACCCAGTTGTTGGTTCCCCGTAGCCGCCGGGAAATGGTCTTCCAGGCGGCTCATTTCAACCCCATGGCGGGCCATTTAGGTTATGATAAGACACTAAACCGTATAATGGCTCGATTTTATTGGCCGGGAATTCGGGCAGAGGTGCGTAGGTGGTGCGCTTCTTGTCGCGAATGTCAGTTGGTAAATCCCCCAGCCATTCCACGGGCCCCCTTGCGTCCCTTACCATTGGTCGAGAACCCATTCGACCGCATTGCCATGGATATTATCGGGCCATTTGATCGGTGTACACAGGGATATCGATTTGTGTTGGTCTTGATAGATTACGCAACCCGATACCCCGAGGCAATACCGCTGCGCAATATTTCTGCCAGGAGTGTAGCGCAGGCATTGTTTCTAAGTAATCTCCCGGGTGGGAATCCCGAAAGAGATTTTCACCGACCAGGGCACCAATTTTATGTCACGCACCCTTAAAGAACTGTACAGGTTGTTGAACATCAAGGCGATTCGAACCAGTGTTTACCACCCGGCCACTGATCGCCTTTGTGAGCGGTTCAATCGGACCTTGAAATCGATGATCCCCTGCTGTTTGCGGTACGGGACGTTCCCCAAGCTTCCACCGGGTTTTCCCCGTTTGAATTACTCTACGGGCGTAAGCCCCGGGGTGTCCTAGACCTTCTTAAAGAAAATTGGGAGGAAGGGTCTTGCGACAGTAAAAATTAGATTCAGTACGTCCTGGACTTGCGCACAAAGCTCCACGCCCTAGGGGTTATCTCACGCGAGCATTTGCAGCAAGCCCAGGAGCGTCAAAAGCGCCTATACGACAGGGGAACTACCCTGCGAGAATTTGTACCGGGAGACAAGGTGCTCGTACTGTTACCCACCTCCAGCACGAAATTACTCGCGAAGTGGCAAGGGCCGTTTGTGGTCACACGTCGCATGGGGGACGTGGATTATGAGGTAGTACGCTCGGACTGGGGGGATAGCTTGCAGGTGTATCACGTAAATCTCCTTAAAAAATGGAACGACGTGGTCACTGTTGCTCTGGCTACAATAATTCCAGAGAGAGTTCGGACCGGAAGTCCCAAAATCAAAAATTAGCACTCCGGTCGGTATTGATAACCACCTCTCTGCTAGCCAGGCCACGGACGTTGGAGATTTGCAAGCTAGGTTCGCTGACGTGTTCTCTCCCCTGCCCGGTCGGACTACGCTTATCGACCACCATATAGAAACGCAGCCGGGTTTAACGGTGCGTACACGTCCCTATAGGCTGCCGGTACACAAACGAGACATTGTGTGCAAGGAATTGGAAGCCATGCTGGAGCTGGGTGTGGTCGAGGAGTCCCGCAGTGACTGGTGTAGCCCCATCGTGCTTGTCAACAAGCCGGATGGGTCTATACAGTTCTGTGTGGATTATAGAAGGGCTAATGCGGTCTCCAAATTCGATGCCTACCCGATGCCCCGGGTTGATGAGCTCTTGGACCGGCTTGGTACAGCCAGGTTTTTTACGACATTGGATTGCACGAAGGGATACTGGCAGATTCCCCTCTCGCCGGTATCCCGGGAGAAGACTGCATTCTCCACTCCGCTCGGGTTGTATCAGTTCACGGTGCTCCCTTTCGGGTTATTCGGAGCCCCAGCCACTTTTCAGCACCTCATGGACCGCATTCTACGGCCGCACTCTGCCTTTGCTGCTGCCTATCTGGATGACATAGTCATTTACAGTGACACCTGGGCGCAGCATGTGCAGCGTGTGGCTGCTGTTCTGCGGTACCTGAGGCAGACGAGGCTGACGGCCAACCCGAAAAAGTGCGTGATCGGGCGGAGGGAGATCCGGTATCTGGGGTACCACTTGGGTCGAGGGGAGGTGCGGCCGCAGATTGAAAAGACAGCGGCCATCGCCGCCTCTCCGCGGCCCAAGACGAAGAAGGAGGTGAGGGCATTCCTGGGGCTGGCTGGCTATTACCGGCAGTTCGTGCCGGGCTTCTCGGAGCTGGCCAGTCCCTTGACGGACCTCACCCGGAAGGGTGCCCCGGATCCGGCCAATGGTCGGGCCAGTGCCAGGGGTTGTTCGAGGCCCGTAAGGGCGCTCTTTGTGGAGAAACGGTCATGTATGCGGCTGATTTTAACCTCCCTTTCTCCCTACAGACGGACGCGTCGATAGAGGCCTGGGAGCAGTGCTGACCCAGCGGGTGGAGGGGGCTGACCGGCCGGTGCTGTACCTAAGCCGCAAACTATCGGAGAGGGAGGGCCGGTACAGCACGGTGGAGAAGGAGTGCCTCGCCATCAAGTGGGCAGTCGGCGCCCTCCGCTACTACCTGCTGGGTCGCGCTTTCACCCTCTATTCTGACCATGCTCCCCTCCAGTGGCTCCACCGCATGAAGGATGTGAACGCGAGGATCACCCGGTGGTATCTCGCGTTGCAGCCCTTCAACTTTTCGGTCGTGCACAGACCGGGGGCGCAGATGTTCGTGGCAGACTTCCTCTCCCGTGCGGGGGGGGGGGAGTTGCTGTCGGCTGTCGTGTCCCCGGCCTGTGTCGGGCGGTGGGGGCATGTGGGGGGACATGCAGCGTTCGGCCTGTAGAGGGAGCTACAGGACCGTGGCCGGGGTATACGAAAACGAGGCTTCGTTGCGCACCTGTTGCGAATGAAGCCTCGTTGACGAAATGGTTTAAGATGTGTGTGCCTCTGCTTTGGAGAAAAACGGCTGGAAAGCGGGGACTGAAAAGTCCCAACAGAGACTGATAAAATAAACAGGATTTTCCCACACAGCAACCTCGAGTCCGCCTCTGTGTCACGGATCTTATTACAAACATGTTTGTATACAAACCGAGTATCGGGTAGGACACTCCATTTTAGAAAGCGCTTTGCGGGACCAAAACAGCGTTTGTAAATTAAATATTTATTTCAAGGGATCTCATTCCCTGATCGCTAAGGATTAAACATAGTCATTACAACCATTCGGAATCTTTTAGAAAGCTTGAATGTTACATACTGGACCTTTAAGCAGTGACCCAAAACAAATCATCCATCCTTCCCCACCATTTGGGAAACACTGATCTAGACTAGATCAGGCTGTTAAGTACAGTATCAATTGGTGTTGATATCCAGCATGGCAAATTATTACATTTTCAAATGTATGGAATGTGCATTGCTTTAGATAGTGTAAATGTGAGAAGATTCTATGAATTCTATGAAATACAAATTAGCTGTGAGAGCTGACTGAAGCAGCATGTTCCACATTATGACAGTAATAATGTGATGAAGTCAGAAGAGATATGCCATACTGCCACCATAGTTTCTTTCATGTCACTGTAAGCATATTGAGAGAAGCTTCTTTCCCATGACAACAGGTGTATGAATCACCACAGTTTTCAGACGTGCGTGTGTGTCTGCAGGGACGGCATGAAAAATTAAGATCCAACCTTTCCTCTCCTCTGCTGTCTCCTCCCTCCCTTCCACTCTTCCCCCACAGATTAGAGACACAGCAGAGCAGGAAGTCGTGTTAGAAGCTGTGATTGGTGGCTGATTTAAGAGGCAGGTGTGAGGTGTGTGAGGGGGTGGGCCAGTGTCCATAACAATAAAACCAATTGATTTCCCCAAACCATATGTTGTTCCTGCTACTTTTATTAGCCATTATCACCATCTTCACGTGTGATGACCGATTCAATATATCTTTTAGCTAGGAGTGGTGTCGTGGAGGAATGTGTGCCCATGACACATTAGGCAGAAGACCAAAAGCAGTAACATCACTGCTTCAGCAACACACTTGACTAATGTGTATGTGTGTGTGTGTGTGCGCGTGCTGCTGATGTGAAGGGAACTGCATTACACACACTCTCAGACACACACACAGCCCAGACCTGTAGAGCATAGCCAGCTGACTGGTCATGTTGACTTGAACAGTGTGTCAGCAGTTTCAGTAGAGTGCCCAGCCTTAAAGCCGGATTGGTGAGGGTCAAGGAGGTTGTTTTGAAGGAGGTAGTGAGACAGTTGGTTAGAGACAGCACGTTCAAGGGTTTTAGATAAGAAGGAGAGAAGGGATACCGGTCTGTAGTTATGGACAGCAGATGGGTCAAGAGTTGGTTTCTTGAGAAGAGGCTTGACTCTGGCTGTCTTAAAGGCAGCTGGAACAGATCCTGTGGATAGAGAGGAATTGATTATGGTGGTAAGGAATGGAAGCAGGTCTTTGGAAATGGATTGGAGAAAGGGGGAGGGGATAGGATCGAGAGGGCAGGTTGCCCGCTTGGATGTGACCAGTTTTAGTATATCATCAGGGGAGAGGGGGGAAAGAGCTGATAAGACCGAGTGTAGCGCAATGGGTTTGGGCGGAGAGGTAGCAGTGTTGGAGAGGTAGAGAGAAAGAGCTGCTAATGTCATCAACCTTCTTTTCAAAGTAGGTGACAAAGTCATCTGCAGACAGGGAGGGGGGAGGAGGTGGGTTGAGGAGTGAGGAAAATGTGGAGAACAGGGTTTTCTCCACAGGTATTTTGGAATGGTAGTAAATAAGTATGTACTACCTAAGTTATCTCATAAAGTACCTACGTGTTGGATTATTGCAAACCTTGACTCCTGCGTTCTTCCTGCACTTGGGTCCACACCACTCCACCTCATTACACCATGCAAATCAGAGACCCTATAAAAACAAAGATATTAATTCCAAAATTACATTAACTGTTATCCTTGCATTAAGATGGACTCAATTCAACTTATTGAGTGATTTGTTGATGTCATTTTTGCATTTGAGCAAATTTTGTGTCATAGCAAAGGTTTTGAATTCTTATGTAAATGAGGTATTTGTGTATTTAATTTTTTCTGAATTTGCAGACATTTCTAAAAATGTGTTTTCGCTTTGTCATTATGGGGTATTGTGTGTGGATTGATGGCAAAACATGTTTTAATCCATTTTAAATTGAGTATATAGCACAACAAAATGTGGAAAAAGGGCCAAGTCCCCCGAACTGTCCAACTGTCTCTGCTAATCTCCCCTGCCCTGAGTCACAGCTGAGACAAATACACACACACACACACACACCAGAGTAACCACATAGAGGATTTGTCATACAGAACTGGTTCATGTTCGACAACAAGTCATCGAAAAGACTTTTCTATTAATGATCCCTCAGCATGGTTTCATGCAGCAGTTTTCACCTAAATTATGTTTATAACGTCGGTTTGGGAGGAGCCATGTTGACTCGAGCCATGCCCCCACGCACCTGCACCTGCTCAACTAATCAGCCCCACACAGTATATTACCAGCACTCAAACCTTACCTCATTGTGTCTTCTGATCTCTGTGTCCCACCACCACCCCACTCTTCTCCTCTTTTCTTGTCCTATCTTTTATCTGGGGGGTTACGCTGGCCCCCATCAGATCGGAGAATCTCACACAACCCCCATCCACGATCGAGGACCGACTCGACCCAAAGGGTACACTGTAAAAAATGTCCGTAGAATTAACACTGCAATGCCGTAAAATCCTCACATAAAAAAACTGGAATTGGAAATACAACTTAGCACTGTTAACTTTACAATAATATTTTGTAAAATACTTAACCAAACATAACTGTTAATTTTACAGAAAGAATATGTATATTTATTTGTAATTAAATTATTATTATTATTTTTTTAAATTGGACTTATCAATATTTGATCTTCTTTCTAACAATATCTTTAGATAAAGGTGATGTAATTGAACCAAAAACAATGAAAATGTAACTTTGTTATCATTTTTTTCATAAAAAATGCACAAAGACGCCAATTCCTACTGAGGAAAAAGTTAGGACATCCTATGCCCTAATAGCTGGTATTGTCCCTTTTTGCTGACATAACCTTCAATTAGACGTTTCCTATAACTGTCTACCAGTCTCTGGCATTGATTGGAAGAAAGTTTTTTCCACTCCTCCATGCAGATTTATTTCAGCTGAGTGATGTTTGAGGGGTATCTTGCATCCATGACCCAAATCACCCCACAGCATCTGAATAGGATTAAGATCCGAGCTTTGACTTGGCCATTCTAGAACTCTCCATTTTTTACTTTTAGGCTGTTCCTTTGTGGCTTTACTGGAATGTTTTTGGTCATTGTCATGTTGCATGGTCCACATCCGCTTCAGCTTCAACTTTTGGACGAATGGTCTCACATTTTCCTCAAGCACCCTCTGATACAAAAAAGAATTCATGGTGGATTCTATGATGGTGAGCTGGTCAGGCCCTGCTGCAGCAAAGCAGTCCCAAACCATGACATTTTGACCCCATGCTTCACAGTTGGTATGAGGTTTTTGTGCTTAAATGCTGTCTTTGGTTGGCACCAAACATGTCTTCTGTTACTGTGCCCAAATAATTCAACTTTGGATTCATCTGTCCCAAGCGCATTGTATCAGAAGTCCTGGTCTTTGTCTTGGTGTTCTCTGGCAAACTTTAGTCTTGCCCTTGTGTTTTTTTGGACAGCAAGGGTTTCCTTCTTGCAAACCTCCCATGAAAATCAAACTTGTGCAGTCTCTTTCTGATGGTAGATGCATGTACTTTGACATCAACTGTGGCAAAAGCTACCTGTAGGTCCTGTGATGACATTTTAGGATTGTTGGAGACTTCTTTAAGCATCTTGCGGTCTGCTCTTGGGCTGACCTTGCTATGACGGCCATGTTGGCAGTTGTTTTAAATGTTCTCCAATTGTAAATAATTTTCAGAACAGTGGAATGGTTGATTTATTAATTGTTTGGAGATCTTTTAAAATCCCTTCCCAGACTCATACACATCTGCAACCTTCTTTCTGAAGGCCTCAGAGAGCTCTTTTGATCTCGCCATGGTGATACCACTCACTTCAACAGTCAAGAGAAAACCAAACTTAATGTCTGAGGTTTAAATAAGACAGGCTCCTCCAAAATCCTCTCTAACGATGTTCTTATCATTTGTACCTGATGTGGTGCACTTGATTCTAATTTTAGGCATTTTAAGTAGTAATATATGTGGGGGTGTCCTGATTTTTTCCTCACAAGAAAAAAGCATTTCTATTAATTACATTTTACCAAAATGTTTAAAGATCTTTTTTTTCAGTTGTATTTGTTTAGTTATATTACCATTTAAAGTAAAATTAATATCAAATGTCCATATGTTTGAGTATATTGAAAAAGACAAATGTTTTCATAGGGTGTCCTAACTTTTTAACATGACTGTATGTAATATATTATCTATATAATATATAGATATTTTTTTCAACTTTTATTGAGAGAGCGAATCCCCAACTTTATGCTAATGAGAGCCTGTGTAATGTGTTTGGTATGATTAAATACTGTCTGATCAATAATTACTGTCTACTGCAACACTAAATGTTGTTAACATGTAACACGAATTTAGCCAGGGCAAATAGACCACTGTAGATCTTCATTTAAGTGCTTGAATGTTTGAGCTACCTGGTAGGCTGACCGCAAAAGTTTTCAAGCTTTTTTAAACCTAACAGTAATCATATACATTTGAAATTCCAACGGAAATTACCGGCTGTGTTTGAGTTTCAAACTAGTTGGGCTCTGCCTCCTCAACTGACTGAGCGGAACAGTGTTTTTTGGTTCTTTTATTGGTTTACTTCATTATCGCGGGAGTTTGGCCATGAGTTTGGCTCGTGGATGAGAGCGTGATCGTAGCTTGACCATGAGTTTGGCTTGTGAATGAGAGCGGGAGGAAAGTTTGACACTGACGTTGGCTGGTGGATGAGAGGACACGCAGATCTGATAACCTGAAGCACACGATAATCTGAAGACGACAACAACGCATATAACTAGCTGCAGCGAGTGGTAAGCTAACATTTCATTTATTTCAAACTTGACAGTTTGTTGTCAGAAAGATACTAGGCTGTTTTCATGCCGTTTTGTATTTTGGTGTCTTCCATGTGGTTTTAATAGTAAGCATAGCTAATAATGATTACCTGCCGTTTTTGCAGCAAAACCCTAGAAACGTTAAAGGGTTATGTGCTGCACTGTAGAGTTCATAGGAACGAACCGCATTGTCTTTTCAAATGCGATGGCTCTGACTGCAAACGGACATTTTGCACTTATGCAGCTTTTAAAGCTCATTTTTATCGGGTTCACAATGTGCCTGTACCCTCTGTTACTGCTACAGCCATCGTAATACATTTTAAATGCGCCATTTCGCTGTGTGAGCGCCAATTTCAGACCGTGAAAGAACTTATATCCCACTTGAAAGAACATTTAGTGGAGGGGCGGTCTGTGACATGTCCAGTAACTGGTTGTAGAAATGCATTCACCGTGAAATCATCATTTACTGCTCACATGTCCAGGAAACATAGAGAATGTTTAGTGAATAGTATAAGTGACATGTACAGAGAAATTATTTCGCAGTCTTCTGTCACAGCATGTGAAGATGCTTCCCACAGCTCAGATAGTACAACAAATGAAATCACTTATTTGCCACAGGATTTCAATGAAACTTTTATGAGGAATTTTTTTTTATGAGCTCCTCCTTCCAGCTTCAACAATACAGACTATTGTCGAAGAGATGCAAAATCTGCATGAGTTGGGGCAGGATTACACATTAAGTAAACTGTATTCACTTTTAAAACATGACATGAGGCTAACAGATGATGCTATTGCTAAAATCTGTGATTGCGTGAAGGATTCCGATCTGTTCTCTACCTGTCACCAGGGACCACTGAGAACAATATATTCAAGAGCTCAGACATTCAAAAGTATGTTCAAATACATAGTTCCTAGAAAAGTTACATTAGGAAATGATGAAAATCTGACAAAAAGGTTTGCTTACTACATACCTCTGAAGCAAACGTAAATTAACTTATTAGAATCAGAATTGTGGAAGAATTCAGTGTCCCAACAATCTTTTGAAACGGACTCAATACTGATCACATGTCCCTTGTCTTGCTTTGTGGAGAGAATGACCGAAAACACTTTGGATTTGCTAAGGTTTTCTCTGAGATGTTAGTGGATTTAAAGGATTTGGAAGAAAATGGACTAACTATAGGTGTTGAAACAGTCAAAGGGGCTTTGTTTTGTATTGCTGGGGATAATTTGGGCTCCCACGGCATTGGTGGGTGTGGGGGGACATGCAGCGTTCGGCCTGTAGAGGGAGCTACAGGACCGTGGCCAGGGTTACGGAAGCGAGGCTTTGTTGTGCACCTGTTGCGAATGAAACCTCGTTAACGAAATGGTTTAAGATGTGTGTGCCTCTGCTTTCAGTAGGTGGGCTGGACAACTACGAGGAGAGAAGAGGAACGGCTGAAAAGCTAAGGACAGAGACTGAAAAGCCTTAAGGAAGTAAATCAAGATTCTAAATAAACGGGATATTCCCTATCACCAACCTCGAGTCCGCCTCTGTGCGGCCATCGCCAGGATGACAATGATCCTAGAGCAGCAGGCCCAACTGCAGCAGGAGAACCAGACCGCGGTGGGGGAGATGGCGAAGGCGAGGGCTGAGGACCATACCCTCCTCCGGGGCCATCAAGGCGGGGCCAGCGCCCGGATCGGCCCAAGGTCCACCTCCAGAAAATGGGGGACCTGGACGACCCGGAGGAGTTCCTGGCGGTGTTCGAGGGGACGGCGAGGATCTCGGGGTGGCCGGACAGCGAGTGTGCATACCATCTGCTGCCCCTCCTGTCAGGTGAGGCGCAGCTCGCTGCCCACAGCCTGCCAGCGGCCGCCCAACATGATTATCCCTCCCTAGCCCGGGCAATTCGAGACCGCCTGGGCCTCACACCGGAGGAACACCGTCGCCGGTTCCGGGCCCTGACGATGGAGGAGGGGAGCCGGCCCTTTGCTTACGCCCAGCGGCTGCGGGACAGCGCGTGGCGGTGGCTGGACCCGAGGAACAGCTCGGCGGAGGAGGTCGGGGACCGGGTGGTAATGGAACAGTTCCTCACGAGGATCCCGGCCCGAACCGCCGCCTGGGTCCAGTACCACCGGCCCCAGGATCTCGCGGCCGCCGTGAGCTTGGCGGAGGACCATCTCTCCCTCCCACCGCGGGAGCCCCGGCGACCAACCCGTGGGTACCGGAAGGAGAGAGGCCGGCGCCCGCACCGAGGATGAGATGGCAGGGGCGGGCATATCGAGAACCAGCCCTGGCCCCTCAGGAAGCACCCCGAGCGGCAGGGGGGGTGTGTTGGCGATGCGGACGGCCGGGCCATATTCAGGCGGATTGCCCAGTGATGGAGGTGGGGCAGGTCGTCCGCATCGGCGACATACCGGGCCCTCCCCCCGGACCAGGAGAGGCGTATCGTGTTCCGGTAAGGATACAACATGATGCGCACCAGGCGTTCTTGGATTCGGTCTGCATGCAGTCCATGATCCAGGAGCGCCTGGTTTGACCTGGGGCATTGTTAAAGGCATCGAGGGTGTTGGTGAAGTGTGTGCATGGGGACATCCATGAATACCCTGTGGTCGCTATTGAAATTCATTATGAGGGAAAAAAACATAGTGTACAGGCGGCGGTTAGCCCGCGCCTCACGCATCCCCTGATTCTGGGTGTAGATTGGGAGGGGTTTCCTCAAGCAGTAAAGCGGGCTACCGGGGTGCGTGCACGACAGAGAGGGAGGTGTGAGGCGTGTAATGTGCTCTGTGCTGAGGCGGCGCCTCGCGACACTGCCGAGGAGCCGGAGCCGGCAGGGGGGGTCTCAACCCGAGATTTCCCCGCCGAACTATCCGCTGCTAGGCGATTTCCCCCTCGAGCAGTCTCGTGACGAGACCCTGCGATCAGCCTATGACCAAGTGATAGCAATTGATGGTACTTTGGTACGGCCAGACACAGTGCGCGCCCACCCCTATTTTGCGATTATCAGCGACAGGGTATACCGAGTAAGTCGTGACTCACATAGTCAGGAGGAAGTAACCCAGTTGTTGGTTCCCCGTAGCCGCCGGGAAATGGTCTTCCAGGCGGCTCATTTCAACCCCATGGCGGGCCATTTAGGTTATGATAAGACACTAAACCGTATAATGGCTCGATTTTATTGGCCGGGAATTCGGGCAGAGGTGAGTAGGTGGTGCGCTTCCTGTCGCGAATGTCAATTGGTAAATCCCCCAGCCATTCCCAGGGCCCTGTTCCGGCCCTTACCATTGGTCGAGAACCCATTCGACTGCATTGCCATGGATATTATCGGGCCATTTGATCGGTGTACACAGAGGTATCGATTTGTGTTGGTTTTGATAGATTACGCCACCCGATACCCCGAGGCAATTCCGCTGCGCAATATTTCTGCCATGAGTGTAGCGCAGGCATTGTTTCAAGTGATCTCCCGGGTGGAAATCCCGAAAGAGATCCTCACCGACCAGGGCACCAATTTTATGTCACGCACCCTCAGGGAACTATACGGGTTGTTGAACATCAAGGCGATTCGAACCAGTATGTACCACCCGGCCACGGATGGCCTTTGTGAGCGGTTCAATCGGACCTTGAAATCAATGATCCGGAAGTTTGTACACGAGGATAGTCGGAATTGGCATAAATGGCTAGATCCCCTGCTGTTTGCGGTACGGGAAGTCCCCCAAGCTTCCACTGGGTTTTCCTCGTTTGAATTACTCTACGGGCGTAAGCCTCGGGGTGTCCTAGACCTTCTTAAAGAAAATTGGGAGGAAGGGTCTTGCGACAGTAAAAGTGAAATTCAATACGTCCTGGACTTGCGCACAAAGCTCCACGCCCTAGGGGTTATCTCACACGAGCATTTGCAGCAAGCCCAGGAGCGTCAAAAGCGCCTATATGACCTATATGACTCTATATAATAACCTGCGAGAATTTATACCGGGAGACAAGGTGCTCGTACTGTTACCCACCTCCAGCACGAAATTACTCGCGAAGTGGCAAGGGCCGTTTGTGGTCACACGTCGCATGGGGGACGTGGATTATGAGGTAGTACGCTCGGACTGGGGGGATAGCTTGCAGGTGTATCACGTAAATCTCCTTAAAAAATGGAACGACATGGTCACTGTTGCTCTGGCTACAATAATTCCAGAGAGAGATGAGTTCGGACCGGAAGTCCCAAAATCAAAAGTTAGCACTCCGGTCGGTATTGATAACCATCTCTCTGCTAGCCAGGCCACGGACATTGCAGATTTGCAAGCTAGGTTCGCTGACGTGTTCTCTCCCCTGCCCGGTCGGACTACTCTTATCGACCACCATATAGAAACGCAGCCGGGTTTAACGGTGCGCACGCGTCCCTATAGGTTGCCGGTACACAAACGAGACATTGTGTGCAAGGAATTGGAAGCCATGCTGGAGCTGGGTGTGGTCGAGGAGTCCCGCAGTGACTGGTGTAGCTCCATCGTGCTTGTCAACAAGCCGGATGGGTCTATACGGTTCTGTCTGGATTATAGAAGGGTTAATGCGGTCTTCAAATTTGATGCCTACCCGATGGCCCGGGTTGACGAGCTCTTGGACCGGCTTGGCACGGCCACATTTTTTACGACATTGGATTGCACGAAGGGATACTGGCAGATTCCCCTCTCGCCGGTATCCCGGGAGAAGACAGCATTCTCCACTCCACTCGGGTTATATCAGTTCACGGTGCTCCCTTTCGGGTAGTTCGGAGCCACAGCCACTTTTCAGCGCCTCATGGACCGCATTCTGCGGCCGCACTCTGCCTATGCTGCTGCCTACCTGGATGACATTGTCATTCACAGTGACACCTGGGCGCAGCATGTGCAGAGTGTGGCTGCTGTTTTGCGGTCCCTGAAGGCAGGCGGGGCTGACGGCCAACCCGAAAAAGTGCGTGATCGGGCGGAGGGAGATCCGGTATCTGGGTTACCACTTGGGTCGAGGGGAGGTGCGGCCGCATCGCCACCTCTCGGCTGGCTGGCTATTACCGGCAGTTCTCCAGTCCCTTGACGGACCTCACCCGGAAGGGTGCCCGTGTTTGCCAGCCTGGTCTCCCACCTTGTTTAGGTCATGACATATTTGAGGGTGTCTTATCCTATGATGTTGCGCTGTACTTGAAGTATTTCATTAAGAAAAAGAAATGGCTTACGTATTCACTTTTGAACCGGCGCATCAAGCAGTTCAAGTACAAAGGATCTGATGCACTCACAAAACCATGTGCTGTCAACTCTGAGGTGTCCAAACTTTCGGGTCAAGCCATCCAGAACTGGAATTTCTTGAGGTTGCTGCCTGTATTAATTGGTGACAAAGTGCAAAATCCAGAAGATGATGTGTGGCAGTGAACTCTCCAGCTTAAGGATATTGTTGATATGATTTGTGCACAAAAGATTTCATTGTCACAGGTAGCCTATCTTGATATTATCATCCAAGAGTATTTGGATTCAAGAAAGTGTTTGTTTCCTGAGAGTCCACTAAAACCAAAACACCACTTCTTGCGGCACTATCCAGCACTAACTTTAAAATTTGGCCCCCTGATCAGAGTATGGACAATGCGTTTTGAAAGCAAACACAGCTACTTGAAGAGATGTGCCAGACATTTAAAAAACTTCAAAAACATCTGCCTAACTTTATCCGAAAGACATCAGATGTTTCAGGTATATCTTTCGGCTGGGCCAGGATGCAGTCAGTTACTGCAAGTCAAAGACAGTTGTAAGTTTTTCCCCAACCTTTACAGTGACCCAATTAAACATGCAGTTAGCGATTTTGGCTTTTCAGAAAATGATACCATAGTTGAAAGGTACATCATATAAAAAAGGCCATTTCATTGTATCAAAAAATGAGGAGTCCATGGAGTTCGGAGAGCTTGTCATTATTTTAATTCAAAATAATTTAGCTGTGTATTTTGTGATGGACACACATACATCTGACTATCACACTGAATACCACCTGTACTCGGTAACAAAACAGAGTACAAGGATGCAGTGTGTTAGCATAAATGACTTGGTAGATTTGTATCTGTTACCGTCATACATGCTTGATGGGCACCAAGTAATTCCACTGAAACACAGTGTTTTGGAACAATAAATATGATCTTGGCCAGAGAATGCGCTCTAAAAATGCAAATGTATGCTTACTCGAAATTACTTCCTCAGAAAGTGACCACATTTTTTCCTTTAAAATATACAGAAAAAAAAAGTTTTAAATTTTCTCACAGTCACATTATATACTCAAAGTAGAGACACCTCTTATCTGAATACAGTATATGGTACCATGTTGCCTGTCTATATGTCTAAACTACTATTGTCTTTTTTCATTTTTAATCAAGAAAACTGATGTCAGTCTTCCTTAATAGCAGGAATGACTGACTTGGAACAAACATTTCTACGCACCGCAATCACTGAAGTCTTGTCCGAGCTTCCAGAGGTGTCAAAAGACATTCTAGAAGAGACCTTACAATCCCTTGGGGTGGAGACATACAATGATTTTCAGTTCATTAAGGAAGCTGATTTGTTGTCAGCCCTACGGCCAATTCAAGCTCGAAAACTCCTTGCTGCCTGGAAGCGAAAATGTAAGTAAAATATTGCAGTACAGGATGCAACCAGTCCCGAAAGTAGCCTACATAAAAGATCAGTCCTAAATATAAAAACATTCACTTATTGTTCTGTGGGGGGACATGCAGCGTTCGGCCTGTAGAGGGAGCTACAGGACCGTGGCCAGGGTGACGTCGGCGAGGCTCCGTTGCACACCTGTTGCAAATGAAGCCTCGTTGACTAGATGGTTTAAGATGTGTGTGCCTCGGCGTTCGAGGAGAAAGGAGGGTGACTGGAAAGTCGCCGAGTGGTTTTGTTTTACGAACTTGAAAGTATTACGAACATTTTAGAAAATAAACGGGATTTCCCAGAAAACACAACCTCGACTCCGCCTCTGTGTCACGGACTTGTTACATGTTCCTAAACATTTTTTGTGTGTATGTGTGTGTTTTTACAGGCCACACTCCTGAATCCGAATGCTCATTTGTTAGTGCCTCGCCAGGACCTTCCCCGTCCTTGCAGTCTCTTTCACCCAGAAGTTCTGCCTCAACCTCTTCCAGCAGCTGCCAAAGCCCTGGTATAGACTGGGTGGACACGTTTATCATACCATTGGAGAAGTTCCCAGAGGAACTGATGCAGGCATTGGAGAGGGGGAAACGACCGAGTCCACGAATGAGGAGGGAGTTGGTCCGGATTGTGGTTTGTGAGATGACAGGAAAAACTTCTTCCGTAAGTAAAAGGAACTCTACTGAAGTTGTCAAAAAGATGGTGGCAAAATATCCCAAATCTCTACAAGACATAATAGAGGGAGACGTTATTGGGCCAGGCTATTACTCTCTCCTAAAGCAACTACTGAATAGGATTGAGAATGTGAAGCGATCTACGACCCCGAAAATCAGAAAACGAAAGCATCGCGCTGATGATTCGGACACAGATGAAATTCCTCCAGAGAAGAGAGCAGCCATCCAGGACACTTATGGTTGCATCAACTGGGATCTTAAATTCCTGCCCCTTGGAGAGACTGCAGAGAGCCAGCAGCGGAGTAAAGAAAAGCTGAAAAATGTGTCAGCAAACTGATGCAAGTCCAGAGGAGGTCAAACGACTAATGAAGTCGACTTTCTACACACAGCGTAAACAAGTCAACCAGGGGAAAGATATAAAATACCTCGTGGAAGAGTGGCCATTTTGGTTTGACTAACTTGGCATGGCAGTTCACTTTAAGGAACTCACCAGAATTGGGCTGCAAGAAACATTCACGCGGAATGTGGATCTGAAGGGGAAACGTCTCCTGAACTACATGAATACTGTTTGCGTTGTGGCGCCCGCCCCGTGCCTAAGCCCATGCGCGAGTGTGGGAAGGTGGTAAATGGAGTGTATATCTCGCCTCGCTTTGTCTCTGCTGTTTCTGCTGTCCCTCTCTTGCCCCGTGTTGTCTTTGGCAGGACCATGTATGGAGTTCCTGCGCCCCAAGGGGCCACAGCTGCAACCCGTGGAGATAATCACCGTATGCCCATACATGGAGTTCCTGCTCGTCAAGGCACAGCTGAAGGGCATCAGCAGGAGCAGCAGAGACCGTACAAAAGGAGCCAACGGAGCACCCAGTGGAGGAGAGTTGCTATGGCGAACCAAGGAGCAGTTGATGAGAGAGAGAGAGAGAGAGAGAGAGAGAGAGAGAGAGAGAGAGAGAGAGAGAGAGAGAGAGAGAGAGAGAGAGAGAGAGAGAGAGAGAGAGAGAGAGAGAGAGAGAGAGAGAGAGAGAGAGAGAGAGAGAGAGAGCGAGAGCCAAGTCACCATTGTCCAGTGTATGATCCCTGACCATAGGAGAGCCCCCTTTGAAGCCCGACCCCGAGAGCCCGCTACGTTGCCAACCTTCGCCTGTCTGACTACCCCGCTGCCGCCCCGACCTGGAACGTAAGAGGACCACCCACCGTGTACCGAACCCCCCTGCTATCTTCACGACACGACGCCTTCTCACCCCCACCCTCTCTCTATCATTTCCCTCTCCCCGCTAACCGAATAAATATTTTTGATTATAATTCTGGTGTGGACCTCTCTGCTTACACTGTGTTTGGGTCCGTGACGCGCCCGCACACCCCGGCGGCCGTCACAGTGTGAAGAACAGCAAAAAGTTTGTACAGGCTGTGATAAAGATTCAAGTTATGAGAGCTGAGTGGTTGCCATGAAAACATCAAAGAGATGGTGCTGCTTCTGCTTTCTTACTTTGATGAGAAAGAAGATGCAATGTTCTGTTATGTGGAGGACATATGCCTTGCTGGGGAGGTGCAGATCGGCCAAGTTCCCTTAACTCCAACCATTGTTGTGTGTGGTAAGTTAACTTTTCTTTCCTTTTTTGGACTTTCTTTCATTCTGTCTTTTGAATATCTCTATTCTCTTCTGTTTCCTTCTCAGTTTTGTGTTTATTTGGACACAAATTCATGTTGTATGATGTTTTTTTTGTGTTATGTTGTTTTGTGAAACATCTCATTTAATTGAGAAAATGTTTTCTTTTGTTTCTGTTTGTTTCTTAAGGACAATCCTGCTACTCTTCAAGACGCTTCATGCTGAGTGTGGAACGAACCATTGTACATGACAATATCCCCTCCTTCACTTCTGCCCTGTGCATGATGTTTGGGAGCTATTATTGCTTCAATATCCATTACCCATCAGAGCTGGCATCAACCCTGGAGTTTCTGCAGAGGTGTGACTTTTTGGATTATTTTATTAAACTGAAACTAATATAAAGTAGCTGCTACGGTGATTTAGGGGATTTGTCATCTCACCTATTACCATTGGCTTTAACCCTTGTGTGGTCTTCGGGTCAAATTGACCCGTTTTAAATTTTTACTTGAAGAAAAAATATACAAGGAAACATTTTTTCAACCTGAAACTCCATGGCCTTGGCTTATTTACTGTGAAGAACATGTCAAAGAAAAAAAAATCATTGAGTGCACATGCTACACCCCCCCTACACATTTATGTCCTTCACAAGGTCTTCGGGTCAATTTGACCCGCATATACACAGAGACACACAGACTCACAGAAACATGCACACACACACTCACTCACACACATACAAACACACACACACACACACACACAGAATCTGTACAATGTTGTTACAAAACATTCTGGGAAGCCAGAGGGAGGAGACCCTGAGAGACACCAGGGGACACGGGTGGTACTGGATATGTCACAGGGCCTCAGTGGCCACAACATCACTTGGGATAATTTTTTCACATCGTACAGCCCGGGACAGGAACTTCTCAAAAGAAAGCTGACAATGGGTGGAACAGTCAGAAAAAATAAGACAGAGCTCCCACCTCAGCTTCTAACTGTAACGAACAGGCCAGTCCATTCCTCCCACTTTGTGTTTACGGCCAACATGGCCCTGGTATCCTACATACCCAAAAAGGGCAAAAATGTGATGCTTATGAGCACTGGTGACACCGCACATACAGAGGAGACAACATGTGCCCAGGAACCCAGCTTCTCTAGCCATAGTGAGGAGGGTGGAGGAGGCTCCTGCTGTCCCACCTGCACGACCCACACAACCACAACCTCCAGTGCCTGAAGTAAGTGTCCTGTTGTTGTTGTTGTTTATGTGTGCATGTATCTGTGTGTGTGTGTGTGTGTGTGTGTATGTTTCTGAGTATCTCTGTATGTATGTGGGTCAAATTGAAATTGACTATTAGAAGATGTGGTGGGAAAAAAATCCTGAACTAATAAAGTATTTTCATTATTCTAGATTGCAGCTGGTGGCAACAAGAGGAAGCACAGCGAGGTGTGTGAACCCTCAAAGGACTCAAAGACACAAACCACATGCAGAAACTGCTAAAAGTACATCTGTAGGACACATACTCTCAAATTGTATGTATCCAATATTATTTCAGAATTGTTTGAAAGATGTATTTTTCAGTGTACTGTATTTCATTGACAGTGAATAAAGCAGTGTACATTTCGTTCATGTTTTGTGTTTCTATTTATTGTAAATCATCTCAAATTATTTTTGAGACATTTTTGAGAGATGTATTTCATATCCAGTGACTAAATCGATCTAAGTTTGGTTCTTGTGTTTCTATTGTCGTTCATCACCTGTATTTGCTTTTCACAGCTTTGATTATAATAAGATAAAGATGAAAATCAAATGAGAATATCTCCTCAAAAATAATAAACATCAATGAAAACATTGTTTCATTTCAACTTTTCAGAGATAAGCATTCCACCCAAGTCCTTATTATAGCAGATTTTTTACATAAATTATAACTTTATCACAAAAAACGAATTACACTTCCACTGTTAAATATGATCTAGCAGAGATTAATTGCAAATATTAATCATACATGT
This sequence comes from Argentina silus, assembly GCF_951799395.1. Lineage (NCBI taxonomy): Eukaryota > Metazoa > Chordata > Actinopteri > Argentiniformes > Argentinidae > Argentina > Argentina silus. The sequence continues at coordinate 16,186,213 of NC_139654.1, forward strand.
TATCTATATTGTTTGGAATTGAGATAAAGACAATATATGTTAAAGAGTTTTGAATGGAAATTTGTATTTTTGTATTGCTTTTAAAGCCCCAATAATGTCCCGGGTCAATTTGACCCGAAGACTTCCAAAGGGTCCAAAAAGTGAAGACAATACGAGGGTTAAAATAATAGCTAAAATAAGAATAATTATGTTTTTTTGTGTGTGTTTGTAATTAAACTATTTCATTATTAATACAGTCTATTTTCTTCAATTTCCCAAGGTGTTTCTTCTCTGTCAACCCAGAGAAGGGCACGAAAGTGGAGAAGACAAGCACATCCCGTTTTCATGTGAACCCCAGAGTCCTGACCTTGATTCAGGACCTTTCTGATCATGAGTGACGTGATGTCTGAATATTGACTAAAGGCAGTAAGATTTCATGATGTTTTTGATTGCAGTTTGACCATTAGTTTCATCTCTCAATTTTGTTTATATTCAATATTCAGAGTGTTATTGCTCTTGTATTGAGCTTTTACTTAAGGCATTGCCTTTCTTTCCTACAGTTTCTCTCCATGTTGTTTTTTATAAAGTACATGTTATAATAATTGACAGATGTTTTTGTCTACGGCTTTGTGGCTAATAAATTCTTGGAAAGACAAGTTTGTATTGGATTTTTTTACAAATATTTCAGTATAGTAACTTTTAAGGGGGACAGTGTTCGTGTAGCCATAGCGTTAGCGGGCTACTAGTTTAGGTATAGGTGTAGTAGAGTATTACCCCCCTCTCCCGCAACACTGGTGACACTAACAGCTAATGCAAATTGAGATTTATATTAGAAAGAAGTCATAGAACAAGATTTAATGCCTTTAGTTCTACATGAAATTGCAGTATTTGGATGTTGCCTTTACTGTAAACATTTGTTATAATTGCATCAAAATACAGTAAATTATAGAAAAAAATTTAGGGGAATTTACAAAACAATTCAGTTGAATGACAGTCTTATAATGAGGCTTTTACAGTTAAATAATGTTGTTTGTTTGTTCTTTTTCAGTTAAATTGAATGGGATTTGATGTACAATAAGCAACAACTCGATGTAAATCTTACTGAAAGATTTTGTTAAATAGCATAATGGTTATGCTAATTTAGCAGAAATCCAATGTTGAATTTACTGGTTTAAAATGTTATTTTATACATTTTTAAACTGTTATATTTACAGATTGTTCTGTAAAGAAGATTACGGTGTTGCCATATTTTTTACAGAATAATTCTGGCAACCCCAGCTGCCAGTATTATTCCGTAAAAACAACAGATTCTTTTTTACAGTGTAGCATCCAAGCCAAAGCACATATCATACTTACTCATACACCCACACAGAGGCATCTGATATAGAGAAGCCCAACTAGTGAATGGCTAGTTAAGAGCTACATGTAAAGAGCTACAGGCTTATTCATAACATATGAATTTCCCTATGCCTCTCTCTCTCTCTTAGGTATCCACCAGAGGGTGGACAGTGAGGGTGATCCCTTCTATGAGCTCATGGGAATCGTCACTCTGGAGGACGTTATTGAGAGCATCAACTCTGAGGTTGTGGACTAGACAACCTCTATGGTACGTATAATAACACTTTACCTATGGTTTTGAGGTGACAGTTACCTCAGGTGTCATGGGAGATTAAGTCAATACATAATTCTTCGCTAGCTAAAACCATCTTACCTCTGCAACAAACCCAGTGCCTGCTGTGCCTACTCCACACTTTATTCATTCACTCTGTTAGCAGACACTTGCAATTGAAACCACTTGACTTTCACAGCTGTCCTCTCACTTTCACTTTGTATATGAACTCGCAGTAGACTCAACTTGCAAGCTCTGTGGTTCGAAATCTCAAAGCCAAACATGACATTTATGATAAATTCATTCGATTTGTAGATTATAGTTATGGACAATATCAGTGACCAGAGTGATCAGTCTGTATCATCTCCCCTCTTACAGTATTTCCTTTGTAGGGCCTTATAGGATGGCAGTTACAATACAGAGGGTTGGCAAGGAAATTAGACTTATACTGTAATTAGACTAACAATACTGTAAACATATACAATTATTACAAGGCAATACAACAGAACACTTTTACATTCTACCCTCATGGTAAATGATAGAAAAAGAGCGAGGTAGAGAGAGAGAGAGACAAAGACAGACCACATGATCTGTTTACTGTACTCACAAAACAACAACCTGGGACCTCTGACCAGGACACAAAGAAGAAGAGAAAACCATACAGTGGGTGAAATAAGTATTGAACACGTCACCATTTTTCTCAGTACATATATTTCCAAAGGTGCTATTGACATGACATTTTCACCAGATGTTGGTAACAACCCAAGTAATCCATACATACAAAGAAACCAAAAAAAATATGTTCAGAAATTAAGTTATGTGTAATAATGTGAAATGACACAGGGAAAAAGTATTGAACACATGAAGAAAGGGTGGTGCAAAAAGGCATGGAAAGCCAAGACAACAATTGAAATCTATCAGTAATTAAAAAGCAATCCAGCCCCTTGTCAGTGCAAATTAATATCAGCTGGTTCAGTCCCAACTGATGGCCTACAAAAAGGTGTCATTGCCAAGGTGTCACACAAGACACATCTCATGATGGGTAAAAGCAAAGAGCTGTCTCAAGACCTTCGCAACCTAATTGTTGCAAGACATGGCATTGGTTACAGGCGCATTTCTAAGCTTCTGAATGTTCCAGTGAGCACTGTTGGGGCCATAATACACCAAAATTGAACTGTTTGGATGCCATAATACACACTATGTTTGGAGGAGAAATGGCACTGCACATCACCCTAAAAACACCATACCAACAGTGAAGTTTGGAGGTGGGAACATCATGGTGTGGGGCTGCTTTTCAGCAAATGGTACTGGCAAACTTCACATAATTGAAGGAAGGATGAATGGGCAAATTTACAGAGACATTCTTGACCAAAATCTGCTGCCATCTACCAGGATGATGAAGATGAAACGAGGGTGGACATTTCAGCAAGACAATGATCCCGAACACACAGCCAAGGAAACTCTCAATTGGTTTCAAAGAAAGAAAATAAAGCTGCTAGAATGGCCCAGCCAATCACCTGACTTAAATCCCATTGAAAATCTATGGAAAGAACTGAAGATCAAGATTCATAGAAGAGGCCCACGGAACCTTCGAGATTTGAAGACTGTTTGTGTGGAAGAATGGGCCAAAATCACACCAGAGCAATGCATGCGACTAGTTTCTCCATACAGGAGGCGTCTTGAAGCTGTCATTACCAACAAAAGCTTTTGTACAAAGTGTTACGGGTGGAGGGGTATTTTTCTGTTAGACCTGGGGTGTTTTGTTTGTTTGTGTTGTTCTCTCTCTTGTGTTCCAGCAGGTCCCTCCTGTCAGGTGAATCAGCGGGAATGCCTGGCAGCTGGGATCCATCAATCAAGTCTTCATTTGTCCATCAATTAACTCACACCACACCCTATAAGTTATTTTGTTTGGTTCCTCAGGAAGGAGTGGCAGTCCTCATTTGGTTTGGTTAAGTTTGAGAGGTGGCAGCTCTCCTTTTGTTTTGATACTTTGTTTAGGATGTAGCTTTTGTTCCTGAGTTTTCACTTTGTTTATTTTTCAGTTTGTTTACCTTCTGTTAACCTTGTTTTTTCTCTTCTTTTTTTCAGCCGGGCACAGAGTTCGAGAGGTAGGGTAATTAGTTACAAACCTGCAGGTTTACATCTTGTCCTGCACACACGTAGGGTACCCCTTGTATTAGTACATCAGAGAGCGGCGACACTAACCCTTGTATTGTTTTGTTTAGGTGCCGGTCATGGGGGTTAGTTTAGGGGGTTAGCCTTGGGGTTGTTTTTGAGTTATAGGTTTAGATTTAGTTTTTTTCCTGGGGCTTTTCCTTTAGTCGTCGCTGCATAGCTCAGGGGGTTGGGTCTATGTTGTGACTCGTTCTCTGTGTCCCGTGCTGCTGTAAATAAATTATTATTGAACAGACTTTTGGTTGTCACTGGTCTCCTTCATTCATGCTCTCACTGTCCTGTGTTACGCCGGCGGTCCGGGCGTAACACAAAGTATTAAATATCAGTAAGCGTGTTCAATACTTTTTCCCTGTGTCATTTCACATTATTACACATAACTTAATTTCTGAACTTATTTGTTTTGGTTTCTTTGTATGTATGGATTACTTGGGGTTGTTACCAACATCTGGTGAAAATGTCATGTCAATAGTACCTTTGGAAATATATTTACTGAGAAAAATGGTGACGTGTTCAATACTTATTTCACCCGCTGTATATCCAACCATAGTATTTAAATGAGGAGCTGTTTGCAAGGACAACCAATGATATCTTATTCTATCAATTCTATTCATATGACACCACAACATCAACACATTCCAGAGGGCTTGTAAAACTTCAGAGAGATAATTTGGTCATTTGGCCCATCAAGGAAGGGGGGCAGAATTGATGTTTCACCTTTCAGTCCACTCCATGGACACAACAGATGAAAGGCATAGAGAGTGTACATGAGAAGTCTTGAGAGACCTTCACCCCCATTAAAAAGGCGAGCGGTCAGTGATGACATCACACTTCCAGCCCAGTGTGTGGTTAGAATGGTCACCCACTGAGCTTGTTCAGAAGATGTCCTGTATCGAAGGGAGGAGGCACTGTTCTTGACATGCAAATGTCCCCTAGGAAACAACTTTGACAAACAAGCCATGTTGACACAGGCAGATCACACACAAACACACACATTTATAATCAGTAGAAGAACATCATATTGATCAAGATGTTTGGAATGGTCTGATAAGATTGGCCCCTTACAACAACTCATGGTAAAAATTGAAATACTATCAAGTCATCATCATACAAAAGAGAAGCAAAGGGAACAGATCTTTCTAAAAAAAAACTAAAAAAACATAGAAGATGCATAATCAAAGATTACATTTTAATAATAACAGATTTAACTTTCCCATAGGAAGAGAGAAAGATCACCTTGTAAACAAACAAAAAACAAATGAGTTTGGACAGCTAGTCAGATACCAAATCAGCCATATGTGACTGCAACCATTTTGTTTTATTATCAGTAATGTTACAGCGGGAAATGTATACTGAAAGAACATTTGAAATCTTATAAGACAAGTGGACCCGAATCAGGTTCATGTCATGCAGGAGGGTCTTATTAATGTTGCCTTTAATAAAACCTTCTGTTACAGTCCCTCTCCTTGACCGGCCCTCTAGCACCACCTTGAGACCCCGACGACCCACTTGGATTATCCTTCTCTCTCCTACCTTTTTCCCAATATTATTATTATTATTAAATACGCCTTCGGGCTAAACTCCACGACCTTCTCTGTGTGCCGTCATTTGGTTCCTCAGACGTTCCTGTGTAACAGAACGTTCTGGCCAAATGTCGGAACCAGACGGCTCTCGAGACCCGGGTCGGGAGGAGGCCGTGTCCCTGCTCGCCATCATCCAACAACACGATGCCCTCCTGAACCGAGTCACGGATCAGATCGACGGCGCTTTCCGGCAGATGAACGAGCGCCTCACCCACCTCGAGTTCAACGCCTCGAGCCAACCCCAACCCTCCGTGCCGACACTGACGCCGCTGAATGCGAGCCTAATCCCCAGACCCAGTGCCCAGACCCCCCACGATTTCCGATAGCCTCACCTCGTGCCGCCTTGCCCCTTCGGAGGGGAGTTCGATCTCTGCCGCGGCTTCCTGGCTCAGTGCGAGCTCACCTTCCACTACCAGCCCAGCAGATTCCGCTCTGGAGGGCACAAGGTGGCCTTCATCGTCTCGCTGCTGACGCGCTGAAGTGGCCCGTCGCTGCACTGGGCAGTAACTCCGCCTAGGCGTCCGATTTTGAGGGCTTCGAGGCGGAGTTCTGGTTCATTTTTGACCACCCCCAGGAGGGCTCCGACGCAGCTGCCCACCTCCACGTCATTTGCCAGGGGAACCGTTCCTCCCCGAGCCCCAATTCCCACGACGTCCCCCAGTTCCCTTCCCGGACCTCCCCGGGCTCCCGTTCCCACGGCGCCCCACATTACCACCTCCGTTCCCAGGGTTGAGGAGGAACCTATGCAGGTGGGCAGGTCCTGTCTGTCCGCAGCGGAGCGCGAGCAGTGACCATCCGGGCCTGTCCGACTCATCCTCAACCCCCCGCGGCAAAAGGACATGGCTTACCAGGACCTCTCTCTCTGGTACGCCATGCTACACTCGCCCACCCTGGCACCCCTCAAACTCGGCTCATCCCCACAACCCTCGCCTGGAACCAGGAATCCTATAGCCTGGGCCGACGACAGCCTCATTGACGCCACCCTGGCTACGGAGGCTGGAATTACACTGCTCCCTCTGGATACCCCTATTCACGCCCAGGCTCTGGATGGTCGACCCCTGGGTACCTTCACCCATCAGACCACCTCCCTTACCCTCACCCTGTCAGGAAACCACAGCGAGACTCTCCGGCTCCTTGTCACTAATGCCCCGGCCGTCTTCCAGGCCTTAGTGAACGACGTGCTGCGTGACATGTTGAACATCTTTGTGGTGGTCTACCTGGACGACATCCTGGTGTTCTCCAGGACGGAGGAAGAGCACCAGCAGCGCGTCTATCTGGTCCTCCAACGACTCTTGGAGAACAGACTCTTCGTGAAGGCCGAGAAGTGCCAGTTCCACGCCGCCTCCGTGGAGTACTTGGGCCACGTCGTGAAGAAGGGTCACCTACGGGCGCACGAAAAGAAGATCCGAGCAGTGGTGAAGTGGCCCCAACCCCTGAACCGGCAACAGCTAAGACACTTTCTGGGCTTTGCGGGATTGTACAGGCAGTTCATCCGGGGTTTCAGCCAGGTGGCCGCCCCACTGACCGCCCTCACCTCCACACTCCACCCGTACTCTTGGACCTCGGAGGCAGAGGCCGCCTTCTCGACCCTGAAGAGTCTGTTCACGGCGGCCCCGGTGCTCATCCACCCCGACCCATCCCGTCAGTTCTTTGTGGAGGTGGATGCGTCTGACACCGGCCTTGGGGCCGTCCTGTCCCAGATGTCCGCGGACGACCAGAAACTCCACCCCTGTGCCTACTTCTCCCAGCAGCTGACACCGGCGGAGAGGAATTATGACGTGGGCAACCGGGAGCTGCTGGCAGTGTATGCAGCCTTGGTGGAGTGGAGACACTGGCTCGAGGGGGCCCAGCAGCCTTTTGTGGTTTGGTCCGACAATAAGAACTTGACCTACATCCGGTCGGCCAAGAGGCTCAACTCACACTGGGCGCTCTTCTTCACGCGCTTCAAGTTTACCATCTCCTACAAGCCGAGCTCCAATAACACCAAGGCCGACGCACTCTCCCGCCTGGCCCCGGAGGAGGTGGCTCAGTCAAGGTGACCCCCAGCCGCCCTTGGTCTCACATAGCCCTAGACTAAGTAACCGGTCTTCCTGCCTCCCAGGGTAACACTGTGGTCCTCACCATCATTGACCGGTTTCAAAGTCCACCCACTTCATCGCCCTTCCCAAACTTCCCTACTCTGCTGAGACCGCCGACCTCCTGGTGCTCCACGTTGTCCGTCTCCATGGCATTCCCCAGGACATCGTGTCTGACCGTGGTCCCCAATTCACTTTCCGGGTGTGGCAGGCCTTCTGCAAGGGCATTGGGGCCACGGTCAGCCCCTCCTCCGGGTACCACCCCCAGACCAATGGCCAGGCAGAGCAAGCCAACCAGTGCTTGGAGTCGGCTCTCCGTTGTGTCTCCTCCCGTCATCTTTCCGCCTGGAGCCGACATCTGCCCTGGGTGGAGTACGCACACAATTCAATGACCAGCAACGCCACCGGGATGTCCCCTTTGTGTGTTCCCTGGGTTACCAACTCCCCCATGTTCCCCGGCCAGGAGGTAGAGGTTGCGGTCCCGTCCACCAGGGCCCACCTCCGTCGGTGTCGGCGAGTCTGGAGGACCGCTCGGGCCACTTTGGAGAGAGCCACTGAGCGGTCCAGATGCACCGCCAACGGCAGACGCAGACCCACCCCCACCTACCGTCCAGGCCAACGGGTTTGGCTGCGGGCCAAGGACCTCCACCTCCCGGAAGCTCGCCCCACGCTACGTGGGCCCCTTCACTGTCGACTGGATCATCAATTCATCGTCAATTCACCCTGTGCTTCACGTTTCCCCGCTTAAACCGGCAGTTTCCAGCCCCCTGTCTCCCCCTGTTCAAGCACCTCCACCGCCCCGGGTACTGGACGGCAGCGACCCCGTGTGGGCCGTGAGGGAGATCCTGGCGGTCCACTGTAGGGGCCGCGACTTCCAGTACCTGATCGACTGGGAGGGCTATGGGACTGGGTCCCGGCCTCCTACTTCGCCGACCCCTCCCTGTTAGCCGAATTCTATCGGACCCACGCTCCAGGACGGTCGCCCAGTGTCTCCCGTAAGGGGGGGGGGGGGGGGGGGGGGTACTGTTACGGTTATTTCTGTATTTTAATTTTAATACATTTACTGGAATTTCTAAAAACGTGTTTTCGCTTTGTTATTCTGGGGTATTGTGTGTGGGTTGATGGCAAATTCTTTTAATTTAATCCATTTTAAATTGAGTCTATAACACAACAAAATGTGGAAAAAGTGAAGGGGTCTGAATACTTTCTGAAGGCACTGTATATCCCTAAACACTTCAGAATTCATCCGGCTGCTTCTGTCTTCTGTCACATCATCAATAACCACTAGTGACCCAGTGCCATTGGAAGCCATGCATGCCCATGCCCACACTGCCTCCACCTTGTTTTACAGATGATGTGGTATGCTTCGGATCATGAGCAGTTCCAAGCCTTCTCCATACTTTTTTTTCCCCCTTCATTCTGTTACAGGTTGATCTTAGTTTCATCTGTCCAAAGAATGCTGTTCCAGAACAGGGCTGGCTTTTTTAGATGTTTTTTGGCAAAGTCTAATCTGGCCTTTCTATTCTTGAGGCTTATGAATGGTTTGCACCTTGTGGTGAACCCTCTGTATTTGCTCTTGTGAAGTCTTCTCTTTATGGTAGACTTGGATAATGATATGCCTACCTCCTGGAGAGTGTTCTTCACTTGGCTGGATGTTGTGAAGGGGTTTTTCTTTACCATGTGAAGGATCCTGCGATCATCCACCACTGTTGTCTTCCATGGACGGGAGCGGCAAGCACAGGGGAGTGGCTTAGTAGAGATTTCACACTCTCAAAAGCATGTTGACACTCAGGAGTCCACGCAAAATCTACCTTTGGACGAAGTAGTGTGGTGAGTGGATGAACTACAGTGGAAAAGTTGCAGCAGAAACTCCTGTTGTAACCTGCCATGCCTAGGAACCTGCGAAGCGCTCTCCTAGTGGGGGGAATGGGACACTCTGATATGACAGAGACCTTGGCCTCTACAGGGAGCACTTGACCTCGGCCCACTTGCCTGCCTAAATAAGTGTCGCTGGCTTTTCCGAACTCACATTTCGCTAAATTTACAGTGAGTGACGCTTCAGCGAGCCGAGTGAACACTTGCTCTAGGATCTTCATGTGCTCCTCCCAAGTGGTGGTGTACACAATCAGATCATCAAAATATGCATTACAGTTTGTCAGACCGGCCAAAACTCTGTTCACCAATCTTTGAAAAGTGGCCGGAGTGTTGCACATACCAAAAGCCATGACAGCGTACGATAAGAAATAGTCTGGGGTTACGAATGCAGAGATTCTGGAGACGCGCTCAGTTAATGGCACTTGCCAATAGCCTTTGAGCAGGTCTAATTTGCTTACATATTTTGCTGTGCCCAAATTGTCAACACAATCCTCCATCCGAGGTAGGAGATTGGAGTCAGGTACTGTAACGGCGTTTACTTTTCGAAAGTCCGTTATGAACCGAGGGGAACCATCAGGTCTAGCCTCCAAAAGGGACAGAGAGCTCCAAGAGCTAGAGATAGGAATGGCTAAGCCATGTTGCAACAGGTACTCTGCTTCCTTCTTCATCATGGCCCGCTTAACCGGGTTAACACGATAAGGATGTTGTTTAATAGGCCAAACCTCCTTAACATCAATGTCGTGCTGGAGGACGGTGGTTTGGGTCAGAACATCACCGAATAGACATGGGAAACAGTCTAGTAAATCCGTTACCTCCGTTGCTCTTCTGACAGATGAATTAACTGAGACGGCCACACTTTCAACATTTCGGAATTTATCAACCGAGTACTCTGATGTGCGGAATGACGCGTCATCAAGTCCTCATCGGACATGTTGGGAGTCTCTGTCACAATTAGTGCACTGCTGCCAGGGGCAACAGGTTTTTGGACAGGTTTGCATGTCTCGTTACTCTCTCCGGACACTTCTCTAGAGTAGTAATGTTTTAGCATATTTACATGGCATACTTCGCCTTCTCTCGGGAGTGCTGATGACATAATCAGTGTCACTGAGACACTCACGGATGTCATATGGACCGGAGAATTTTGCCAAAAGAGCAGACCCAGGGATAGGCAGTAAGGCCAAAACTTTGTCGCCAACCTGAAACTGTCTGGGGACGGCGGAGCGGTCGTAACGACTCTTCATCACCGTTTGTGAACTGGCAAGAACTTCTTTTGCAATGGAATTGGCCTGATGCAAGTGCTCACGGAACTGACTGACAAAGTCTAACACATTCCGCTCGGCGGAAGATTCGGACGATAGAAATTTGTCTTGTAAAGATTTTAGCGGGCCACGGGGCGTGTGGCCAAACACAAGCTCTGCTGGACTGAATCCTAAAGATTCCTAGACGGCTTCACGGGCTGCAAATAACACAAAGGGAATTCTCTCGTCCCAACTTTTTTCAGTTTCCAGACAGTATTTGCGGCGCATAGTCTTTAAGGTCTGATGCCACCGTTCTAACGCACCCTGAGACTCAGGATGGTACGCACTGGAAAACGTATGATGTACCCCAAATGTTTTGAATGCCTGATTGAAAAGTTTTGACTTAAAGTTTGTGCCCTGATCCATTTGGATCACACGGGGCAGGCCGAATGTGGAAAAGAACTTGGTTAACGCTTTCACTACTGAACTGGCGGTTATGTTACGCACCGGGACAGCTTCGAGAAAATGAGTGGCAGCGCACATAATGGTGAGTAAATAAAAAAAATATTGATTTCCACTTTTTGTTCTGGGCAAGGGACCAACACAGTCAACTATCACCCATTCGAACGGCTCTCCTTTTGCAGGTATAGGATGCAGTGGGCCGGAGGAATGGTTTGGTTCGGTTTACCTGCCAGCTGGCATATATGGCAACAGCGGCAGTGCCTAGCTCCATCAGCCTTTAACCCTGGCCAGAAGAAATGCCTAATGAGCTACCGACAAAACATGGTGACGATACACAGAGGGAACAACTACCTGATAGACGGTACTCCAATCAGAATTGTCAGCTAGGGGAGGAGACCACTTACGCACCAGAACATCGTTATGGAGTAAGTAGGTGACCTTCTCCCCTATTTCTGTGTCAGCACTCACCACATTGGAGAAACACTTAGCCAGCGTCGGATCAGCTCCCTGAGACATTCACGGGTCACTGGGAGAGACAGGCCATCAGGAGGTGGCGTCTCTGGGCTGGCGGGGAGCACTAGCTCAGCGGCACTTTCACTAGAGGATGCAGATGCGACCTCCGTCCCACCCTCTCCTGAAGAGGTCTGCATAATCACACTGTCAAAGAGAGAAATATCCTCATCCCTATCCTTATCTCTAATTGACTGTGCACGAGTGACAACGCACGCAGGGAACAACTCAGAGTGAGACTGTACAACCTTGCCTGACTCCGGGCACTGAGGGAAATCCAACACTTCCAGTGTTTTCTAACTTCGTTACCCATTAAAAGGGCAATACCTCTAATTGGCAACGCGGGACAAACAGCGACAGGAAAGAAACCTGTGATCAATTTTGATCGTACATGTATGCGATGTACTGGCCGAGGGACGTAACCCATCTCAAGGCCACGCAACACAGCTCCATACCCGCGTGCAGACTGCTCTGTGAAGGGCAACGCATTGGCGAGCATTACAGACTGTGAGCAACCGGTGTCTCATAAAATACACACCAGACGCTGATCACCAGACTCGCCTGTCAATGACACTAACTCCTCAAACGTGAACGGTTCAAAACATGTATCAATTCCCGTAGCATCAGACTCAGTGTCAAGACACAGTTCAACTTTAATTAACCCGACAAGTTTCGGGTGCGGGCCCCTCTGAGAAGGCTGTTGCTGTTGCTCTTTATGTCTGAGTGTCAAACAGTTGGCAATTATATGTCCAGGTTTGTGGCAATAAAAACACTCTCTTTCCTCCTTCTTTAGATTGAGTGGCTTAAAGGAATGATTGTGCACAGCCGGAGTATGATGAGGCTTCTCAGCAGAGACTGACCGAAACACAGTCCTGTGAGTTAGCACATACTCGTCGGCCAGTACAGCAGCAGAGGAGAGTGAATTTACTTTTTGTTCATTTAAGTAGACTACAAGGCGATCGGGCAAACTCTTTTTGAAGTCTTCCAAAAGAATCAACTCCCGCAGCAAAGTAGAATAATTTGCCTTGCAGGTAGTGCTCCATTTATCAAACATGATTCCCTTTTCCCTTGCGAACTCAACATATTTTGCACTACAATAGAAGTGCCCAAACTTCAGCCGGCCACTGCAGAGCTGAAGCAATGCGCTCAAACGTGCCAAAATAGGAATCCACTTCAGTTTCCTTAAATGTTGGCACTAAAGCAATGTGCTTACTAATCTCAAAGGGTTTATGGGGTGAAGTGGTGAAAAGAGGAGACATACCTTCTGCAGCAGCGGACGCACGCAGCACATGCGCCTCTCTCTGGGACTCGAGTTCCAGCTGATGCAGTCTCACAGTGTCAGCCTCAATCTCCAGCTTTTTAATTTCCAGCTGTAACTACCGAAGTGATTTGCGATCTGCGCCAAATCGTCCTTACGACAGCTATCAATTTGCCCAAGAGTAGGATTGGCCAAAAATGTTTCGAGTTTAAACAATGCCATGTTCAATGTGTAGACTGCCGGCGCACACAAGGCCCTATTCTATTCTTCTAAAAAAAACAATCCAACCTCCCAGTCCAATCCAATCCAACTTTTTGGCTCTGGGGAATCTTTTAACAGATAGATCCCGGATGAGCCCCCACTTATGCTACAACCCAGCTTGCTAGGGGAAAGGGAAGCAACATAAAACCACATAGAATGGTAAATTAAAGTTATTTTATTAACAAGGAACTTAGAAGGTCTTTTTGTAAAGGTAACAATGGTAACCCATAATAGATTAGATTAGATTAGATTCAACTTTATTGTCATTGTGCAGAGTACAAGTACAGAGACAACGAAATGCAGTTAGCGTCTAACCAGAAGTGCAAAATAGCAGAAAGTGCAATGAACAGTATTTACAGGTAGTGCAATATATGATCAGTAGTAGTGCAGTATAATATAGTATAATATAAGCAGTATAATATAGCAGTGCAGTATAGCAGTATGTGAGTAGCAGTAGCATTATAGCAGAATAAATAGTTACAGTATGAGCAGTGTAGCAGCATATGAGCTGTATGGGTAATGCAGTCTAGCAGTATATATGTATTAACAGTAACATGAGGTAGATGCAGAATAAATATAAATATGGAATGCCGTATAAACAAGTATGTACAGTATGTGCAGTAGTATTAAAGAAAATATAGGATATGTGCATTATGTGCATTATGAACAGTATGAACAGTATGAACAGGTATGTACAGAAGAGCAGTGGTATTGAGTAAGAGCAGGGGAGGGGAGTAATAGTGCAATAGTGCAATTGTCCGGGTGGGGGTTGCAGGGGTAGTAGGTTGTCAGGTAGGTGTAGTGTTCGAGTTCAGCAGGGTGACAGCCGCAGGGAAGAAGCTGCCTCTGAACCTACTGGTTCGGGTGCGGAGAGACCTGTAGCGCCTCCCGGAGGGGAGTGGGGTGAAAAGTCTATGGTTGGGGTGAGAGATGTCCTTGACGATGCTGCGTGCCTTACGCAAGCATCGTTTGCCCTGGACAGCCTCGATGGAGGGGAGTGAGGAACCGGTGATGCGTTGGGCAGTTTTCACCACCCTCTGCAGTGCTTTCCGGTCCGATGCCGAGCAGTTGCCATACCATACTGTGACACAGTTGGTAAGGATACTCTCGATGGTGCAGCGGTAGAAGTTCACCAGGATCTGAGGAGATAGATGGACCTTCTTTAGTCTCCTCAGGAAGAAGAGACGCTGGTGAGCCTTCTTTATCAGGGTGGAGGTGTTGAGGGTCCAGGAGAGGTCCTCAGAGATGCGGACACCCAGAAACTTGAAGCTGGTGACTCGCTCCACCTCAGTCCCGTTGATGAGGATGGGGGTGTGTGCGCCAGCTTTAGACTTCCTGAAGTCCACAATGAGTTCTTTGGTCTTCTTGGTGTTGAGAGCCAGGTTATTGTCGTTGCACCACACTGTTAGGTGCTGGACCTCCTCCCTGTAGGCCGACTCATCGTTGTTGCTGATGAGACCGATCACCGTTGTGTCGTCTGCAAACTTAACAATGGTGTTTGAGCCATGTACAGGTGTGCAGTCGTAGGTGAAGAGGGAGTAAAGGAGGGGGCTCAGCACACAGCCTTGTGGAACGCCGGTGTTCAGGGTGAGGGTTGAGGAGGTGTGGTTGTGAAGCCTAACAGACTGCGGCCTGTTGGTCAGGAAGTCTAGAATCCAGTTGCAGAGGGAGGGGTTGATGCCCAGTTGCCTGAGTTTGGAGATCAGTTTGGAGGGGATGATGGTGTTGAATGCTGAGCTGAAGTCAATAAAGAGCATTCTCACATAAGAGTTAGTCTTGTCGAGGTGGGACAGGGCGGAGTGAAATGCCGTTGAAATGGCATCCTCTGTACTCCTGTTCTGCTGGTAGGCGAATTGAAAGGGGTCCAGTGTGGGTGGTAGGCAGGTCTTGAGTTGAGCTAAGACCAGCCTCTCGAAGCACTTCATGATGATGGGCGTGAGTGCCACTGGTCGGAAGTCATTTAAGCTCGTTGCAGTGGAGTGTTTTGGCACCGGCACGATGGAGGTGGTTTTGAAGCACGCGGGGACAGCTGCTTGGGCTAGGGACAGGTTGAATATGTCAGTCCAAACCTTAGTCAGCTGCACAGCGCAGGCCCTGAGGACGCGTCCGGGGATCCCATCAGGACCAGCAGCCTTGCGTGCGTTAGTCCTGCTCCGTGCCGCACACACGTCGGTGGGAGATAGAGTGAGGGGCTGGTGATCCGCAGGGAGCACAGCCTTGATGGCCACCTCCTTGTTGTCCCTGTCAAAGCGGCCGTAGAAGTGGTTCAGCTCATCAGGGAGGGAGGCGTCAACGGAGAGGGGTGAGGTGTTAGTTGGTTTGTAGTCAGTGATGGCCTGGATGCCCTGCCACATGCGTCGGGGGTCAGAGTTGTTTCTGAAGTGATCCTCTATCCTCAGCTTGTGGTTGTGCTTGGCCTTTTTGATGCCCCTCTGCAGATTAGCCCTGGATGAGCTATAGGCTATAGCTATTGGTGATCCGCTTGAGTGTGGTGACACTGCTGATGTTGGAATTGATGTAGTCCAAAACAGATGAGGCATATGAATTAATGTCCGTGTGGGAGTCATGGGTGGCCTGAGTGGCAAACACACCCCAGTCAGTGTTTCCAAAACGCTGCTGGAGCGCTGAGTCAGCTCCCTCTGGCCAGACCTTGACTGTCCTCACTGTAGGTTTCACTCGTTTGATGAGTGCTGAGTACTTGGGCAGTAGGAACAATGAGAGGTGGTCTGATTGACCTAGGTGGGGGAGGGGAACGGCTTTGTACGCATCAGCCATGCTGGTGTATACTTGGTCCAATGTCCTGTCTCCTCTGGTGGGGCATGAGACATTTCGGTGGAATTTGGGCAGTACAGTCTTTAAGTTGGAGTGATTGAAGTCACCCGCGACAATGAAGGCTGCCTCGGGATGCAGAGTCTGTTGTTTGCTAATGGCAGCATGCAGTTCTTTCATAGCAATCTTAGCATTAGCATCCGGGGGGATATAGGCTGCCGTGATAACAGTAGACGTGAACTCTCTGGGCAGATAGAAAGGTCTACACTTAACCATGAGAAACTCCAGGTTAGCTGAGCAGTGACTCTCGGTGATGGTAGTGTCCGTGCACCACGTCTTGTTCACATAAATGCACAAACCTCCACCTCTGGTCTTACCGGAGTCGCCTGCTGTTCTGTCTGCTCGGAGAACGCAGCGCCCTGCTAGCTCGATAGCGTTGTCGGGAACCTCGCTGTTGAAAACAGGTGGGAACTACTGAATTAGCCAGTGAGAGGTTGAATATAGTGGTGAACACAGGAGCTAGCTGGTTAGCACAGGTCTTAAGTACTCTCCCAGGTATGCCATCTGGGCCAGCAGCTTTCCTTGTATTCACCTTCAGCAGAGCCCTCCTCACGTCGTGTTCCGTCACAGCGTGTGACCTCCCATCAGCCGCGCTAGCCAGCACTCTGACGTTGTTGTTGTTAGCCGGCGCGCTAGCGGTGTTGCTGCCAGCCTCAAACCGTGCATAAAAAGAGTTCAGGTCTTCGGCTAGGGAGGCATCTGCACTTCCGGTTGAGGGGGGTGTGTGCCGGTAATCCGTAATAGATCGTAGTCCTCGCCATAGGCCCCTGGTGTCGTTGTTCTCCATCTGCGCCTGCATTCTGTCTGCGTATCTCCTCTTGGCGGCTTTCACCGCCCTCCGCAGTTTGTAGGACTCCGCTTTATACTCCTCTATGCTGCCGGATGCCAGCCCGGAGTTGTAAGCGGCGGTGCGAGCCCTCAGAGCGGCACGGATGGAACTGTCGACCCAGGGTTTCTGGTTGGGGTAGATCTTTACTGTTGTAGATGGTACGATGTTATCGGCTAGTGTAGAGATAAAGTCCAAGACAGTCTCTGTAAACTCGCTGACATCGCTGGAACTTGATTGAAACATATCCCAGTCGACGTCACTCAGCGCGTCTTGTAACGCGGCCTCTGATTGGTCGGACCACCGCTTTCCCTCCCTCTTCACGACCGCTACCTGTTGGATCCTCTGTTTGTAAACAGGCATCAACAGAATGGCGCAGTGATCTGATTTCCCAAAGGGAGGGTGGGAAACAGCTTTGTACCCATTCTTAAACTGAGTATAACAATGGTCCAAAGTTCTATCTCCCCTGGTGGCACACTTGATGTGTTGACGGAAGTTAGGCATAACTTTTTTAAGGTTAGCCCGATTGAAATCACCTGTTACTATCATCGCCGCCTCAGGGTGGTTGCTCTGATGCCGGCACAGCGTATCATGTAGGGTCGATAGCGCTGCCTCGGTGTTGGCCTGTGGTGGAATGTAGACGGCTGTGATAATGATTGAGCTGAACTCCCGGGGAAGGTAGAATGGGCAGCATGAGATGGTCAGATGCTCCAGGTCAGCCGAGCAGGACTGAGACAGCGTCGTTACGTTGTTAGGGTTACACCAGTTGTTGTTGGTCATGAAACAAACTCCACCATCCTTGGATTTGCCGGACTCCTCCGTTCTATCCGCCCGGAAAACAGAGAAGGACTCGGAAGGGCAGATGACTCGGTCCGGTACCAACGAGGTAAGCCATGTCTCTGTTAGACAAAGGATGTTACAGTCTCTTACGTCTCGCTGGAAAGTAATCCTCGCCCTGAGATCATCCATCTTGTTCTCCAGAGACTGGACATTAGCAAGAAGTATGCTAGGCAGAGGTGGACGGTGGGCCTGAGCTCTCAGCCGATTCCGAATGCCTGCCCGCTTTCCCCGGTGTTTCCTCCTCTTTTGTGGCGCGCTCCCATTGTTATCATGGGGGGTCCTTCTGATCTCCGCCGGCCGTGTCGATAGAATAATTATCCGAAATACTTGGTCTTAAGTTGTAATTTACATGTAGAAGTGTGTCCTTGTCGTAGGATATCAGTGCCAGTGAGTTTCTCACAATGAGAGAATTTAGAAAACACATAAAAGCTAAAAAAACGCACATCCTCTGCGGAGCTCTCATAACGGCGACCGGCATCGGCGGCGCCATTTTCTGGTTTAGTAAGCAGCAAGCCCGATCTCTGCCACCTCACCGCCCTTACAACTGCGCCATCTCCCTCGCAGCCGCCTCTACAGCCTCTCTAAGCCCGAGCGGCAAGCTATGGAGAGTTACATCAAGGACTCCGTAGCTGCAGGCATCATTCGTCCTTCCTCTTCACCCGTGGGCGCCGGTTTCTTCTTTGTGGAGAAGAAGGACAAGACGCTCTGCCCGTGCATAGACTTCAGAGGTCTAAACAACATCACGGGAAAGAACAAGTACCCATTTCCCCTAATGAACTCTGCTTTTGATTCACTCCAGGGAGCCACGGTGTTCACTAAGCTCGACCTCCGCAACGCCTATGTGGGGGGACATGCAGCGTTCGGCCTGTAGAGGGAGCTACAGGACCGTGGCCAGGGTTGTGTCGGCGAGGCTTCGTTGCACACCTGTTGCAAATGAAGCCTCGTTGGCTAGTGCTTAACATGTGTGTGCCTTTGTCATTTCAGTAGAGGGGCTGGGAATGGCGGAGCAGGAGAAAGCTGGAGGCTAAAAGACGACTGGAAAGTCGGAGCGATATTACGAATTGTAAAATACGAACTACTGTTTGAATAAACGGGTTATTCCCTCAACCACACACTGCGTCTGCCTCTGACAAACGAACGTTACTACATTGGCGCCCAACCTGAGGCCGGAGGCATGGAGACGCTAGCAACGGCGATTTCAAGGATATCGCTGATCCTGGAGCAGCAGAACATCCTGCAACAGACCCAGCAGGCCGCGGTGGGAGAGATGACAGCGGCGAGGGCTGAGGACCGTGCCCTCCTCCAGGACCTCGCCAGGGCCATCAAGCCGGCGCCGGAGACCGGGTCGGCACAAGGTCCCCCCAAGGTCCATCTACAGAAAATGGGGGACCTGGACGACCCGGAGGCGTTCCTCGCGGTGTTTGAGGGGACGGCGAGGATCTCGGGGTGGCCGGACGGAGAGTGGGCCTACCATCTGCTGCCCCTCCTGTCAGGGGAGGCGCAGCTCGCGGCCCACAGCCTACCAGCGGCCGCCCAACGGGACTACCCGTCCCTGGCCCGGGCCTCACACCGGAGGAGCACTGTCGCCGGTTTCGGGCCCTGACTATGGAGGAGGGGAGCCGGCCCTTCGCCTACGCCCAGCGGCTGCGGGACAGCGCGTGGCGGTGGCTGGACCCAGGGAACAGCTCGGCGGAGGAGGTCGGGTACCGGGTAGTTCTGGAACAGTTCCTCACGGGGCTCCCGGCCCGAACCGCCGCCTGGGTCCAGTACCACCGCCCCCAGGATCTCGAGACCGCCGTGGGATTAGCGGAGGGCCATCTCTCCCTCCCACCGCAGGGGCTGCAACGACCAACCCCGGCCCCGCGCCAGGGGGCGGGGGGCCGGCGCCCAGGAGGAGCCGAGGAACCGGAAGGGGAAAGGCCGGCGCCCGCCCCGAGGAGGAGATGGCAGGGGCGCACCCGTCCGGAGCCAGCCCTGGCCCCACAGGTAGCACCCCGAGCGACAGGGGGGGTGTGTTGGCGATGCAGACGGCCGGGCCATGTGCAGGCCGAGTGCCCGGCGATGGAGGTGGGGCAGGTCGTCCGCATCGGCGACATACCGGGCCCTCCCCCCGGACCAGGAGCGGCGTATCGTGTTCCGGTAAGGATACAGCATGATACGCACCAGGCGTTCTTGGATTCGGGCTGCATGCAGTCCATGATCCAGGAGCGCCTGGTTCGGCCAGGGGCATTGTTGAAGGCGTCGAGGGTGTTGGTGAAGTGTGTGCATGGGGACGTTCACGAATATCCGGTGGTTGCTATCGAAATTTATTATGAGGGGAAAAAACATAGTGTACAGGCAGAGGTTAGCCCACGCATCCCCTGATTCTAGGTGTAGATTGGGAGGGGTTTCCTCAAGCGGTAAAGAGGGCTACCGGGATGCGTGCACGACAGCGAGGGAGGTGTGAGGCGTGTAATGTGCTCTGTGCTGAGGCGGCGCCTTGCGACACTGCCGGGGAGCCGGAGCCGGCGGGGGGGTCTCACCCCGAGATCTCCCCGCCGAACTATCCGCCGCTAGGCGACTTCCCCCTCGAGCAGTCTCGTGACGAGACCCTAAGATCGGCCTTTGACCAAGTGATAGCAATTGATGGTACTTTGGTACGGCCAGACACAGTGCGCGCCCACCCCTATTTTGCGATTATCAGCGACAGGTTATATAGAGTAAGTCGTGACTCACATAGTCAGGAGGAAGTAACCCAGTTGTTGGTTCCCCGCAGCCGCCGCGAAATGGTCTTCCAGGTGGCTCATTTCAACCCCATGGCGGGCCATTTAGGGTATGATAAAACACTGAACCTTATAATGGCTCGATTTTATTGCCCGGGAATTCGGGCAGAGGTGCGTAGGTGGTGCGCTTCTTGTCGCGAATGTCAGTTGGTGAATCCCCCGGCCATTCCACGGGCCCCCTTGCGGCCCTTACCATTGGTCGAGAACCCATTCGACCGCATTGCGATGGATATTATCGGGCCATTTGATCGGTGTACACAGGGATATCGATTTGTGTTGGTCTTGATAGATTACGCCACCCAATACCCCGAGGCAATACCGCTGCACAATATCTCTGCCAGGAGTGTAGCGCAGGCATTGTTTCAAGTAATCTCCCGCGTGGGAATCCCGAAAGAGATTCTCACCGATCAGGGCACTAATTTTATGTCACGCACCCTCAAGGAACTGTATGGCTTGTTGAACATCAAGGCGATTCGAACCAGTGTTTACCACCCGGCCACTGATGGCCTTTGTGAGCGGTTCAATCGGACCTTGAAGTCAATGATCCGGAAGTTTGTACACGAGGATAGTCGGAATTGGCATAAATGGCTAGATCCCCTGTTGTTTGCGGTACGGGAAGTCCCCCAAGCTTCCACTGGGTTTTCCCCGTTTGAATTACTCTACGGGCGTAAGCCCCGGGGTGTCCTAGACCTTCTTAAAGAAAATTGGGAGGAAGGGTCTCTCACGCGAGCATTTGCTGCAAGCCCAGGAGCGTCAAAAGCGACTGTACGACAGGGGAACTAACCTGCGAGAGTTTACACCGGGAGATAAGGTGCTCGTACTGTTACCCACCTCCAGCACGAAATTACTAGCGAAGTGGCAAGGGCCGTTTGTGGTCACACGTCGCATGGGGGACGTGGATTACGAGGTAGTACGCTCGGACCGGGGGGATAGCTTGCAGGTGTACCACGTAAATCTCCTAAAAAAATGGAACGACGTGGCCACTGTTGCTCTGGCTACAATAATTCCAGAGAGAGATGAGTTCGGTCCGGAAGTCCCAAAACCAAAAGTTAGCACTCCGGTCGGTATTGATAACCATCTCTCTGCTAGCCAGGCCACGGACATTGCAAATTTGCAAGCTAAGTTCGCGGACGTGTTCTCTCCCCTGCCCGGTCGGACCACGCTTATCGACCACCACATAGAAACGCAGCCGGGTTTAACGGTGCGCACGCGTCCCTATAGGTTGCCGGTACACAAACGAGACATTGTGTGCAGGGAATTGGAAGCCATGCTGGAGCTGGGGGTGGTCGAGGAGTCCCGCAGTGACTGATGTAGCCCCATCGTGCTTGTCAACAAGCCAGATGGGGCTATACGGTTCTGTGTCGATTATAGACGGGTTAATGCGGTCTCCAAGTTCGATGCCTATCCGATGCCCCGGGTTGACGAGCTCTTGGACCGGCTTGGTACGGCCAAGTACTTCATGACATTGGATTGCACGAAGGGATACTGGCAGATTCCACTCTCGCCGGTATCCCGGGAGAAAACTGCATTCTCCACTCCGCTCGGGCTGTTCCAGTTCACAGTGCTCCCTTTCTGGAGGCTACAAGCCACTTTTCAGCGCCTCATGGACCGTATTCTGCGGCCGCACTCTGCCTATGCTGCGGCCTACCTGGATGACATTGTCATTCACAGTGACACCTGGGCGCAGCATATGCAGAGTGTGGCTGCTGTTCTGCGGTCCCTGAGGCAGGCGGGGCTGACGGCCAACCCGAAAAAGTGCGTGATCGGGCGGAGGGAGATCCGGAATCTGGGGTACCACTTGGGTCGGGGGGAGGTGCGGCCGCAGATTGAAAAGACTGCGGCCATCGCCGCCTCTCCTCGGCCCAAGACAAAGAAGGAGGTGAGGGCCTTCCTGGGGCTGGCTGGCTATTACCGGCAGCTCGTGCCGGGGTTTTCAGAGTTGGCCAGTCCCTTGACGGACCTCACCCGGAAGGGTGCCCCGGATCCGGTCCAATGGTCGGGCCAGTGCCAGGGGTCGTTCGAGGCCCTTAAGGGAGCTCTTTGTGGAGAAACGGTCCTGTATGCGCCTGATTTTAACCTCCCTTTCTCCCTCCAGACGGACGCGTCGGATAGAGGGCTGGGAGCAGTGCTGACCCAGCGCGTGGAGGGGGCTGACCGGCCGGTGCTGTACCTGAGCCGCAAGCTTTCGGACAGCACGGTGGAGAAGGAGTGCCTGGCCATCAAGTGGGCGGTCGGCGCCCTCCGCTACTACCTGCTGGGTCGCGCTTTCACCCTCTACTCCGACCATGCTCCCCTCCAGTGGCTCCACCGCATGAAGGATGTGAACGCGAGGATCACCCGGTGGTACCTCGCGTTGCAGCCCTTCAACTTTTCGGTCGTGCACAGACCGGGGGCGCAGATGGTCGTGGCAGACTTCCTCTCCCGTGCAGGGGGGGGGGGAGTAGGTTGTCGGGCGGTGGGGGTATGTGGGGGGACATGCAGCGTTCGGCCTGTAGAGGGAGCTACAGGACCGTGGCCAGGGTTGTGTCGGCGAGGCTTCGTTGCACACCTGTTGCAAATGAAGCCTCGTTGGCTAGTGCTTAACGTGTGTGCCTTTGTCATTTCAGTAGAGGGGCTGGGAACGGCGGAGCAGGAGAAAGCTGGAGGTAAAATACGAACTACTGTTTGAATAAACGGGTTATTCCCTCAACCACACACTGCGTCTGCCTCTGACGAACGAACGTTACTACAGCCTACCACCTGGTCCGTATTCGGGAGGGAGACGAATGGAAGATGGGGTTCAACACCCCCCTGGGTCATTTCGAGTATTTAGTGATGCCATTTGGTCTCACCAACACCCCAGCAGTGTTCCAGAATCTGGTGAATGACGTCCTCAGGGCAAACTTTTTGTTTTCGTGTACTTGGATGATATCTTGATTTTTTTCCAAGGATCTCGCCAACCATGTCCAGCACGTCCGTCTGGTCCTCCAATGGCTCCTGGAAAACCGCCTGTTCGTCAAGATGGAGAAGTGCAAGTTGCATGCCCCACTAGTTTCCTTCCTCGGGTACATCATTGCCAGCGGGCAAGTGAGGATGGATCCCACCAAGGTGAGAGTGGTCCTTGAGTGGCCAAGTCCCAACGACTGGAAGCAACTACAGAGGTTCCTGGGGTTTGCCAACTTTTATCAGATGTTCATCCGCAACTATAGCCGCATAGCAGTCCCTCTAACACCGCTCACCTCTACCTCCAGACAGTTTCTGTGGTCTCCCAAGGCGGAGGCTGCCTTCCAGGAGCTTAAGACCCGGTTCACCTCAGCACCTATCCTCATCCAGCCGGACCCGTCCCAGCAGTTTGTGGTGGAGGTGGAGGCAGTCCTCTCTCAGCAATCTTCTGAGGATGGTAAGCTCCATCCTTGTGCCGTCCTGTCTCACCATCTCACCCCTGCAGAGAGAAACTACGACGTGGGGAATCGTGAGCTTCTGGCGGTGAAACTGGCGTTGAAGGAATGGAGGCATTGGCCTGATGGCGCGGAGCAACCCTTCTTAGTCTGGACCAACCATAAGAACTTGGAATATATCCAGACAGCTCAGCGGCTTAACGCCCGTCAGGCCAGGTGGGCACTCTTTTTTGGACAGTTTAACTTTGTGCTCACTTTCAGGCCCGGCACCAGAAATGTCAAGCCTGATGCCTTATCTTGCCTGTATGGGAAGGAAGGGGTGTCCAGCTCCTTCCCAGATACCATCATTCCTGCCGCCTGTGTCATTGCGGCCGTCACCTGGGAAATTGAGGGGGTAGTTAGAGCCGCGCGGCAGACCCAACCCAACCCCGGAAACGGCCCTCCGGGTCGCCTGTTTGTCCCGGACATGGTAAGGTCTTGTGTGCTACAATGGGCTCATGCCTCCACTCTTACTTGTCAAACCCCTACACTGGCCTTCCTCCATAGACGGTTTTGGTGGCCGTTCCTTACGGAGGACACCAAGTCCTTTGTTTCTGCCTGTCCTGTCTGTGCCCAGAATAAGACCTCCACCCGGCCCAGTTTGGGTATGCTGCATCCCTGCCCATACTTTGGCGTCCTTGGGCTCATCTGGCTCTCGACTTTGTCTCCGGTCTACCACCTTCCGATGGTAAGACGGTCATTCTGACAGTTGTGGACCGGTTCAGTAAGTTTGCCCATTTCCTGCCCCTGCGTAAGCTACCTTCCGCCAAGGAGACTGCGGTGAAGGAGGTGTTCCAGGTCCACGGTCTACCCAATGACATTGTTTCGGACTGGGGACCTCAGCTGCCTGGAAGGCCTTCTGCTCTGCCCTCGGAGCCACCATCAGCCTGTCCTCCGGGTTCCATCCCCAGACCAACGGCCAGGCAGAGAGGGCCAAACAGAAGCTGGAGACTACCCTTCGCTGCATGGTGTCCACCAACCCATCGACCTGGGCGTCCCAACTTCCATGGTATGCCCATAATACCCTGTTCACCTCTGCTACCGGTATGTCACCTTTTCAGTGCCTTTATGGCTATCAGCCCCCTCTCTTCCCGTCTCAGGAGAAGGAAGCCCGTCCATCGCTAAGTGTGTAATTGATTCCTATGCAAATCAGAGACCCTATAAAAACAAAGATATTAATTCCAAAATTACATGAACTATTATCCTTGCATTAAGATGGACTCAATTTAACTTATTGAGTGATTTGTTGATAAAATGTTTGCATTTTAGCTTATTTTAAGAGTGTCATAGCAAAGGGCCTGAATACTTATGTACATGAGGTATTTCTGTATTTCAATTTTAATAAATGTCCTGAAATTTTCGCTTTGTCATTGTGTGTGGATTGATGGCAAATTCTTTTAATTTAATCCATTTTAAATTGAGTCTATAACACAACAAAATGTGAAGGGGTCTGAATACTTTCCGAAGGCTCCCTCTCTCTCTCTACCAGCCAGGGAGGGACTGGCATCCAGTCACACCAACCCTGGCACACACGCACGTTCACTGTTTCATTCACAAGGAACATTTCAGATAATAGATGTATTACTGTACATGAAAAGGTCAATGTTTTGCAACCTGCAAAAAATCTGCAGACGGTAAGAATCTGATGTGTTTATTTGAAAGTTATCATGGTAAATGTTGATGTTTCCACCTCTGCTGACATAATTAAAATGTAAATTCTATGAATACACATTTCCTTCTTAAAATGGTGCCCCTGTGTTACGGGGTGAGAGGTAGTGTGGTGGACCCAAAAGCGGAGAGATACTCAGACCACAGCGCGTGTATGAGAACTGATATTTTTAATAGTAATGGGTAGGGACAACGGGAACAAACAAACACTGGGTCAAAACGATAAAACAAAGGCGGAGAAACCAGCTCCGTAACAAAAGTACTCACTTAGAAAGTGGAATAATATAAACACAGGAACAGGCGATAATAGCTGGGCTACGAACAGACAGGCGGGCACTATGCACAAACGGGGAGGACACGGAGAGAATCTCGGACGGGGACATGAGGGAACAGACAGGCTAAATAGCACCGGGGACAGAACAGGTGAAGCGGATGAGGGTGATCCCCGCCGATTGGGAGGCCCTGACCCGTGTGGCCGGAGGGGGGCGCCAGAGTCACCAGACAGAACCCTCAGGCCTGACAGTACCCCCCCCGACGAACGGCACCAGCCGTTCCTTAGGTGCCCCAGGATGCAGGCGGTGGAAGTCCGTAATCAGGGCCATACCCCTCCCAATCCACCAGGTACTGTAGCCCCCTCCCCCCCCTCCTACACCCCAGAATCCTGTCCACGGTGTAGGCCGGTCCCCCCCCGATGAGACGAGGTGGGGGGGCAGGGGAGGTGGGTGGCAGTGGGTGGGAGACGGGGGCAGGGCGGGGAACGGGAGCCAGGGAACCGGATGGACAGGGGTGGACGGTCGCTCCCACCCCCAGAACAACCCGCCCGGTGGCCCAGTTGATCCGGGGGTTGCTGGAAGCCAGCCAGGGATGACCCAGGACGAGGGGGCAGTCAGGAGAGTCAACGATAAAGAACTGGGCCTCCTCCCAGGGGGACCCCTCGACCTGGAGGCACACGGGGACAGTGCGCCGGGTGATGAGGCCAGCTCCCAGGGGCCGACCGTCCAGAGCCCGGACCGGGATGGCCTCTGTTAGCTGGGTGAGGGGGACACCCCATCCAGCCGCCAGGCTCACGTCCATCAAATTCCCCGCTGCTCCAGAGTCCACCAGGGCGAGGACCCTCTGCGGGTCGGAGCCCCACTGCACTGTGCTCCGGAGAAAGGTGTGGGGGTCTCCAGGCATGGAGGGTGGATCCCGTCCCGCTAGCACCCACCCAGATACTAGCGGGACCCTCCGTTTTCTCGATTTCTCCGGGCATGCGGCGCAGCGGTGACCCGACCAGCCGCAGTACAGGCAGCGCCCCTCGCTCAGGCGGCGCTGTCTCTCCGCTTTCAAAAGGTGCGCTGCCCCCAACTGCATGGGCTCCTCCTGAGGGACCTTCATGGGAGGAGGGGGAAAGGGTTCTGGGTAGGGAGGCACAGGGGGAGGCGCGCCACGTGTCAACCTTCGCTCCCTTGTCCTCTCCCGGCGACGGTTGTCCACGCATATAGAGAGGTCGACGAGGTCATCCAGTTGCTAAGGGAGCTCTCGGAAGGCGAGATCATCCTTCATCACTTCCGAGAGTCCCTGGGCGTAGAGGACAACCAGATTGCTCTCCTCCCAACCTGCCTCACTTGCCAGGGTCCTGAACTCTACGGCGTAGTCCGCCACAGAGCACTCACCCTGCTGACAGGCCGTGAGACGACGACCGGCCTCAGGCCTCGACGCCACCCGGGAGGTGTCGAATATCTTGCGTATCTCCCGGGTGAACAGAGCGACGTCCGAGCATGCCGGCGTATGATGCTCCCACTTGGCCATAGCCCACGACAGAGCCCGGCCCGTCAATAGGGTGATGATGTGCGCCACTCTGGAGCACTCCGTGGGAAAGGATGAGGTCTGCAGACTGAACACCAGGGAACATTGGGTGAGGAATTCTCTGCAGCCCTCCGGACGTCCGTCGTAGCGTTCAGGCAGTGGTAGGCGCGGCTCCCGTGCTGTGGTCTGGGGAGCTGGAGCAGGTGGTGTCGGTGCAGGCACAGTGGCGGTCTCCCGAGCCTCCGACATGGAACGAACCATGATGGTTAATCGTTGGAGGCTCTCGGCCGCCTGCTGCATTCTCTGCTCGTGTTGGGCCAGTACTTTGTGCTGGGTCGCGAACTCTTCAGTATCTCCGCTGGGTCCATGATGGTCGGAGATTCTGTTAGCAAGTGATAGTGCAGAGGACCCAAGTGCGGAGAGATACTCAGATGGAGAGCGTAAAGTCAAATCAAGGAGGGTTTTAATAGGATAACTGGGCACGGCCCACAAAACAAACACTGGGGAAAAAGGGGAAAATAAAGGTGGAGAAAACCAAGCTCCGTTTAACAAAAGTACACACTTAACAAGTGGAACTAAAGAAATACTACACTCGAACTAGGGCAACGGGGTAAACAACTGGAATCACGGAACAGACAGGGTACTCACGGACATCCAGGGAGATTCTCCGACAAAGACATGGGGAACACACAGGCTATATATAACAAACACGAGACAGAATACACAGGTGAAACGAATAATGATAGATTGGGAGGGCACTGGTCCCGTACCGCCAGAGGAGGGCACCAGAGTCACCAGACAGCAACCTCAGGCGTGACAGAGTCTGTGACATCATACATCAGCTTCTGTGAGGACAGATGTATTCCAACACGCACCAGGGTGAGTTACAACAATGACAAGCCTTGGTTCACAGCAAGACTCAAACAGCTTTGTTTGGAGAAGGAGAGGGCTTTCAGGAGTGGAGACAAGGAAAGGTTTAGACTGGCTAAGTACACGTTTGGCAAGGAGATTAAGGAGGCCAGACAACAGTACTCAAAGAAGCTAGAACAACAGTTTGCAGCCAATGACTCCTCGTCAGTCTGGAAAGGCCTTCGAGTGATCACAGACTGCAAAACCAAATCCCCCCACTCTATAAATGACCTCAGACTTGCAAACGACCTGAATGACTTCTACTGTAGATTCGACAGACAATGGAGTAGCCCTGACTCTGACCCACAAAACCAACGCTATCACACCTCTCCTTCCCAGCCTGGACAGAGACACTAACCTCTACAGCCCCCTCCCCCCCGTCGCAGCTCTCTCCATCCAGGAGAGAGTCGTCAACTAACTGTTAAAGAAACAGAACCCCCGCAAGGCAGCTGGACCAGATGCTGTTTCCCCCCTTCACACTGAAGCACTATGCAGACCAGCTGTCTCCAGTGTTTACAGACATCTTTAACACTTCACTGGTTGAATGCATGGTACCTGCTTGCTTCAAAACATCCACCATCATCCCAGTTCCCAAGAAGCAGAGGATCACAGGCCTTCATGACTACAGACCAGTCGCCCTGACCTCTGTGGTAATGAAGACCTTTGAGCGCCTCATGCTCACCCACCTCAAGGCCATCACCAACCCCCTCCTTGACCCACTGCAGATTGCCTATAGAGCCAACAGGTCTGTAGACGACGCAGTCAACATGGGACTTCACTTCATCCTCCAGCACCTAGACTCCCCCGGCACCTACGCCAGGATCCTGTTTGTGGACTTCAGCTCTGCATTTAACACTATCGCGGATGACACGGTGATGAGGAAGTTGACAGCCTGACTTCCTGGTGCAACCAGAACTACTTGAAGCTGAACGCCCTAAAAACTGTAGAGATGGTAGTCGACTTCAGGAGAAGCCTAGCCCCAACTGCCCCCCTCATCATGTGTGACTCCCCAGTTAACATTGTGGAATCTTTCAGATTCCTGGGGACAATAATTTCAAAGGACCTCAGGTGGGTGGAGAACATCACCTCCACTATCAAGAAGGCCCAGCAGAGGATGTTCTTCCTGCGGCAGCTGAAGAAATTCAACATGCCGCAGAAAGTGATGGTTGAGTTCTACACGGCCATCAAACAAGGTGAGGAGGCTGGGTGTTACGGTCCCTCCCCCTAACCAACCCTCTGGCACCACCTCGAGGCCACGGCGATCATCGCTGGAGCGCCCAGCCCCCTTTCTTCTATCAGCACACCTGCAACCCATCCCCAATCAGCACCCTACAAGAACCCTGCCCGGACATCACTCCAGTGCCAGAACGTACTGTCTCATGGTACTTGTTATGTATTTGTGAGCTACTAGGGCTGCCGTAGTAGTAAGGGACTCAGGAATTATGGGTAATGTTGTTGTTGTCTTGAGTTCACCTGAAGCAGCGGGAACACGGCTGTATGTTCGGTGTCAGCGACAAATAAAAAGTTAACCGTTCACCTGCGTTCGTATCATTGTTAGAAACAGTGAAGACGTAATAAAAGTGGCGACGAGGATGGGATGACCAACGCGTGTTGTCGGTGTATGAAAAAGGGAGAAGTTTTCCTGTGTTTGCCTCACGAGAGCCCCGGGCTAACGTTGATGCTAGCTGCAAGTGTTCCGACGGGTTTCCTACGGAGAGGAGAGGAGGCAACAGCGAAACCGACCCCAAAAACGGAGCACCGTAACCAGGAGCCTAAAGTAAGATGGCTGGAGTTATCGGCTCGATTGGCCCCTTTGATGAGAGTGTTGAGCAATGGAGCTCATACACAGAGCGGTTTGACTATTTTGTCGCAGCAAATGGAATAGATGATGTCAAGATTGTACCCACTTTTTTTACTGTGATCGGTCCAAAGGCCTTTACTCTGCTTCGGAACATCCTACAACCAGAGAGACCAGGGAGTAAAATGTATACAGAAATTGTGGACATCTTGACCAAACATTTCTCCCCTAAACCTCTGGTAATCGCAGAAAGATTCAGATTTCACCGGCGACATCAGGAAGAGGGTGAGTCTGTAACTACGTTCGTGGCAGCTTTACGTAAACTGGCTGAACACTGAGTTTGGTGAAACTCTATGTGATGCTTTAAGGGACAGGCTGGTATGCGGACTGAAAAATGAAGCAGCACAGAAAAGATTGCTTACAGAAAGTGATTTGACTCTTGAAAAGGCCATTAATGTAAGTGTGTCCATGGAAATGGCATCTAAAGAAGCCCAGCAGCAGCAACCAAGATGTGCAAGGGCCATGCTTTCGCTGTGGTACATCTGGCCATCTTGCATCTACTTGTTGGAGCAAAGATATGGATTGCCATAAATGTGGGAAAAGAGGCCATGTGGAGCGAGCATGCAGAAGTAAAATGAGCAAAGAGGAAGGCTCAAAGACTGGAAATAAAATGAAAAGTGCACATTACAAGAAGAAAAGACATGTTCACACAGTCGCATATGAAAAGGAGAGTAATAATGATTCTTCGGAGGGGGACATGTCTGCCACAGTGAATACAATACGAGTAATGACTGTGGGTGTGAGCTCAGATGGTTTCTGGACCAAAGCCAAGTGCAAATAGACACTGGATCGAGGGCATCATTAGTGTCTTATGAAATCTACAGGAAACACATGAGACATCTCCCTCTACGTCCTTCAGACACTGTATTCAGAGCATACATTGGACACACGGTGCACATGAAAGGGATGACCGATGTACTGGTGCAGTGTAATGATCAGACTGTGAGACTTCCAGTCTACATCACCAAGGGAAACTACGCCGCCATAATGGGTCGGGTGTGGTTAAAGGCGATCCGTCTCAACTGGCAAGAGGTGAGAAAAATGTCAGACAGTTCTACACAGCTTCAGATGTTACTGGAAAAACATAAAGAGGTCTTTCGTGATGAACTGGGCTGCATGGAAAATATTACGGTGAAGCTACATGTCAAACCTGATACTGAACCTGTGTTTTTGAAAGCGAGACCAATGCCGTACGCCACCAGACCGAAGGTGGAAGCTGATTTGGAGGCTTTGGTCAAAAAGCCTCCAGAGTCTTGGAGCCTGTAACAACTAGTGAGTGGGCTACACCCATCGTTCCGGTGCAAAAGAAAAATGGTGGAATCCGGACCTGTGGGGACTTTAAGGTAACCGTCAACCCGGCCTTAATAGCAGAACAGTACCCATTTCCACTGATCAACGACTTATTTAGCAAAAATAGATCTAAATCAGACGTACCTGCAAATGCAAGTGGATGAACAGTCACGTGAGATGCTGACTGTCAACACACACAAAGGGCTTTTCAGGTACTGCAGACTGCCTTTTGGTATCACTTCTGCCCCAGCTCTGTTCCATTCCAGCTATGGACCAGATCCTCAGTGGTCTAGCAGGAGTGCAGTGCTACTTAGATGACATCCTGTGTACAGGAGCAAACGATGAAGAGCACCTGCGTAACCTGGATGCGACTCTTCAAAGGTTGAGAGAGTATGGGCTAAGAGTCCATAAAGACAAATGTGACTTCTTTCAACCATCCGTGGAATACCTCGGACATGTGATTAATGCTAACGGACTTCATACAGCACCGTCCAAAATCACAGCCATTGTGGAGGCACCTCCACCTCAAAACATCAGCCAGCTGCGATCCTTTTTAGGATTATTGAACTATTATGGGCGTTTTATCCCTAATCTGACGCCACTGCACGAGCTGTTACGCCAGGACAAGACATGGAAATGGACAGTCAGCTGTCAGGAAGCTTTTGAGAAAGCCAAGGGCGCGTTAACTACATCAGAAGTGCTGACTCACTTCAACCCATCACTCCCGCTTCAGCTCGCTTGTGATGCGTCCCCATATGGAGTGGGGGCAGTATTATCTCACATACTGCCAAATGGTGAGGAAAAGCCGGTCGCTTTCGCCTCTAGAACCTTGAACAAGGCGGAGTCTAACTATGCTCAAATAGAAAGAGAGGCACTGAGCATTGTGTTCGGGGTGAGAAAATTTCACCAGTACTTGTATGGGAGGAAGTTTACACTCCTAACGGATCATCGACCTCTCACAACCATCCTGGGACCACACACTGGGATACCATCCCTCGCTGCATCAAGACTGCAGAGGTGGGCTTTGCTGCTATCTGCTCACGCTTACGACATCAAATATCGTAAGTCAGATTCCCACTGCAACGCTGACGGGTTATCCAGACTCCCTCTGCCAGTCACAAAGCCTGATTCAAAAACTGCGGACATTTTCTACTTCAGGGAGGTGGAAAAAGCACCTGTTTCAGCTGTGCAGGTAAAAAAAGAGACTCACAACGACCCAGAGCTGTCAGAGGTCATGGACATTGTGGTCAAAGGCCGACCTGCTGGCGACACTGTGCGCCTGAAACATTACCTGGGAAGGAGATTGGAGCTTTCTGTCCAGTCAGGATGCCTGCTTTGGGGAAGGCGAGTGATCATTCCACTGTCACTTCGAAGCAAAAATGTTGCAACAGCTTCATGCAGGACATAGTGGAATAGTCAAGATGAAGGAAATAGCGAGAAGCTATTTTTGGTGGCCAGGCATGGACAAACAAATTGAGGAAATCACTGCATCTTGTTCAGCTTGCCACAAAACCAGAAACAACCTGCCATTAGCTCCCCTTCATCCGTGGGAATTTCCCCAAGAACCATGGCAGCGTGTCCACATTGACTTTGCCGGGCCAGTGGAAGACAGAATGTTCTTGGTTGCCATTGACGCACACAGCAAATGGCCTGAGGTGGCTATAATGAGGTCGACCACCACCGAAAGGACCATCGAAAAGCTAGGAGAGATGTTCTGTCGGTTTGGATTTTCTGCTCAGCTAGTCTCTGCAGATGCACTGCCCAAACATGCAGTTCCTCTCCACACCTCAGTACAACACCCAGTGCCAGAGACATCTGTCCCAGCTGCAAATGTGACTTCCGATGAAACTGGGACACCTGTGCAGTTGAGTCCTGAAGACATTCTGCCTTCAGTGGACAATAAGACTGATGCTCCTGCAGAGCGCAGGTATCCTAAAAGAGAGCGGCAACCCCCTGCACGCTTGGGTTTTTAGAATAGCTCAGCAACTATCCCAAACCATCAGGGGCAGAATAATCCCCTTGGGAGCAGTTGAGGGATAGAGGCAGTCTACCCTCATCCCTGAGTTAGAGTTTAAAACATGCTTGTTATGTGTGTGTTTTAAAAGGTTGATTGTGTTAAGTCATGTGTTGAGATGACATAATATTTGATACCAGAAATAAGCTGAATGTTTATGTTTATGTTCTTTGAAAAGGGAGCTAATTTATCTGTTGTTTTTCTAAAAGGACATCTGTTGTAAGAGGGGAGGAGATGTTATGTATTTGTGAGCTACTAGGGCTGCCGTAGTAGTAAGGGACTCAGGAATTATGGGTAATGTTGTTGTTGTCTTGAGTTCACCTGAAGCAGCGGGAACACGGCTGTATGTTCGGTGTTAGCGACAAATAAAAAGTTAACCGTTCACCTGCGTTCGTATCATTGTTAGAAACAGTGAAGACGTAATAGTACTTACTCGTGACCTACAGACGCTTCAGCCCTCCTGTGAAAACCCTGCAAATTCCTTGTGCCTTGTCTTCCTCCTCGTAACCTAACCTGTTCTCCTGTGCCCCCATCCAGATACCTCGTCCTCCTTGGTTTCCCCTCGTCGACCCAGCCCCTTACCTGTTACTGGACCTCCTCGCCTGCTCGACCCACTGCCTGTCTGACTACCCGCTCTCCTGCCGACCCTGGACTACTCTCTTTGGATTCTCCACTCCATTCCCCTTTTCCTTATTATTATTTACCATTAAATACCTTCGGGCTTCATCCTACCCTCCCTGTGTGCCATTATTTGATTCCTCAGACTTTCTGTGTAACACTGGGAATGCTAAGAAGCAGGAACTAGGAGTTATAGCTAGAAGCGTGACTAACAATGAACTGATGTTACGATCTGGCAGTGGTCTTGGGACCTGTAGCTGCTTTGAAATGGCTCCAAGTGACTTTCCTGACTTGTTCAAGTCAGTGATGCGCTTTTTCAGATCCGTGCTGAGCTCCTTAGACGTTCCCATTGTAGCGTTTTTGGCTGAGTGTAATGAGTGTATCAAACAAGCCCTATTTAAATCGGCTGAAATAAGTCACCAGCTGTGGTCAATCATAATCACTCATAAGAAGTTAAGAGGCCATGCCACAAAGCAAATTTGATTGACACAACTTTCTACATCACCAAAATTGATAATTCATGTATATTTAATTCATGTATATTTTTGACCCAGCAGATTTTGTCACATTTTCAGAAGATCCATAATAAATTCATAAAAGAACCAAACTTCATGAATGTTTTTTGTGACAAAGAAGTATGTGCTCCAATCAATCCATCACAGAAAAATAAGAGTTGTAGAAATGATTGGAAACTCAAGACTGCCATGACATACATGTTCTTTACAAGTGTATGTAAACTTCTGACCACAACTGTATATAAGCCAGCTCTCACCAATAAAGATGGCACTCAAACATACTATCTATAGTGATTTTTTTTTGTTTCCACAAAACAGCATAGATATATTCATATATCGGCCACAGCACCCTAAAGACCCATTCCTAGTTTTCTCTTGAGCACACCAGATCGGTTAGTCTAGTGGGTTTACACAGAATAGATGACAATCATTTATTGGATTTACAGTGGGGGAAATAAGTATTCAACACATCAACAATTTTTTAATTCAACATATTTCCATTGCAGCTATACACATGCAATTTAGACCAGACATTGGTATTAACTCAATAAAACTACACAGCTAAAGAAATTGTAACACTCCAATCCATAAAAAAAGTTATGTGCAATAAAGGGGAATGACACAGGAAAGAAGTATTGAATACGCTAACTGAAATGTATTTAATACTTGGTGGAGAAGCCTTTGTTTCCAATGACAGCTTCAAGACACTTCCTGTACGAAAAAACTAATCTCTCATAGTGATCAGGTGGGACTTTGAGATTTGCAGTCCCTGTCTCAGCTGGGCCGTAAGTTGTGAGGGTCGATTCGCCAGGAGAGCCACATATTCTTCAGCAGTGTAGCTAAGACCCTCAGACAATTTGCTAGCTGGTAGAGATCAGAGAAGACCCCCCCTCGCCCTCTCCCCAAACCCCCTGCACCAGATGGTCATCCCTGTACTACTTAATCCCATCCGAGCAGCTCTGTGTCTTGACAGTCTTGACATCTCAATACAGATCTGTGACTAAATCTGGTACTTATCTGCATCTCAAACAGTTCAAGTCTTTAATTCCATAGCTTGACTGGGACTGGCGGGGGAGCGGGAAGAGAAGAGGTGACAATGGGGAAAGGAAAGACAGAGTTTTCTTAACATTGGCAGTTGACGGTCAGCATCAGACCATCTCACAGTTGAAAATAATAGTTTTTAAAATGTTGCCTATTTATGTAAATACAACGTTAAAAGCGTAATACTGATGTAACGTGAACTTCCTAACCAGATGGATAATTGGGCACAAAAAGAAAGTTAGATCTGTTCTAGTTTCACTGTACTCACTTTTTGACGTGTCATCATTTGGGATTTAAACTTATAACCTATTGTAAAACATTGCATTGCCATACTTGTACACTGTCAGGTGTGTATGTCTGGAAAAAAGTCTTGTGGACAGATAAAATTAATATTATCATGTACCAACGTGATTGCAAGAGGAATGTTCTGCCCAAGATTTACAGCATACCACCTCATCTGTGAAACATGGTGGAGTACTGAAGGTACTTTAGTGATCTGAGAGTAGTGTGTGTGTGTGGCAAGATCCCACACTCTCCCACAGAGCTTTGGGCGGAGGGGGTGGAGCCGCCCATGTATTGTACACACGCACACGCATCCCACCTCCCACCCCTCTACATCCCTACTTTTATAGACAGTCTCTTATGTGTTATGAGTGTACTGCCAGGTTTCAGTTTCAGTGTACTGCCATATCTATTATACGGTACAGTATACAGTACATTCCTCTATAGGTCCTATCTAAGTTCCGAGTTCAGAATCTCAACTCTCACATCTGGCAGAGACACTTCCTTTAGAGAGAAGAAAAAATAATTGGCTTATCATCACAAGTCTCATAGGAGTTTGATTTGAGGCCGCGGTCTCTCTGTGTCTCTCGGTCCTCTGAGAGTTGAGCTTAGTGTCTTGTCCATCACTGTGATGTTGTCAGGCAATGTACAGATCCTAGAGTTGTGTGTGTGTGTGTGTGCGTGTGTGTGTGTGTATGCGTGTGTGTGTGCATGCATGTTTGTGTGTAAACGTATGTGTGTGTGTGAGACATTGATGGGTGGGCTGTTTCTGGTAGTCAGCCAAAAGGAGGGAGATCTCAGTTCAGTCCCCCCCCTCTCTCTCTCTCTCTCTCTCTCTCTCTCTAAGGTAGTGAACACACATGCCCCTGGTAAGAAGGTATGGCTGGGTGGAGTGGGTCTAGCGTGGGTCGGAGGCACCAGTAACCTGTCTAATATACAGTTGAAGTCGGAAGTTTACATACACCATAGCCAAATACATTTAAACTCAGTTTCTCACAATTCCTGACATTTAATCCTAGTAACCATTCCCTGTCTTAGGTCAGTTAGGATCCCTACTATATTTTAAGAATGTGAAATGTCAGAATAATAATAGTAGAGAGAATTATTTCTTTCAGCTTTTATTTCTTTCATCACATTCCCAGTGGGTCAGAAGTTTACATACACTTAGTTAGTATTTGGTAGCATTACCTTCCACAAGCTTCCCACAATAAGTTGGTGGAATTTTGGCCCATTCCTCCTGACAGAACTTGGGTAACTGAGTCAGATTTGTAGGCCTCCTTGCTCGCACACGCTTTTTCAGTTCTGCCCACACATTTTCTGGAGGATTGAGGTCAGGGCTTTGTGATGGCCACTCCAATACCCTGACTTTGTTGTCCTTAAGCCATTTTGCCACAAATTTGGAAATAAGCTTGGGGTCATTGTCCATTTGGAAGACCCATTTGCGACCAAGCTTTAACTTTCTGGCTGATTTCTTGAAATATTGCTTAAATACATCCACATAATTTTCCTTCCTCATGATGTCATCTATTTTGTGAAGTGAACCAGTCCCTCCTGCAGCAAAGCACCCCCACAACATGATGCTGCCACCCCTGTGCTTCACGGTTGGGATGGTGTTCTTCAGCTTGCAATCCTCCCCCTTTTTCCTCCAAACATAAAGATGGTCATTATGGCCAAACAGTTCAATTTTTGTTTCATCAGACCAGAGGACATTTCTCCAAAAAGTAAGATCTTTGTCCCCATGTGCAGTAGCAAACTGTAGTCTGGCTTTTTCATGGCGGTTTTTGGGCAGTGGCTTCTTCCTTGCTGAGTGGCCTTTCAGGTTATGTCGATATAGGACTCGTTTTACTGTGGATATAGATACTTTTGTACCTGTTTCCTCCAGCATCTTCACAAGGTGTCCTTTGTTGTTGTTCTGGGATTGATTTGCACTTTTTGCGCCAAAGTACATTCATCTCTAGGAGACAGAACGCGTCTCCTGAGCGGTATGACGGCTGCGTGGTCCCATGGTGTTTATACTTGTGTACTATTGTTTGTACAGATGAACGTGGTACCTTCAGGCGTTTGGAAATTGCTCCCAAGGATGAACCAGACTTGTGGAGGTCCACAATTTTTTTTCTGAGGTCTTGGCTGATTTCTTTTGATTTTCCCATGATGTCAAGCAAAGAGGCACAAAGCAAAGAGAGTTTGAAGGTAGGCCTTAAAATACATCCACAGGTACACCTCCAATTGACTCAAATGATGTCAATTAGCCTGTCAGAAGCTTCTAAAGCCATGTCATTTTCTGGAATTTTTCAAGCTGTTTAAACGCACAGTCAACTTAGTGTATGTAAACTTCTGACCCACTGGAATTGTGATATAGTGAATTATAAGTGAAATAATCCGTCTGTAAACAATTGTTGGAAAAATGACTTGTGTCATGCACAAAGTAGATGTCCTAACCGACTTGCCAAAATTATAGTTTGTTAACATGAAATCTGTGGAGTGGTTAAAAAATGAGTTTTAATGACTTCAACCTCAGTGTATGTAAACTTCTGACCACAACTGTATACGCTGAGTACTGTGAGTACAGTACTGTACATCTAACCCTAACCCTTCAGCCATATTATTTTGTAGAACAGTTTCCTTGGGTCAGATGCAGAGGATTGAATTTTGGAATGGTTGTAAGAAGATTTAACAGCTGATGCTGAGGAGGAGAGAGAGATAAGGTTTTAGGTCATCAGGGAGGCCGGTTTTACTCCATTTCCTCTCAGCTGCCCGGAGCCCTAATCTACAAGCTTGCAGGGTTTCAGACAGCCAAGGAGCACGTGGAGAGGATCGTGCTGGCCTTGTGGTCAGTGGTCAGAGATAGAGATAGATAGATAGAAGGGAGAAGGATTCAACAGAGGATAGGCTAAGACAGAGGCTCTTCCTTAGAGAGATGAGGGAGAGGGTTCGCAGGTTGCGACGAGTGGATACAGTATGGATATAAAATGATGGTCAGAAACTGGAAGAGGGGTAACAGTAAGGTCGGAGGTATGGGAAGAACTGGTGAAGACAAGGTCAAGCTGATTGCTTGCCTTATGAGTCGGAGCAGAGTGGGAAAGGGTAAGGTCGAATGAGGAGAGAAGGTCAAGAAGTCCAGATGAGTGAAACTTCTCTGACTGGATGTTGAAGTCACCCAGTAGTGTGAGCGACGTGCCGTCCTCAGGGAAGAAGCTGAGAAGGACATCCATCTCTTCCAAGCTGACCTGGTGGACGATAGATAACAACAATGTGAAGTTTGACAGGGAAGGTAACAGAAACAGCATGGAGTTCGAAGGTGGATATGGACAGGTGTGACAGGGGAAGGACTTTATGTGATCACTTAGGTGAGACAAGGAGCCCTGTGCCTCCCCCTCAACCAGAGAGTCTAGGGGAGTGAGAAAAGGAGTAGGCATCAGAGAGGGCTGCCGGAGTAATTGTGTTTTCCGGTGTAATCCATGTCTCACATGAAGCAGGCATAGGCTGAGATAGCCTCTGCTTTCCGGACCACTGACTGTCAGTTCCAAAGTCCTCCCGCGACAGCGAGGTTGTGGCCAGTTGAGCATTGTGGGTCGACAAGATTAGATGGGTTGCGAGGGGGGGTATAGCATCTGTGTGTCCTCCTGAGGGATGAAATAACAGGGATGGGGAGAAAGCACATTCTGGTAGTTACAGGTATGGAGTTAGAGGCTTTGCAAGGCAATATGAGATGCAGGTAGCACTAAATACACAGAAGGGTAGCAAAGACAAATACTTTGTAGTCTGGCCCTTCTCTCAGGCCTTCCTCGATGGACTCCCACAGATAGACTCCCTCGTCTTTGTGTCAGGCGTCTTCATGTCCAGAGGCTGTCACTCTTAAAC
Source organism: Argentina silus (assembly GCF_951799395.1). NCBI lineage: Eukaryota > Metazoa > Chordata > Actinopteri > Argentiniformes > Argentinidae > Argentina > Argentina silus. The sequence goes on from NC_139654.1 coordinate 16,225,752, forward strand.
AGTCAGGATAGAAGTACAGATTCTATAATTGCTGATGAACTAGCAGAGTCGCAACCCCTCCCACCTAACAACCAGTTAACGAACAGCCTGTTTAAGTAGTAGTAGAAAAATTGCAGTACTTGACAGCGATTGGCTTCAAACACAGTCTCAACAGAAACTAGCACTGTTGGCTTCTGGCAGGATAACTTACAGCAACACACTGAGTCTAAACAAGATTCATTTAACTTACTAGTCTAGAGACAGAGTTCACCACTAAACACCACACTAATCACCCCTAAACATCATTCTACAGTATTTCTATGGCTGTTTGCTTCTCTGGACCCAGTTCTCAGACTGGTTACTGTTTACGGTTTGTTAGGTCTTATCCTGGTCTCTACCAGCCTGTCTCTCTGGCACCTAGCTTTCTTTCCCGTGGGAGCTATAAACTGAGATGAAAGGCGTTTAGTGGTGTAGACTGGCGGGACACAGCGGCAAAAAGCCATGTATCTCTAGCCCTTTGTCAGAAGCCCAGGACAGTGTCACAACTCCCATCCCAACTGTGTGCCTCTGGAACAGTCGGCTGGTGTTAGATCTGCAACCTGAGCTGCTGGTATACAGAGGGCTGTTACTCACTACCCCCCTTCAGCATTGACCATTAAATACATTTCTATCTACAGATATGTATAAATACTGTAATGGCAAAAAATATATTTGTACTATTTTGCTTAAGTCATATCTGAAATGTATTGACCTCTCTGTGACCCAATGTACTTTGTTATTTTTATTTATGCGACTGAGAAAGAACCAAAACCGACTGCTCCTTCTTTGTATCAAAGATGTTATTCTGACTTGGAACACTCCTAACTGCAGGCTGAGGTTTGAGATAGTAGCTCACAACGCCTACGCTTCTTTCCCAGCTTCTTTATCAACAAATAGGTGTAAGATATTGTGGGGGGACATGCAGCGTTCGGCCTGTAGAGGGAGCTACAGGACCGTGGCCAGGGTGACGTCAGCGAGGCTCCGTTGCACACCTGTTGCAAATGAAGCCTCGTTGACTAGATGGTTTAAGATGTGTGTGCCTCTGCGTTCGGAAAGAAGGAGGGCGACTGGAAAGTCGCCGAGTGTTTACTGACTTTATGAATAAACGGGACCTTTCCCTCACCGACACGCTGCGTCTGCCTCTCTGTGTACACGGACATTGTTACATTGGCGGCCAACCTGGGACACAGAGATGGAGGCGTTAAGCACGGCCATCGGAAAGATGGCCCTCATATTGGAACAGCAGTCCCACCTCCAGCATGAGCAGCAGTCCGCGATGGGAGAGATGGCGACGGCGAGGGCTGGGGACCGTGCCTTCCTCCGGGAGCTCGTCGGGGCCATCAAAGCGGGACCGACGCCCGGGTCGCCACAAGGTCCCCCCAAGGTACACCTCCAGAAGATGGGGGACCTGGACGATCCGGAGGCGTTCCTGGCGGTGTTCGAGGGGACGGCGAGGATCTCGGGGTGGCCGGACGGCGAGTGGGCGTACCATCTGCTGCCCCTCCTGTCGGGCGAGGCGCAGCTCCCTGCCCACAGCCTGCCAGCGGCCGCCCAGCGGGACTACCCGTCCCTGGCCCGGGCAATTCGAGACCGCCTGGGCCTCACGCCGGAGGAACACCGTCGCCGGTTCCGGGCCCTGACGATGGAGGAGGGGAGCCGGCCCTTTGCCTACGCCCAGCGGCTGCGGGACAGCGCGCGGCGGTGGCTGGACCCAGAGAACAGCTCGGCGGAGGAGGTCGGGGACCGGGTGGTGTTGGAGCACTTCCTCACGGGGCTCCCAGCCCGGACCGCCGCCTGGGTCCAGTACCACCGGCCCCAGGATCTCGCGGCCGCCGTTACCTTGGCGGAGGACCATCTCTCCCTCCCACCGCAGGAGCCCCGGCGACCAACCCCGGAAGGTGCCGTGCTGCCGGAGGAGGAGAGGCCGGCGCCCGCCCCGAGGACGAGATGGCAGGGGCAGGCATGTCGAGAACCAGCCCTGGCCCCACAGGAAGCACCCCGAGCGACAGGGGGGGTGTGTTGGCGATGCGGACGGCCGGGCCATGTACGGTCGGAGGTGGGGCAGGTCGTCCGCATCGGCGACATACCGGGCCCTCCCCCCGGACCAGGAGTGGCGTATCGTGTTCTGGTAAGGATACAACATGATACGCACCAGGCGTTCTTGGATTCGGGCTGCATGCAGTCCATGATCCAGGAGCGCCTGGTTCGACCGGGGGCATTGTTAAAGGCATCGAGGGTGTTGGTGAAGTGTGTGCATGGGGACATTCACGAATATCCTGTGGTCGCGATCGAAATTCATTTTGAGGGGAAAAAGCATAGTGTACAGGCGGCGGTTAGCCCGCGCCTCACGCATCCCCTTATTCTAGGTGTAGATTGGGAGGGGTTTCCTCAAGCGGTAAAGCGGGCTACCGGGGTGCGTGCACGACAGAGAGGGAGGTGTGAGGCGTGTAATGTGCTCTGTGCTGAGGCGGCGCCTCGCGACACTGCCGAGGAGCCGGAGCCGGCGGGGGGGTCTCAACCCGAGATTCCCTCTCCGAACTATCCGCTGCTAGGTGACTTCCCCCTCGAGCAGTCTCGTGACGAGACCCTACGATCGGCCTATGACCAAGTGATAGCGATTGATGGTACTTTGGTACGGCCAGACGCAGTACGCGCCCACCCCTATTTCGCGATTATCAGCGACAGGTTGTACCGAGTAAGTCGTGACTCACATAGTCAGGAGGAAGTAACCCACAGTTGTTGGTTCCCTGTAGCCGCCAGGAAATGGTCTTCCAGGCGGCTCATTTCAACCCCATGGCGGGCCATTTAGGGTATGATAAGACACTAAACCGTATAATGGCTCGATTTTATTGGCCGGGAATTCGGGCAGAGGTGCGTAGGTGGTGCGCTTCTTGTCGCGAATGTCAGTTGGTAAATCCCCCAGCCATTCCACGGGCCCCTTTGCGGCCTTTACCATTGGTCGAGAACCCATTCGACCGCATAGCCATGGATATTATCGGGCCATTTGATCGGTGTACACAGCGATATCGATTTGTGTTGGTCTTGATAGATTACGCAACCCGATACCCAGAGGCAATACCGCTGCGCAATATCTCTGCCAGGAGTGTAGCGCAGGCATTGTTTCAAGTAATCTCCCGCGTGGGAATCCCGAAAGAGATTCTCACCGATCAGGGCACAAATTTCATGTCACGCACCCTCAGGGAACTGTATGGCTTGTTGAACATCAAGGCGGTTCGAACCGGTGTCTACCACCCGGCCACTGATGGCCTTTGTGAGAGGTTCAATCGGACCTTGAAGTCAATGATCCGGAAGTTTGTACACGAGGATAGTCGGAATTGGCATAAATGGCTAGATCCCCTGTTGTTTGCAGTACGGGAAGTTCCCCAAGCTTCCACCGGGTTTTCCCCGTTTGAATTACTCTACGGGCGTAAGCCCCGGGGTGTCCTAGACCTTCTTAAAGAAAATTGGGAGGAAGGGTCTAGCAACAGTAAGAATGAGATTCAATACGTCCTGGACTTGCGCACAAAGCTCCACGCCCTAGGGGTTATCTCACGCGAGCATTTGCTGCAAGCCCAGGAGCGTCAAAAGCGACTGTACGACAGGGGAACTACCCTACGAGAATTTACACCGGGAGATAAGGTGCTCGTACTGTTACCCACCTCCAGCACGAAATTACTAGCGAAGTGGCAAGGGCCGTTTGTGGTCACACGTAGCATGGGGGACGTGGATTACGAGGTAGTACGCTCGGACCGGGGGGATAGCTTGCAGGTGTATCACGTAAATCTCCTCAAAAAATGGAACGACGTGGTCACTGTTGCTCTGGCTACAATAATTCCAGAGAGAGATGAGTTCGGTCCGGAAGTCCCAAAATCAAAAGTTAGCACTCCGGTCGGTATTGAAAACCATCTCTCTGCTAGCCAGGCCACGGACGTTGCAGATTTGCAAGCTAAGTTCGCGGACATGTTCTCTCCCCTGCCCGGTCGGACTACGCTTATCGACCACCACATAGAAACGCAGCCGGGTTTAACGGTGCGCACGCGTCCCTATAGGTTGCCGGTACACAAACAAGACATTGTGTGCAGGGAATTGGAAGCCATGCTGGAGCTGGGTGTGGTCGAGGAGTCCCGCAGTGACTGGTGTAGCCCCATCGTGCTTGTCAACAAGCCGGATGGGGCTATCCGGTTCTGTGTGGATTATAGACGGGTTAATGCGGTCTCCAAGTTCGATGCCAACCCGATGCCCCGGGTTGACGAGCTCTTGGACCGGCTTGGCACGGACAAGTATTTCACGACGTTGGATTGCACGAAGGGATACTGGCAGATTCCACTCTGGCAGAATCCCCTCACACACTCGTCCATACCTCTGCAGCCCATTTCCAACTAGACTGGCTCTACTGCTCCTTGTCTCTCTCTTGTGTTATCCTTCTTCTTCCCACTTCATCATCCCTTTCGGTTTCTTTCTCTCTCTCTCTCTCTTTCTATCTCTGCCTGTCTGTCTCCCTCTCTGCTTATCCCTATCTTGCCCATGTGGTGTGTCATAAAGTCCAAGCCCTAATTAAGGGCTCCAAAAGTATTGGAAAAAATCATATAATGTCCAAATAATGTCACGCCCTCCACTTCCATCTAGCCTCTAAGGTCAGACACCAGCCGAGTCTCCCCGAGTCACACCGATCCGGAGCCGATGCAGCTGGATAGGGCTCGCCTGTCTCCGGAGGAGAGGGCGAGGGTGGTCATTTGGTGGCCACCTGTTCCATCGGCCTAGGTCGTTCGGGAAAAGGGGTGGCTCGTCCGTAGTGGGAAAGATATGGACCAGCCGAGCCACCTGTTCCCCTCTCTCACGTCGCCAACTCAAGGCCACCCTCGTATGGCGTACCCAGTCCCTAACCCTCTCGGCCCTCATTGACAGTGGGGCTGATGAGAGTTTTTTGGACCGAGAGGTTGCGGAACAACTGGGAATTGAGACCATGCCCCTGGACTGTCCTCTTGAAGCCAAGGGTCTCAACGGTATGCCGCTCGTATGCCGCCCTAGTCACCCACAGTACCGTCCCGGTTTCCCTACGATTATCCAGGAATCACCAAAAGATGATCTGTCTTCACCTCTTCGACTGTCCCGACTCCCCGTTGGTGCCCGGGTACCCCTGGTTATGTGAGCACAACCCGCAGTTGGACTGGGCCTTGGGCAAGGTGAGTTCATGGAGTAATTTCTGTGACTCTCACTGCTTACTCTTGGCCCCTGCCCCTGCTGTGTCTGACCCATTGCTCCTGCCGGAGGCCAGCAATTTATCCTCTGTTCCACAGGACTACCACAATCTCGCTCCGGTGTTTAGTAAGCACCTTGCGGTGTCCTTGCCGCCTCACCATTCCTCTGTGGTCGATTGTACGGGACTCCCTATCCGCTGGTATCATCCGCCCCTCCTCATCGCCGGTAGGTGCGGGATTTTTCTTTGTGGGGAAGAAGGATGGTTCACTGCATCCCTGTATAGTGGGCTGAACAATATTACTGTGAAAAATAAATACCCTCTACCACTGATCAGCTCTGCTTTCTCCATGGTGCCCTCTCCATGGTGCCACTGTTTTCATTAAGTTGGATCTGCGCAATGCCTACCATCTGGTATCTACCATCAGTTTTCCACTCGTCCGGGAGAGGGACGAGTGGAAAACTGCATTCAATACCCCCCTTGGTCACTTTGAATATCTAGTCATGCCATTTGGATAAACCAACACCCCTGCGGTGTTTCAAGCCCTTGTTAACGTTGTCCTTGTCTGAGCATAAGGATTATGTGCGCCAAGTCCGCCAACGCCTGTTGGAGAAGAAGTTGTTCGTAAAGGCGGAGAAATGTGAGTTTCATGCTCCCAAAGTGTCGTTCCTGGGTTACATCATCGCCCCGGGGCAAGTGCAGATGGACCCAGCCAAGATTTGGCCGGCCCCTACTAACCTCAAGGAGCTCCAACATTTTCTTAGTTTTTCCAATTTTTACCTCAGGTTTACCAGGAACTACAGTCGCATCGCGGCCCCCCTCACAGCCCTCACCTCCACTGCTACTCCCTTCCGGTGGACGCCCGAGGCTGAGGCTGCTCTCTCGGAGCTGAAGTGGCATTTTGTCTCCACCCCAGTCCTCATCCAACCAGATCCAGCCCTGAAGTTCGCTGTTGAGGTGGATGCTTCGGACATGGGTGTAGGTGTCCCGCGGTCCCCTAGGGACAATAAACTTCACCCCTGTGCCTTCTTTTCCCGCAAACTGTCTCCCCCCAGAGAGGAACTACGACGTCGGCAACCGGGAGCTGCTCGCCATTAAGATGGCATTGGAGGAGTGGCAACATTGGCTGGAGGGAGCAGACCAGCCCTTCATTGTATGGATGGAACCTCGTCTACCTCCAGTCAGCTAAACGGTTGAGCGCATGTCAAGCTAGGTGGGCGCTGTTTTTTGGGCGTTTCAATTTGACTTTGACATACTGCCCGGGAGAACTTCCCTCAGCCCGAGAGACCACTGACGTCATGGTGGACAACGTGTTTCGCCTTCATGGTGTCACGCCTGAGGTTGCTTTCTGGTGACTCTGGCGCCCCCCTCTGGCTATACGGGTCAGTGCCTCCCAATCTACCTTAAATCATACCACCTGTGTGTTCTGTCCCGTTTGTATTAATAGCCTGTGTGTTCCCCATGTCTTCATCCGAGATTCTCCCCGTCTGTCTGCCTGTATCGCCTTGATGTTCAACAACCCGTACAGTTCCTTAAGGGTGCGTGACATAAAATTAGTGCCCTGGTCGGTGAGAATCTCTTTCGGGATTCCCACGCGGGAGATTACTTGAAACAATGCCTGCGCTACACTCCTGGCAGAAATATTGCGCAGCGGTATTGCCTCTGGGTATCGGGTTGCGTAATCTATCAAGACCAACACAAATCGATATCCCTGTGTACACCGATCAAATGGCCCGATAATATCCATGGCAATGCGGTCGAATGGGTTCTCGACCAATGGTAAGGGCCGCAAGGGGGCCCGTGGAATGGCTGGGGGATTTACCAACTGACATTCACGACAAGAAGCTGTCTCCCGGGTAGCTCAGTACAGAACTCCCGACCAACCTCAGATCTTGTTATGGATCCTCAGCCTGAGGGGTCTTACCCTGTCAGATGCTGACTGGTCCTATGTAGGTTGGTGTCGATTAGATTCACTCCGCTGTTAACGGTCTACATCCCATAGTTCCTCCCATATCTTCCTCTACCCACCTCAGCTGAACTGAAAAATCTCCCCAAACCTAAAAACTGTACACTGTGGTGGAAGTCTAGGATTTACCACTCTGTACTTTAGCTCTTCGGAGGTAAGAATCAAGAAACAAGTCCTGAGTCGCCACAATATATGAGTCCGGTATTTATTGCTTGCAAACAAGAGACAAGAGCGTAACAGCAGCCCAGCGTAGAACCGGGGTTCGTTCAGCACAAGTCTAAAGAGACAATGATCAGGTTCGTCTTTTATACAGTTTAAACATGATACAGGCGCCGCCAAGGCTATCGGCTGATGGGCCTGTGCTTACGTGAGAAAGGGCGGGAGAGAATGAACAATGGGGAGACTGTCTTATTGATTAATCGCCGTTCAACATTTCACACCTATCGACAGGATGCGCCTGTCCCCCCACTATTGCTCTCTCCTACCACCCCCTCAGAGATCACCGCTGTTCATATGGTAAATCATACAGTGCTTCTCAGAACAATGGCTATAGAACTTTAGAGGAGTGGCAAGAGAAAATGTCATCACAGTAGTTACACAAGTTGTATCAGTCATATGAAAGTGTATAACCTGAAAATAGTTCTATGAATGTATTTTCCATAACAACACCGAAGTGGGTAGTCTCAATGGTTAACGACCGCTCTAATCTTATGTGAGTGCCAGTTGGTGTGGTTGCGGATAAAGGGTTTATCGGTAAGGATAATTTACCCAAAGGAGGTAATAAGAGGTCAGATATAACCCTTCAGATCCTAAGATGTATTATGCACAGCAATCTATAATATTTTATGTTACCAGGAGGAGGTAAAAGGCTTATGAGGGATGGAATGACTAAAAATATAAAAATAAGAAATAATAAAAAATTAAAATTAAAATTGTGAACTGTTCCTTTAAATGCAGGTTAAATTCTTTAATGATGGCTTAAAACATTACAGCATTACAGGCAGAGTGATTAAATGGTAAAATGCTAGTATTCAAAAATGATAAAAATTAGAAAATAATAAAACCTATCAGTCTGTCCCTACTCTGCCTGTGAAATTTAGAGAAGTCCCAGTTTCACTCCGTCGAGCATAGCCGGTTCCTCTATCCGCCAGAGCTGTTGTTATACAAACAAAGGTCCGCCAAGGTCCTCCGTTGTACTAGTGTGGCGAGGCCGACAGTCAGAATTCAATCAGAGTGTGAGCTCCGGACAAGGAGAATCTGCTAGAGTATTTGGTTTTCAACACACTCAGTCCTGCTCCGGTCCTTCAGGTGTTACGCTCCGCAGCGGGGAAAGTCCGATGTACTGCTCCAGGGAGCTCTTTTTATAGTTTGCAAAGTGGCTTTCCTTTACCCCCACCCTTTATTATCTAATTCATTACGTCAGGCATTGAATTCGATCTAGCTCTCAGTCAAGCATAGAATTCTATCTAATTCATTACATCACCCTGAGTTCGCATTCATGCTTGGGCATGTCCCTAAGGGCACCTGTTGTTATGTCTACTAGACATACTTATCACTCTCCTGCTCAAACTGGACTCAAGGCCACTTCTTATTGTGGATTTCGGCAATTCTATTCTATTTTCGTAACATAATAATCTAGGCTTTTCTCAAAGTTAACATCTAGTACATATGGTATATATTTATCATTAGCCCACATTAATTATACAGTAAAACATTAGTATGAAGGCCTACTTCAGCAATCATCTCTGAGTAGGAATTATACAGTCAAACATTAATATGGTGGCCTACCTCAGAAATCATTTCTGAGTAAGAATTATACAGTCAAACATTAATGCATTTGGTTGCCTACTCCAGTATCAGTTAAACCGTTATCACTACGAGGTCCAACCAGATATGTTGACCCGGAGTCATACACTACCTTTATAATTTCTTTTGTTAAGTTTTGCTTTTTGCACATATTTGAACTCATTTATCATTAACCAATTGTATATTTGACTCAACTTATCATAAATCAGTGACACACATTTGAATCAACTTATCAGTTACACACTTTTGAATCAACTTATCATTAATCAGTTACACACATTTTGAATCAACTTGTCATCAATTAGTGGTTATACACTTTTGATTCAACTTGTCATCAATCAGTTCCACGTCAAACTGGGTCATTTCATAGATCAAATCAAGGAAGGACACTTCTCCTCCATAGGCCATTCCTGCTGTGCTTAACTGGGCAACGTTGGGAATGGTGTTTAGGCCGGGAAAAGGCCATACTAATCTCGCCCTCAGCGACAAAGCGCACCACCTACGCACCTCTGCCCGAATTCCCGGCCAATAAAATCGAGCCATTATACGGTTTAGTGTCTTATCATAACCTAAATGGCCCGCCATGGGGTTGAAATGAGCCACCTGGAAGACCATTTCGCGGCGGCTACGGGGAACCAACAACTGGGTTACTTCCTCCTGGCTATGTGAGTCACGACTTACTCGGTATAACCTGTCGCTGATAATCGCAAAATAGGATTTTGTAAAAATAGCGTTTATTCATACAGCGTTCCGCTGGCACTGTTTGGCTTTCCAGCCTCGTTCAAAGTCTCTCTCGGTTCTCGGCTCTGCTCTCCTCGCCTCGCCTTCTCCAGCTTAGCTCCCTTACTGAAATGGCAGAAGCACACACATCTTAAACATTCGCCGACGAGACTTAATTCGCAGCAGGTGTGCAACAAAAGTCTCGCCGACACAACCCCGGCCACGGTCCTGTAGCTCCCTCTACAGGCCGAACGCTGCATGTCCCCCCACACTTTGTTTACAAAATGTCTCCCATTATCACTTGGCAGTTTCCTAGGAACTCCCCATCATGGCACTATCTCAGTTAACAATGCTTTTGCCACTGCTGAGGAGTCTGCTTTGCTAGATGGGAAAACTTCAACCCATTTTGAAAACATGTCTACAAATACCAAACAATATATTTTTCCCTTGCAGGGAAAATCCACCATGACATAATCAAATGGGGGAGGATGGCTTGATTGGGGGACCGCTTGTCCCCGCCCTACGTTATGTCGTAAGCACACAAGGCATTTTGAAAAAAAAACATTGTGAGTATATTGAGAAGTCATAGGTACCAGTACCTATTTACAATATCCGTCATCCCCCCTTTTGACACACGATCTTTCCCAGGTGACAACACAGCATAATGCAAGCCCGTGTTAATGCAAAGAGTTCAGCTGCCTGGGCGGAGAGATGGTGTGACAGTCTATGCCCCTCCACCGTGTCATGATCAGTCACAATTGCATAACCCACATTATTCAGAGAGGATATTAAGCATTTTGATGCAGACCCATCTGCATAATAAACCACATCGCTGTTTTCTAATGGTTCATCTGATAAATCTAGCCTCGGTGTCCATTGTGGGTTTATTGCTGCTAAACAGTCATGGGGCTCCCCATCCTTCTCTGTGGGGTGAAATGTAGTTGGATTGAGGGCTGTGCATCTTACAACAGTAACATTTGGGAGAGATAGCAGAACATTGTGGTAGTGGAGGAACCTTGCCCCCGACAGATGGCTTGTCTTGTGATGGCTGATACCACACAAGCGGCTGTGACCGCAACACTGCTTCTGCTGCAGCTACTACTGCTTTGAGACCTGAAAGTCCTTGAGCTACAGTTCGGAGGAGAAGTATGCTATAGGGCATAATCTATCACTATGTTTTTGCATCAGTACAGAGGATGTAAAACCATCTTTCTCACATACAGCCTGGATGAATTTCTTATTTGGGTCAGGCAATCCTAAGGTCTCATACTCACAGTCAACTCAAAACTATCTTCCCCTTCTGTTGTCCATGTAACCTTATCTGCAGAGGCAAATTTTTGGCCATGTGCCATGGTGTGGAGCGGTTGTACTAATTTCGCGTATTCGGGGACCCATTGTCTGCAGAAACCTGTCATGCCAAGAAAAGACATGAGGTGTTTTTTCATCACTGGTTTAGGTATTTTGGTTAATTGCCTCCACCCTGTCTCCGCTGAGACTTTTTCCCTTTGTATGTAATTAAATGTATAGTTCATAAAATGTACTACCCAAACAAGACTAAATTGTTATTTCATGTCATGCACAACAATGTTATCATGTTAAAATATTTTTTGTTGCAGTTGTATTCAGTGATGTTGAATAGGATATTTATTATATGTTTCCTGTTTTCATATCTGATTCGAAATGTGTACCAATCTTTCTCTTTTGCAAACTGTAGTTTCTGTTGTTCTGCTAAGTACTTCAAGAGAGTCACTGTGTGTCTCTCACATGTTTCTTTATCAGGCGAGCAAATTAAAAAGGTCATCAATGCATTGTATTAGAGTGCTCCCTCCATCTAATTTTAATCCTTCCAAATGATCCCTAAGAGCTGCAGCAAATAGGGGGCCGCGTCCATGTGTATTTGACCAGAGAATTCAAAGGCAAACCAATATTGGGAATCCTTGTGCACAGGAATACTAAAGAATACATTAGCTAGGTCAACCACTGAGAAAAATGTACTGTTACCAGGTACCTGTGTCATAATTGTATATGGGTCGGGGATCCTGCACAAAGCGCCACACCTGTGTTTGGCCCTGACAGGGCACAAAATCCATTCCTACTCCAATAAAGTCTGTGTCCTGACAGTAAGTCACTTTCCTCTCTAAACCAAACTTTCTCAAACTTTGCATCCTGACTTTCGTTACTCTTGCTGCACAGTGTAATTCATCTTCATTCATGAGCACACCTTTCACTCTCTGCCTTGCTTCATTCAACAAATCCTGTGACACTGATCTCGGCCCAGTACTAATCAAATAATCACCTCTGCCTAAAATTATATTCTGCAAAGTACACTTTTCGATCTACCTAACAAATTTACAAGGCAACAATTAGAGAGTATAAATGAGTGTTTCTGATATTGGATGCCATCATTATCATACAGTGCTTTCGGAAAGTATTCAGACCCCTTCACTTTTTCCATATTTTGTTATGTTACAGCCTTATTCTAAAATGTATTCAATTAATTTTGTTCCTCATCAATCAACACACAATACCCCATAATGACAAAGCGAAAACAGGTTTTTAGAAATGTTTGCTAATTTATTGAAAATAAAAACCCCCTGAAATATCACATTTACATAAGTATTCAGACCCTTTGCTATGACACTCGAAATTGAGCTCAGGTGCATCCTGTTTCCATTGATCATCCTTGAGATGTTTCGACGACTTGATTGGACATGATTTGGAACTGCACACACCTGTCTATATAAGGTCCCACAGTTGACAGTGCATGTCAGAGCAAAAACCAGGCCATGAGGTCGAAGGAATTGTGGACAGGATTGTGTCGAGGCACAGATCTGGGGAAGGGTACACAAAAAATCTGCAGGAATGAAGGTCCCCAAGAACACAGTCGCCTTCATCATTCTTAAATGGAAGAAGTTTGGAACCACCAAGACTCTTCCTAGAGCTGGCCGCCCGGCCAAACTGAGCAATAGGGGGAGAAGGGCCATCGTCAGGGAGGTGACCAAGAACCCAATGGTCACTCTGACAGAGCTCCAGAGTTCCTCTGTGGAGATGGGAGAACTTTCCGGGAAGGACAACCATCTCTGCAGCACTCCACCAATCAGGCCTTTATGGTAGATTGGTCAGACGGAAGCCACTCCTCAATAAAAAGCACATGACAGCCCACTTGGAGTTTGCCAAAAGGCACCTAAAGAACTCTCAGGCCATGAGAAACAAGATTCTCTGGTCTGATGAAACCAAGATTGTACTCTTTGGGCCTGAATGCCAAGCGTCACGTATGGAGGAAACCAGGCACCGCTCATCACCTGGCCAATACCATGCCTACGGTGAAGCATGGTGGTGGCAGCATCATGCTGTGGGGATGTTTTTCAGCGGCAGGGACTGGGAGACTAGTCAGGATCAAGGGAAAGATGAACGGAGCAAAGTACAGAGAGATCCTTGATGCTTCAGATCGCTCAGGACCTCAGACTGGGGCGAAGGTTCACCTTCCAACAGGACCAACAACCCAAAGCACACAGCCAAGACAACGCAGGAGTGGCTTCGGGACAAGTCTCTGAATGTCCTTGAGTGGCCCAGCCAGAGCCCAGACTTTTACGGAACCCTGAAAATAGCTGTGCACCGACGCTCCCCATCCAACCTGACAGAGCTTGAGAGAAGAATGGGAGAAACTCGCTCCTGAATCTACTAGAAATTTAACCTCTTTACCAGCTATGGTTAACGTTAATTCAAGTATTATTTTATTATATTGGTCATTTTCTTTACTTGAATTTTCTCTAACAGCCTGTATTTCTAAACATTGTGTGTGCGTTTGTTTTGGTTTGATCTCACCAGTCGATGCCTCCCGGCCCGTCTCCTCTGACCGTCAGTACCCCTTTGTTGGTTTCACCTCGGCGGCCTCCTCTCGGATTGCTGATTGTAATTCCTCACGGGGCATCATCGCCCACTTCTCCCGGCTCAGGACATTCTCTCACCCAATGTTCTTTTGACCCGCAACGGTAACATCCATTTGGTCTCTTTCCGCCCCTGTTTTATGTAAGGCCAGACGTCCACCATCCTCCCAGCCTCATTGGTGACACAGTTCTTTTTTTACATGTTTCTGTATATCCGGTAGTAATCCTGCTATCATTCTCAGTTTGCATTGTTGTTCCCATGGACTGTCATTAGCTCCGTTTGCCGTGAATCCTCAAACATATTTTCAAAGCGCAGTCGATAATCAGCCACTTTCTCGTCCTCACAAACCATCTGTCTGCACGCCTGGGGCCAGGAGAAATCTCCCGGCCCTTGTGGGGCCGGATTTTGGCCTTGGTCGAGTAGTGGATCACATCACCGCCTTAAAGCCATCGGTCGAGTCTTGGGTGCAGTCAGGCCAGTTAGGTCTGGATACCCTTGGAATGGGTTGGTGGAGATGCCAAATGGGTTGGTTGGGCCAGGTGGCGGCGGAGCCCTCGGTACAGCGGCACGATATGGTGGTGGTCTCTGGTTTTCCTCCGTTCTTCGGGGTCGGCATCAACCTGTTTTAACACAATTGCAGGACACTGGTTAATTATCCCTACGCTGTCTGCCTGTTCCTTCGTCTGCTGGGCCTGTCTTTGCATCGTTTCTTCTTTCCACATGCCATATGCCTTTCAGTCTACTTTACGCTTTCCTTTCTGTAATTTCTTTACTTTACCTGACTCATATCCATTGAGCTTGTCTCTTAGCGCATCAACCCGTAACATTTCCCACATTTACAATTGTTCACATGTCCATTTGCCATATTTTTCAGGTATTATTTTTGCACACCGTTCCAGACAGACAGGCGGACATTCCACTTTACTAGCTGTTTTTCACATTTCAAATTATTGTGGCGTCAGTTCTTCACCTTGATATTGACACAAAAGGTGGTCAGACCTTGTATCTATTCTCGATTAACGTGCGGGACAGCTCAACACAATCGTTAATAAGCCCGTTGGCCCTTTAGTGAGAATACTCTATCCGGATTTTAACTCCATTCAACAACAGGAGGGTTTTTGTAACAAATATTGTGGTCTCACCTTTCCGATTTAAATTTTCCCTCGGGATCCCCGTACTAAGTAGTCCCGTTCCCTTTCTCCTTCCAGGTGCCCTTCACTCCACCCCTGGCGGATTCTAACCCTCAAGGGGGAGGATTTAGGCCCCAGGACCCAGTCTCTGGCCGTGCACACCCTTCCAGACACCACTGGTGAGTTTTTTTTTTTAGGTCATTCACCTCATCAAAACAACCACCAGGAGACATCGTTGAGCATGATGGATATGTTTAACCACCTAGCATTTGGAAAAGGACTGTCGAGATGAAACGAACGCCCTGGGGGACCCCAGTGGTGAGGGCTCGTGGGGAGGACAGCGAGGTTGTTCTGAAGGAGATAGTGAGACAGTTGGTTAGAGACAGCAAGTTCAAGGGTTTTAGATAAGAAGGAGAGATGGGATACCGGTCTGTAGTTATGGACAGCAGACGGGTCAAGAGTTGGTTTCTTGAGAAGAGGTTTGACTCTTGAAGGCAGCTGGGACAGATCCTGTGGATAGAGAGGAATTTATTAAGGTGGTAAGGAACGCAAGCAGGTCTTTGGAGATGGATTGGAGAAAGGGGGGAGGGGATAGGATTGAGTGGGCAGGTGGTTGCCCGCTTGGATAGTAGTGGGTTTGGGAGGAGAGTGTTGGTGAGAGGTAGAAGGAAAGAGCTGCTAATGTCATCAACCTTCTTTTCAAAGTAGGTGACAGTCATTGGCAGACAAGGAGGAGGGAGGAAAATGTGGAGAACAGTTTCCTTGGGTCAGAGGCAGAGGATTGAATTTTGGAACAGTGGTAAGAAGCTTTAGCAGCTGATGCAGATGAGGTGTAGTTGAAGAGGAGAGAGAGATAAGGTTTTAGGTCATTAGGGAGGCCAGTTTTTCTCCATTTCCTCTCAGCTGCCCGGAGCCCTATTCTACAAGCTTGCAGGGTTTCAGACAGCCAGGGAGCGTGTGGAGTGTATCGTGCTGGCCTTGAGGTCTGTGGACAGAGAGAGTCGAAGGATGAGGAAAGAGTGGACAGGAGGATGGAGGAGGCTGCATCAGTGGATAGAAGGGAGAAGGATTCAACAGAGGGTAGGGCAGATAAGACAGAGGAAGAGAGAGCGGTGAGTGAGAGGGTACGCAGGTTGCGACCAGAGGATACAGTGTGGGTAAAGACTGACTGGGAAGGGGAGGATCTGAGAGGAAGGGAGAAGGATACAAAATGATGATCAGAAACCGGAAGAGGGGTAAAAGTAAGGTTGGAGGTACGGGAAGATCTGGTGAAGACAAGGTCGAGCTGATTGCCCACCTTATGAGTCAGAGGAGAGTGGGACAGGGTAAGGCCGAAGGAGGAGAGAAGGTCAAGTGCTCCAGACAAGTGAAGCTTCTCTGACTGGATGTTGAAGTCACCCAGTAGTGTGAGCGGTGTGCCGTCCTCAGGGAAGAAGCTGAGAAGGACATCCATCTCATCTAAGAAGTGGCCAAGCTGACCTGGTGGACGATAGATAACAACAATGTGAAGTTTGACAGGAGAGGTGACAGAAACAGCATGGAATTCGAAGGTGGATATGGACAGGTGTGACAGGGAAAGGACATTATGTGACCACTTAGGCGAGATGAGGAGTCCTGTGCCTCCCCCTCGACCAGAGAGTCTGGGGGAATGAGAAGAGGAGTAGGCATCAGAGAGGGCAGTAGTTGTGTTTTCTGGCAGTTCCAAAGTCCTCCTGTGACAGTGAGGTCGTGGTCAGTTGAGCATGGTGGGTAGATTAGATTGGAAGGGTTGCGAGTGGGGGTGTTGCATCTATGTGTCCTCCTGATGGATGAAATAACAGGAATGGGGAGGAAGCACATTGTAATATTTCAAAATTGAAATTCAACATGCCACAGAAAGTGATGGTCGAGTTCTACACAGCCATCATTGAGTCCATCCTCAGCTCATCAATCACCATCTGGTTCGCTGCCTCCACTGCCAAGGACAAAGGCAGACTGCAGTGGACCATTCGGTCAGCCGAGAAGGTTATTGGCTGCAACCTGCCATCTCTCCTGGACCTGTTACACTCCAGGACCAGTGAGAGAGAGCAGGAAAGATAGCTCCGGTATGTGGGCTGCCACAGACTTGAGATGGCCGTGGTAAAGAGCTACCTCTGGCGTAGGTATTTCAGACCTGTTGTCGAGTATTTGGTTACACAATATGGGTGGCGGAAGAGCTAGACTGACCCCACTATTCACTGCCTCAATCTGGAAGCCCTCCGCTTTTCTCCCAGACATATAGACAAGTCCAGTACATGTTCTCAGAGAATAGGGGGACCGGGGGCTCTGAATGTCAAATGACTCAAAGAAGTCTTTGGTCATCAAGTATGGTGTACATTTTAACTGCATGTTCACTTTGCCCCTGTGGGTATACTCTAACTAGACATACAGTACCAGTCAAAAGTTTGGTCACACCTTGCCAAGAGTGTGCAAAGCTGTCATCAAAGCAAAAGGTGGCTACTTTGAAGAATCTAAAATATAAACTATATTCTGGTTTGTTTAACACTTTTTTGTTTTCTACATAATTCCATATGTGTTCCTTCATAGTTTTGATGTCTTCAATATTAATCTACAATGTAGAAAATCATAAAAAATAAAGAAAAACCATTGAATGAGATGGTGTGTCCAAACTTTTGACTGGTACTGTATCTTAGAGAAAGATCTTGCTATAAAACTATTACCACAAACCTCTGTGCATTAGGAGCTGACTGTGGGTGCAGTGGTAAGGTTTTCCTCTCCCTCTCCGCCATGCTCTGATGCAGGGGTGGGAGCCTTGGTTGTCTGGGGGGTAGGACCTGGGTGCATGGCTGTGCTGTGGCGCTCGCTTTCACAGTCACTAAACTTTACTGCTATCTTACAATCTTTTGCAAGGTGAGAAGACGAAGCGCAGCACTTGAAGCATATTCCATTCTCTTTTAGAAATACGTTTTTAGCTCTAAAGACTCTGAGTGGATGTGGTTAGAAACAGCTGGAGGAAGCTGGAGACAGCTGCTTACTAGCTGCTTATCAAGGCTTATGAAGCTACCTTTTGTGTTTGGTACACGTTAATTTTTATTATTTAGTTATTTGAACCAACAAAGTTTGTGTTAGCATAATCGCTAACCGTTGCTAGCTACCTGGATTACTTAAACTGTCGAGTCAGGCTTGTCCAGAACATGCCTCCTCATGTGGTGGACTCTATGGGTATGAAATGCAGGTGCTGTTATCAACTATTACAGAAGATAGCCCGACTTGAAACCAGGATTTTCGCACTGGAGGATAAAAGAGATGCTATGGATGACACAGTGAGTCTGTTAGACTGAGCCCTACACATCCACAGCCAGCTAAACATGGTGAAGTCACACTGGCTTTGGATGACTCTATAACTTTTCCAAGACTTGGTGCTTCACAAGCTAAACAACTCGAGCAAGAGGGCACCACATGCTGGCATAAGTTTGGTGCAAGACTGAAGACAAAACCACACACAAGCTCAACAAGAGGGACTGATGCTAATGCTAATAGCGTCCTACTAGCCGGTCTGCTAATAGCCCCCCCTAACAGCCCCCCACGCCATTGCTAATGAAGTCATCTCTGATAGTTAGGCTGGACAACAAATATGAACCGCTAATGAGCATACGTGAGTCAGATCAGCTCCAGACTAGAACACGCAAAGACAGACTAAAGACCAGAACAAATGCTAATGCTAGCTTGACCAAGGCTAATGCGAAGCCCACACAGGCCAACCCAGCCCAACCAATAAAAGATGTTTATTATGTAAAAGTAGGATGATGAAAACCCTCTGCATTCCTAGTGTTACGGTACGTGAAACAATTGATAAACTGCCTGAAACACTTCAGAGCCACCAGAGTGCTAAAACTGTCATCTTACATGTTAGGGTTCTTACATGTTAGGGTAAACCCTAACAAATTACACATCTGCTAGAAGAAAATATGGCTCTGAGCTATTAAAGGAGCATTTCACCAAACTGCTAAATTCAGCAAGCAAACTGCCCCAAAAAGTGTTTATCTCTGGCCCGATACCAACTCTGGGAAAAGGAAGTGAACGTTTCTCTAAGCTCTTGAGCCTAAACTCCTGGCTGTCATCAGCATGCACTACCCGTGGTCTGAACTTTATTGACAATTTTAACTTAATCTGGGAACAAAAACACAGTTTTCAAGCGGATGGTTTTCGACCAAGCAGACTAGGAGCCAAGATACTTGGAACAAATATATTGTATGCTGTCTGTGGGGGGGACATGCAGCGTTCGGCCTGTAGAGGGAGCTACAGGACCGTGGCCGGGGTTGTGTCGGCGAGACTTTTGTTGCACACCTGCTGCGAATTAAGTCTCGCCGGCGAATGTTTAAGATGGGTGTGCTTCTGCCATTTCAGTAAGGGAGCTAAGCTGGAGAAGCTGACGGCGAGAGCAGAGGAGAGCCGAGCCGAGCACAGGACCAAAGGGCCAAAAGACTTTGAACGAGGCTGGAAAGCCGAGCCGTGCCAGCGGACCCCTTTGTTAAAATAAACGGGAGAAAATCCCTTACCTCTATACTGCGTCTGCCTCTGTGTACAAACGGACATTGCTACATTGGCGCCCAACCTGGGACACAGAGGACTAGATGGACGCGCTAACAGCGGCAATCGCGAGGATAACGCTCGTGTTAGAGCAACAGACAGCCCTGCAGCAGACCCAGCAGGCGACCCTAACGGAGCTGACGGCGGCGAGGCTCGCGGGCGGGGCCGGCGGGCCGGCGCCGGGGACCGGAGCGGCACCAGGTCCCCCTAAGGTCCAGCTGCAGAAGATGGGGGACCTGGACGACCCAGAGGCGTTCCTCGCGGTGTTCGAGGGGACGGCGAGGATCTCGGGGTGGCCGGACCGAGAGTGGGCCTACCATCTGCTGCCCCTCCTGTCAGGGGAGGCGCAGCTCGCGGCCCACAGTTTGCCGGCGGCCGCCCAACGGGATTACCAGTCCCTGGCCCGGGCGATTCGGGACCGCCTGGGCCTGACACCGGAGGAACACCGACGCCGGTTCCGGGCCATGACCATGGAGGAGGGGTGCCGGCCCTTCGCCTTCGCCCAGCGGCTGGGGGACAGCGCATGGCGGTGGCTGGACCCCGAGAACAACTCGGCGGTGGAGGTCGCGAACCGGGTGGTATTGGAGCAGTTCCTCGCGGGGCTCCCGGCCCGCACCGCCGCCTGGGTCCAGTACCACCGCCCCCAGGACCTAAAGACCGCCGTGGGTCTGGCGGAGGACCATCTCTCCCTCCCACCGCGAGGGCCACAACGACCAACCCCGGCCCCGCGGCAAGGGGGGGGGGGACAACGCCCAGGAGGAGCCGGGGGAGCAGAAGGAGGGAGGCCGGCGCCCGCCCCGAGAACGAGATGGCAGGAGCGCGCCGATCCGGAACCAGCCCCGGCCCCGCAGAGAGAACCTCGAGCGACAGGGGGGGTGTGTTGGCGGTGCGGACGGCCGGGCCACGTGCAGGCCGAGTGTTGGGCGATGGACGTGGGGCAGGTCGTCCGCATCGGCGACATACCGGGCCCTCCCCCCGGACCAGGAGCGGCGTATCGTATTCCGGTAAGGATACAACGTGATACGCACCAGGCGTTCTTGGATTCGGGCTGTATGCAGTCCATGATCCAGGAGCGCCTGGTTCGACCGGGGGCACTGTTGAAGGCATCGAGGGTGCGGGTGAGGTGTGTGCATGGGGACATTCACGAATATCCGCTGGTCGCTATCGAAATTCATTTTGAGGGGAAAAACCATAGGGTACAGGCGGCGGTTAGCCCACGCCTCACGCATCCCCTGATTCTAGGTGTGGATTGGGAGGGGTTTCCTCAAGCGGTAAAGAGGGCTACCGGGATGCGTGCACGACAGCTAGGGAGGTGTGTGGCGTGTAATGTGCTCTGTGCCGAGGCGGCGCCTCGCGACACTGCCGGGGAGCCGGAGCCGGCGGGGGCGCCTCACCCCGAGACTTCCTCGCCGAACTATCCGCTGCTAGGCGACTTCCCCCTCGAGCAGTCTCGTGATGAGACCCTCAGATCAGCCTTTGACCAAGTGATAGCAATTGATGGTACTTTGATACGGCCAGACACAGTGCGCGCCCACCCCTATTTCGCGATTATCAGCGACAGGTTATACCGAGTAAGTCGTGACTCACATAGTCAGGAGGAGGTAACCCAGTTGCTGGTTCCCCGCAGCCGCCGCGAAATGGTCTTCCAGGCGGCTCATTTCAACCCCATGGCGGGCCATCTAGGGTATGACAAAACACTGCACCGTATAATGGCTCGATTTTATTGGCCGGGGATTCGGGCAGAGGTGCGTAGGTGGTGCGCATCCTGTCGGGAATGTCAGTTAGTAAATCCCCCGGCCATCCCACGGGCCCCCTTGCGGCCCTTACCATTGGTCGAGAACCCCTTCGACCGCATTGCGATGGATATTATCGGGCCATTTGAGCGGAGCACACAGGGTTATCGATTTGTGTTGGTCTTGATAGATTACGCCACCCGATACCCCGAGGCAATACCTCTGCGCAATATCTCTGCCAGGAGTGTAGCGCAAGCATTGTTTCAAGTCATCTCCCGCGTGGGAATCCCGAAAGAGATTCTCACCGATCAGGGCACTAATTTTATGTCACGCACCCTCAAGGAACTGTATGGCTTGCTGAACATCAAGGCGATTCGAACCAGTGTTTACCACCCGGCCACGGACGGCCTTTGTGAGCGGTTCAATCGGACCTTGAAGTCAATGATCCGGAAGTTTGTCCACGAGGATAGTCGGAATTGGCATAAATGGCTAGATCCCCTGTTGTTTGCGGTGCGGGAAGTTCCCCAAGCTTCCACCGGGTTTTCCCCGTTTGAATTACTCTACGGCCGTAAGCCCCGGGGTGTCCTAGACCTGTTTAAAGAAAATTGGGAGGAAGGGTCTAGCGACAGTAAGAATGAGATCCAGTACGTCCTCGACTTGCGCACAAAGCTCCACGCCCTAGGGGCTATCTCACGTGAGCATTTGCTGCAAGCCCAGGAGCGTCAGAAACGCCTGTATGACAGGGGGGCTACCCTACGAGAGTTTACACCGGGAGACAAGGTGCTCGTACTGTTACCCACCTCCAGCACGAAATTACTCGCGAAGTGGCAAGGGCCGTTTGTGGTCACACGTCGCATGGGGGACGTGGATTATGAGGTTATACGCTCGGACCGGGGGGATAGCTTGCAGGTGTATCACGTCAATCTCCTAAAAAAATGGAACGACGTGGTCACTGTTGCTCTGGCTACGATAGTTCCAGAGAGAGAGGAGTTCGGTCCGGAAGTCCCAAAATCGAAAGGTAGCACTCCGGTCGATATTGATAACCATCTCTCTGCTAGCCAGGCCGCGGACGTTGCAGATTTGCAGCTTAAGTTCGCCGACGTGTTCTCTCCCCTGCCCGGTCGGACTACGCTCATCGACCACCATATAGAAACGCAGCCGGGTTTAACGGTGCGCACGCGTCCCTATAGGTTGCCGGTGCACAAACGAGACGTTGTGTGCCGGGAGTTGGAAGCCATGCTGGAGCTGGGTGTGGTCGAGGAGTCCCGCAGTGATTGGTGTAGCCCCATCGTGCTTGTCAACAAGCCAGATGGGACTATACGGTTCTGTGTGGATTATAGACGGGTTAATGCGGTCTCCAAGTTCGATGCATATCCGATGCCCCGGGTCGACGAGCTCTTGGACCGGCTTGGTACGGCCAGGTACTTCACGACATTGGATTGCACGAAGGGATACTGGCAGATTCCACTCTCGCCGGTGTCCCGGGAGAAAACGGCATTCTCCACTCCGCTCGGGTTATTCCAGTTCACCGTGCTCCCTTTCGGGTTGTTCGGAGCCCCAGCCACTTTTCAGCGCCTCATGGACCGTATTCTGCGGCCGCACGCCGCCTATGCTGCGGCCTACCTAGACGACATTGTCGTCCACAGTGACACCTGGCCGCAGCATGTGCGGAGGGTGGCTGCTGTTCTGCGGTCCCTGAGGCAGGCGGGGCTAACGGCCAACCCGAAAAAGTGCGTGATCGGGCGGAGGGAGATCCGGTATCTGGGGTACCACTTGGGACGGGGGGAGGTGCGACCGCAGATTGAAAAGACTGCGGCTATCGCCGCCTCTCCCCGGCCCAAGACAAAGAAGGAGGTGAGGGCCTTCCTGGGGCTGGCGGGATATTACCGCCAGTTCGTACCGGGGTTTTCAGAGCTGGCCAGTCCCTTGACGGACCTCACCCGGAAGGGGGCCCCGGATCCGGTCCAATGGTCGGGCCAGTGCCAGGGGTCGTTCGAGGCCCTTAAGGGGGCTCTTTGTGGAGAAACGGTCCTGTATGCGCCTGATTTTAACCTCCCTTTCTCCCTACAGACGGACGCGTCGGATAGAGGGCTGGGAGCAGTGCTGACCCAGCGCGTGGAGGGGGCCGACCGGCCGGTGCTGTACCTGAGCCGTAAGCTGTCGGAGAGGGAGGGCCGGTACAGCACCGTGGAGAAGGAGTGCCTGGCCATCAAGTGGGCGGTCGGCACCCTCCGCTACTACCTGCTGGGTCGCGCCTTCACCCTCTACTCCGACCATGCCCCCCTCCAGTGGCTCCACCGCATGAAGGATGTAAACGCGAGGATCACCCGGTGGTACCTCGCGTTGCAGCCCTTCAACTTTTCCGTCGTGCACAGACCGGGGGCGCAGATGGTCGTGGCAGACTTCCTCTCCCGGGCAGGGGGGGGGGAGTAGGTCGTCGGCCGTCGGGTCCCCGGCCTGTGTCGGGCGGTGGGGGTATGTGGGGGGACATGCAGCGTTCGGCCTGTAGAGGGAGCTACAGGACCGTGGCCGGGGTTGTGTCGGCGAGACTTTTGTTGCACACCTGCTGCGAATTAAGTCTCGCCGGCGAATGTTTAAGATGGGTGTGCTTCTGCCATTTCAGTAAGGGAGCTAAGCTGGAGAAGCTGACGGCGAGAGCAGAGGAGAGCCGAGCCGAGCACAGGACCAAAGGGCCAAAAGACTTTGAACGAGGCTGGAAAGCCGAGCCGTGCCAGCGGACCCCTTTGTTAAAATAAACGGGAGAAAATCCCTTACCTCTATACTGCGTCTGCCTCTGTGTACAAACGGACATTGCTACACTGTCCAAATGTTAACTGAGACAACAGGTGAAAAAGCTGAGAGCATATCAGCTCTGGATGTGAAGGACACACAAACTGATAAACACAGCTTGAACAAAATGGAACCAGAGGAAAGGAATATAATAAACTCCAACCAGTCAACAACAACCCCCCACAGTTCACCCCCACCTCTAGAGTCCAGCCTGCTAGCCAACAGTGTGGAGGACTGTCACGCCTGAGGTTGCTTTCTGGTGACTCTGGCGCCCCCCTCTGGCTATGCGGGTCAGTGCCTCCCAATCTACCTTAAATCATACCACCTGTGTGTTCCCCATGTCTTCGTCCGAGATTCTCCCCGTCTGTTGTGAGTACC
Organism: Argentina silus; assembly: GCF_951799395.1. NCBI lineage: Eukaryota > Metazoa > Chordata > Actinopteri > Argentiniformes > Argentinidae > Argentina > Argentina silus. Next base: position 16,249,947 of record NC_139654.1, read on the forward strand.
CTGTCTGTCTGCCTGTATCGTCAGTCCCCGTGATTCCCGTTTGTATTATTATTCCACTTGTTAAGTGAGTACTTTATTTACGGAGCTTGTTTTCTCCACCTTTGTTTTACCGTTTGGTTCCCGTGTTTGTTTGTTCCCGGCTCCCTACTTTTGATATATTAAAACCCCCCTGCCTTAAGAACACTTTACGCTGTTGTCTGAGTATCTCTCCGGACTTGGGTCCACCACACTACCACCCACCCTAACAGAGGACACTGAGGACCGAAGGAACAAAGACACTCCTCACTCCTCTAGTGATGACTTAAACCCTTATCTGAATCTAACTGCTGATATGGAAACACACTATGGCCATTCAATCCATGACCCCCCCCCCCCCCCCCCCCCGGCAGCTAGTCAAAGCAAGGCAAGGCTAATCACTGCCCAACCAAATCTCCTCCGCCGACCCCCTCAACCATCACCCCTCAGGATAAACAACTCATATGGGTAGTGTCCCTGCTGTTACAGAGGTCCTATACATGTTTACCCACAGAATAAGCTGGGACCCAATGGAGAACTCACTGACTTTTCACCCTCATCACAATACACCATCCCGATCTGGTGTACAGTCAGACCTGAAGATCTTAAAATCCAGCCAGTCCAGGCCAGAAATCAGAACAATGTTATAACTATACAGACAGTTAACACTCACCTGCCATCAAACAAAATCACTGAATCTGACACAATTAATATGGCTTTGCTAAATGTCAGACCTCTAACAAATAAGAGTTTTTTTATTAATGATTTTATATCTGAGAAAAAGCTGCATTTTATGTTTTTAACTGAGACCTGGCTTATCAACGATGGTGTAGCAACTTTAATTGAGACAATTTAGGCAATTTCTCTTCCGTTGAATATCTTGCTTTTGAACTCAAGGCTGAAATTACGGTACTTATTTTTAGCGGATTTCACTGAACTAGTATCTATTGCTATCACTAGATATAACAGGATCATTTTAAATGGAGATTTTAATATTCATATAAACAAAAAAAGTGATACCAAAACTATTGAATTCTTAGGCTTACTTGACAGCTCTGAGCTAATTCAACATGTCACTCAACCTACTCACCAACATGGTAACTCGCTAGATTTGGTGCTGTCGCGAGGGCTGCACATCGTAAATCTTTTAGTATGTAACATCCCTATCTCTGACCATTTCTGCGTGTTTTTTTATACTACTTTTGCCAAGGAAAACAAAGGAAATTATAGTGCGAAAGCGATTTCTAGATGATTCGGCGGAACATAAATTCACAGAAATCATAAGTTCTCTTGATCCATGTATTCAAACCTACACTCACCGGCCACTTTATTAGGTACACCTGTTCAACTGCTCGTTAACGCAAATATCTAATCAGCCAATCACATGGCAGCAAGTTAATGCATTTAGGCATGTAGACATGGTCAAGACGACCTGCTGAAGTTCAAACCGAGCATCAGAATAGGGAAGAAAGGTGATTTAAGTGACTTTGAACGTGGCATGGTTGTTGGTGCCAGACGCCAAATTCTGACCCTACCATCTGAATGTCACAGCAGAAATTGAGACTCATCAGACCAGGCAACGTTTTTCCAATCTTCTATTGTCCAATTTTGGTGAGCCCGTGCGAATTGTAGCCTCAGTTTCCTGTTCTTAGCTGACAGGAGTGGCACCCGGTGTGGTCTTCTGCTGCTGTAGCCCATCTGCTTCAAGGTTCGACGTGTTGTGCGTTCAGAGATGGTCTTCTGCATACCTTGGTTGTAACGAGTGGTTATTTGAGTTACTGTTGCTTTTCTATCATCTCGAATCAGTCTGGCCATCAACAAGGCATTTTCGCCCAGAGAACTGCCACTCACTGGATATTTTCTCTTTTTCAGACCTTTCTCTGTAAACCCTAGAGACGGTTGTGCGTGAAAATCCCAGTAGATCAGCAGTTTCTGAAACACTCAGACCAGCACCAACAACCATGCTACGTTCAAAGTCACTTAAATCACCTTTCTTCCCCATTCTGATGCTTGGTTTGAACTTCAGCAGGTCGTCTTGACCATGTCTACATGCCTAAATGCATTGAGTTGCTGCCACGTGATTGGCTGATTAGATATTTGCGTTAACGAGCAGTTGAACAGGTGTACCTAATAAAGTGGCCGGTGAGTGCATGTGGCAGTGTGTCCACGAAATTGCATATTAATTAACTCATAGAATATAATGTTTCTCAGTTGATTCCGCACATTTCAGCTACATGGACATACATATGTTCAACGTGAACTCACGTGCCAGAGCAGAATGTTGAAATGTGAAAAATATACAGTACTTTATTATAGCAGCTCATGAATTGCAGATCATGCATTCTCTCTCAGCGCAGAGAAACAGGGGGAAATGTTTTAGCGCAGTCTAACATGAGTCAGTTTTAATAATGTAACAGAATGAGTGGAATTGAGACTGGATAGAAAAGTAGATATCATTTCATGTTAGAGGGTGATAGTGCGGAGAGATACTCAGACGACAGCGTGAAGTATAATTCAAAGGGGGTTTTAATCATGAAACTGGGGAACGGCTTACAAACAAACACTGGGAAAAAAGGGTAAAACAAAGGTGGAAAAAAACAGCTCCTATTAACAAAAGTACACACTTAATAAGTGGAATAACTAGAACATGCGGGACAGACAGGGAGAATCTCTGACAAGGACAAGGGGAAACACACAGGCTATAAATAACAAACGGGACAGAACACACAGGTGAAACCAATACTGGTAGATTAGGAGGGCACTGGCCCCGACGAGACGAGGTGGGAGAGCAGGGCGGGGAGGGAGGGCCAGGGGGCAGGAGATAACGGGCTTGAGGAGGGAGACATGAAAGGTGGAGGGGGGGAGTCGCAGCTTGTAGGAGACCGGGTTCAGCTGGGACTTGGCCGAAGCCCTCTTGAGTGCCGCCCGCACCCGTCTCCAGGTCCTGCGACACCGACTGACTTGGGCCTGGACCGAAGGCACCTCTGCTTCCTCCTCTTGCTCAGGGAACAGGGGGGTTGGTAGCCATACTGGCACTGGAAGGGGGACAGACCAGTGGAGGAGCAGAGGAGGGTGTTGTGGGCGTACTCGGCCCAGGCCAGTCGCCGGCTCCAGGTCGCAGGGTTCCCGGGGACGTAGCACCTCAGCACGCCCTCCAGGTCCTTGTTGACGCGCTCCGTCTGCCCATTGGACTGAGGATGGAATCCAGACGAGAGGCTGACGGAGGCGCCGAGGCTGGTGGCGAACACCTTCCAGAACCTGGAGGCAAACTGGGGACCCCGATCCGACACCACATCCTGGGGGAGACCGTGGATCCTGAAGACGTGCTGCACCATCAGGTCCGCGGTCTCCTGGGCCGAGGGCAGCTTGGGAAGGGGGATGAAGTGGGCCGCCTTAGAAAACCGGTCCACCACCACCAGGATAGTGGTGAACCCGTCGGAGGGGGGAAGGCCTGATATAAAATCCAGAGACATGTGGGACCAGGGGCGCTTGGGAATGGGAAGGGGCCGGAGGAGACCCGCCGGGGCCAGACGGGGGCTCTTGCTGCACGTGCACACGCTGCCACGAAGGCGCGCGTATCCCCCTCTGCCGTGGGCCACCAGAACCTCCTCCGGATGAATTCCAAGGTCCTGGCGGCCCCTGGGTGACCCGTGAGGGAGGACACATGCGCGCGCAGCCTTGGGGACGTATAGTCTCCCTGGGGGACCCCCCGCTCTATGTCCCAGGACACGGGGGAGGATGAGCGCCTCCGGAATGATGGGGTCGGGGGTCTCCACCAGGTCCACCGGGTCGAACTGATGGGAGGGGGCGTCAGGTTTGATGTCCTTCGCCCCTGGACGATAAGAGATGGTGAAGGTAAACCTGGTGAAGAACAGCGCCCACCTCGCCTGACGGGAGTTCAACCGCTTGGCCCCCCGGATATACTCCAGATTCTTGTGGTCCGTCCACACTTCAAACGGCTGGACGGCGCCCTCCAGCCAAGTGCCTCCACTCCGCTCTGCTGGGGACAGCCGACAGGAGAAGAAGGCACAGGGATGGACCTTCCCGTCCGTAAGGCACCGCTGGGAGAGCACCGCCCCCACTGCAGTGTCGGAAGCATCCACCTCCACCACGAAGGGCCGGGCAGGATCCGGATGCCCAAGGACCGGGGCGGATGTGAAGCGCCGCTTGAGTGTGGCGAAGGCGTTCTCTGCCTCGGGGGACCAAGCGAATTGAGGGCGGCTGGACTGGGTGAGGACGGTCAAGGGAGCGGCCAGGGCACTAAACCCCCGGATGAACCGCCTATAAAAATTGGCGAACCCCAGGAAACGTTGCAGCTGTTTCAAGGAGGAGGGTTGGGGCCGGTCCATGCGCAACTCCCCCCTGGAAACGATGAATCCCAGGAAGGAGACTGTCTCCTGGTGAAAAACGCACTTCTCCGCCTTGACATAAAGTTGATGGTGGAGAAGGCGTTGCAGAACCTGGCGAACATGCAGCCTATGTTGGGCCAGGTCCTTAGAAAAAATAAGGATATCGTCCAGGTAGACAAAAACGGACAGGTCCAGGAGATCCCGAAGGACGTCGTTGACCAACGCCTGGAAGACCGCCGGGGCGTTGGCCAAACCGAAGGGCATGACCCGGTACTCGTAGTGGCCCCTCGGTGTGTTGAACCTTCTTGACCACGAAGAAGAACCCTGCACCCGCCGGGGACGTGGAAGGTCGGATATGTCCCGCGGCGAGCGCCTCCTCAATGTAACTCCTTCATGGCCAATGTCTCTGGTCGGGACAGGGAGAACAAGCGACCCCTAGGAGGCATGGAACCTGGCAGGACGTCGATAGCGCAGTCGTAGGACCTGTGGGGTGGCAGGCTCTTGGCCCGTGACTTACTAAAGACCTCCGCCAGGTCCCAATACTCCAGGGGAACACCGGTCAGATCGGGAACAGGGGAGGTAGGTGGCAGTGGGTGGGGAATGGGAGTAAGGGGACTGGATGGACAAGCGTGGACGGTCGATCCTACCCCCCAGAACAACCTGCCCGGTAGCCCAGTTAATCCGGGGGTTGCTGGAAGCCAGCCAGGGGTGACCCAGGACGAGGGGGCAGTCAGGAGTCTCAATGATGAAGAAATGAGCCTCCTCCCAAGGAGCCCCCTTGACCTGGAGGCGCACAGGGATAGTGCGCTGGGTAATCAGTCCAGCTCCCAGGGGCCGACCGTCCAGAGCCCCGACTGGAATGGGCTCCGCTAGCTGGATGAGCGGGACTCCCCCTCGTGTCCATCAAGTTCCCCGCTGCTCCAGAGTCGAACAGGGCGAGGGCCCTCTGTGGGTCGGAGCCCCACTGCACTGCGATCCGGAGAAAGGTCCAGGAATGGAGGGTGGATCCCGTCCCGCCAGCACCCCCCCAGATACTAGCAGGACCCTCCGTTTTCCCGATTTCTCCGGGCAGGCAGCGCAGCGGTGACCCGACCGGCCACAGTACAGGCAGCGCCCCTCGCTCAGGCGACGCTGTCTCTCCGCCTTCGAGAGGTGCGCTGCCCCCAACTGCATGGGCTCCTCCTGAGGGTCCTCCACAGGGAGACGGGGAAAGGGTTCTGGGTAGGGAGGCACATGGGGAGGCGCGCCGCGTGTCAACCGTCGCTCCCTCGATCTCCCTCGGCGACGGTTGTCCACGCGTATAGAGAGGTCGATGAGGTCGTCCAATTGCTCAGGGAGCTCTCGGAAGGCGAGATCGTCCTTCATCACCTCCGAGAGACCCTGGGCGAAGAGGACGACCAGCGCGCTCTCCTCCCAACCTGCCTCCCTCGCCAGGGTCCTGAACTCCACGGCGTAGTCCGCCACGGAGCGCTCACCCTGCCGACAGGCCGTGAGATGGCGGCCGGCCTCATGCCCCGATGCCGCCCGGGAGGTGTTGAAAATCTTGCGTATCTCCCGGGTGAACAGAGTGACGTCAGAGCATGCCGGCGTCTGACGCTCCCACTCGGCCGTAGCCCAAGAGAGAGCCCGGCCCGTCAACAGGGTGATGATGTATGCCACTCTGGAGCGCTCCGTGGAAAAGGATGAGGGCTGCAGACTGAACACCTGGGAACATTGGGTGAGAAATTCTCTGCAGCCCTCCAGACGTCCGTCGTAGCGTTCAGGCGGTGGTCGGCGCGGCTCCTGTGCTGTTGTCTGGGGAGCTGGAGCAGGTGGCGTCGGGGTAGGTACAGCGGTGGTCTCCCGAGCCTCTGACATGGAGCGAACCATGATAGTTAAGCGTTGGAGGCTCTCGGCCACCTGCTGCATCCCCTGCTCATGCTGGGTCAGTATTTTTTGCTGGGTCGCGAACTCTTCCCGCAGCCTGAGTATCTCCGCTGGGTCCATGATGGTCAGAGATTCTGTTAGAGGGTGATAGTGCGGTGGACCCAAGTGCAGAGAGATACTCAGACGACAGCGTGAAGTATAATTCAAAGGGGGTTTGTAGCAAGGTCCTAGACACAGAGGCGGACTCGGTGGTGGTGATAAGGGTGGATTGCCCGTTTATTTAGAATTCTGCTTCTTTCTCCGGTCCTCGTCGACTTTTCAGACTATTAGCTTTTCAGCCTTCTCCTCTACCTCTTCGTCGCTGTCGTCCAGCCCTCCTACTGAGGCACACACATCTTAAACCATTCGTTAACGAGGCTTCATTCGCAACAGGTGTGCGACAAAGCCTCGCTCCCGCACCTTGGCCACGGTCCTGCAGCACCCTCTACAGGCCGAACGCTGTATGTCCCCCCACAGGGTTTTAATCATAAAACCAAACAAACACTGGGAAAAAAGGGTAAAACAAAGGTGGAGAAAACCAGCTCCTATTAACAAAAGTACACACTTAATAAGTGGAATAACTATTAACTATATATATATATATATATATATATATATATAGTGGAATAACTATATATAATAATGCAGACCAGACGGGCAGACAGGGTACTCACGGACAGACAGGGAGAATCTCTGACAAGGACATGGGGAAACACACAGGCTATAAATAACAAACAGGGGACAGAACACACAGGTGAAACCAATACTGGTAGATTAGGAGGGCACTGGCCCCGTACCGCCAGAGGAGGGCGCCAGAGTCACCAGACAGCAACCTCAGGCGTGACAATTTCAACGCCTTTGTTTGTTAATCGGCAAGCGATCAAGAAAAAAATATATTTTTAAAGGTGGCTCTAATCATCCGCCGTGCGCTCTCTCCATCCTCTTTGGTGAGAGAGGCAGAGTCGGATATTTTTGGTGACGAATAGGACACAATTGAGAGGCTGTGTTGGTAAAAATGACAACCATTATTGACAAAAACAAATTTGGCCACATCTCTCTTCAATGTCTCTATATATCTGACACTGTCAAAATGTAAATGAATACAAATGTGATTTACACAAGTCATCAATATATGCTACAGGGTCCATCCGACTGCAGCCATGTATTTTCTCCGAAATATGTAGAGGGGAAAGGAGGTTGGATGACTGTCATTCATATTCCATTAACCAGCTCAATGTAACATCAATAGGTGACAGTGACACATTCAATAATGTCCTGCACAACATCCTGCATCCCCCTCCCATTCTTTCACAAAAGAACAAGAACAAACTAACGTCAAGAAAAGATTACCCTCCCCCATCAACATTACATCAGCCCAGGGACAGACTGGGACAACAAAACGGCCCTGGACTTTCAGGCGGGGGGCTCACCGGTCCCGCAGATAAATCTCAATTTCCGTTAAAACATGGAACAAATAAAATACTGTAATGTAATTGTGGGGGGACATGCAGCGTTCGGCCTGTAGAGGGAGCTACAGGACCGTGGCCGGGGTTGTGTCGGCGAGACTTTTTGTTGCACACCTGCTGCGAATTAAGTCTCGCCGGCGAATGTTTAAGATGGGTGTGCTTCTGCCATTTCAGTAGGTGAGCTGGGAACGGCGACACGAGAGAGCGTGGAGAGTGACATTGGGAGGAGGCTGGAAAGCCAAACGAACAATTACCCTGAACTGTATGAATAAACGGGAACCATCCCTTACCGATATACTGCGTCTGCCTCTGTGTAAGAACGGACATTGTTACAGTAATCTTGTTTTGTGCACACATTTTTTATCATTATTGTCATTGCCTATTTGGGAGGTGCCGTCAATCTTCTATGAACTAACGGAATTTGTTAAATGAAGAACTGTACTGTTCTAGGGGAGGAGTGCGATCATTCTAATAGTTTTTCTCCAGTGACTAGATAAATTGTCACACTTTTGTTCGTTAATGGGAAACGATTATAAATGCCAAATATGCTACAACTGGATTTTGGAACATGGCTGAGGGGATTTGCTCCCATTCAGCCACAAAAGCATTAGTGAGGTCGGGCACTGATGTTGGGCGAAAAGGCCTGGCTCGCGTCAGCGTTCCAAGTAATCCCAAAGGTGTTCGATGGGGTTGAGGTCAGGGCTCTGTGCAGGCCAGTCAAGTTCTTCCAAACCAAACTCGGCAAACCATGTCATTATGGACCTCGCTTTATGCACGGGGGAATTGTCATGCTGAAACAGGAAAGGGCCTTCTCCAAACTGTTATCACAAAGTTGGAAGCATACAATTCTCTAGAAAATCATTGTATGCTGTAGTATTAAGATTTCCCTTCACTGGAACTAAGGGACCTAGCCCAAACCATGAAAGACAGCCCCAGACCATTATTTCTCCTCCATCAAACTTTACAGTTGACACTATGCATTCGGGCAGGTAGCGTTCTCCTGGCATCCGCCAAACCCAGATTCGTCCGTCAGACTGTCAGATAGTGAAGCGTGATTCATCACTCCAGAGAACGCGTTTCCACTGCTCCAGAGTCCAATGGTGGTGTGCTTTACACCACTCCAGCCGACACTTGGCAATGCGCATGGTGATGTTAGGCATGTGCGTGGCTGCTCGGCCATGGAAACCCATGTCATGAAGCTCCCGACGAACAGTTCTTGTGCTGACGTTGCAACCGAGGACAGACAATTTTTATGCACTTCAGCACTCGGCGGTCCCATTCTGTGAGCTTGTGTGGCCTACCGCTTCACGTCTGAGCTGTTGTTGCTCCTAGACGTTTTCACTTCACAATAACAGCACTTACAGTTGACCGAAGAAATTTTACGAACTGAATTGTTGTGAAAGTGGCATCTATGACAGTGCCACGTTGAAAGTCACTGAGCTCTTCAGTACAACCCATTCTACTGCCAATGTTTGTCTATGCAGATTGCATGGCGGCTATATGCTTGCTTTTACCTGTTAGCAATGGGTGTGGCTGAAATAGCCAAACCCACTAATTAGAAGGGTGTTAGAAATTATTTTTATAAAAACAGTTGCATCATAATGCTCAATAGCAGACGAGTAAATAAAGCTATTCAGTTCTTTATTTAGGGTGATTAAATTTACTAATTGTATTTGATATTCCATATGCAAATCAATTGAATTTATATGTTTTTTAATCATCTGAAATTTACTAATGTGATGGCCTGTTGAGATGAATCAAGCATTAAATGAGATGAATCAAGCATTAGTTCCATGGTACTTGGATTAATACATGAAGAGGTAAGGGTCAGGTCATCAAGATAGATGCTGCAACACACACATAACATAAGAATGATGTAATGGAAAAATACTAGGGTAGGAAAGAACAAATCAGAGTAGGTGTATGTTTTCTTCAACAGGTCAACTCGTCCCTCAAAGGGAACGGACCGGCGATATCTCCACCTGGAACGGATCGAGTGTCAGGGGCTGGGACCAGCCTAAAACACCAACGAGAGGAGAGCCAAGTCTAAACCGCGGCTCCTCCCCAACCAAATAGCCAATCACAATCATTCTGTTTACTGTAAAATGCCTTGTTTGACTGTTTGAATGTATCCATTTTTGGAAGGTTGGTTACAGATTAACAGCTTGCTGACTGTGATTTTCTTCGCCAAAAGTGGTCCTTGTACAAGTCTAGAATTTTGACATATAAATAAATAGCTAAAATTAAGAAGTAGTTTGTCTTCTCCTTCAAATAAAGAACACGTTTTCTCACAAGGGGTGTCCACATACTTTTGGCTATGTAGTGTATCTATCTATCACTTCGCTTCACTCATTATAAACCATGCGAATTAACCTCTTAATTGTTTTGATCTTTCTATACCTCTCCTCTCTTTCATCTATCCATTCATCCATCCAGTCAACCAACCTATCTCACTTTCATTTAACTGCCCAGAAAATCTTCATCAACCCGGTTCAAAGCTGTCTGATATCTAGGGACGCCACAAGGGGAGTTCAGACGATTCTAAAGACTCAGCACTGACAGGAGCCCCCTCAGAGCGCACTATTGTGGCAATAGACGAGTTGGTGTCATTAAAACGAACCACACTGTGAACTATGGGCTGTCCCTGAACAAAACACACACATAATGCACCATGGGATAAAGCATAAACTGTAGCCCTGCCCCCCGACGCTACACTATTATTATTATTATTATCATAAGTAAGTTAATGTAATTAAAATGAGAATTGTATCTATTAAAACATTACGAATGAAACAAACGTGTGGTTTGTTTCTCCATTTTTGGCAAAATAATCAGTATAGCCTTTATATTTAGCCCATCTCTCTATTTTTTTTATTTGTGTTTATTTCCGTGAAATAGCTCCAAACGATGCTAGTACTACTGCCGTTAGTACTGCCTTTCTATGGGGAGCGGAGCGAGAAGAAAGGAAAAGTAGTTCCTATCCCAAACAGCAATTAAAAAATTAAAACAAATGAATACTATGAAGTTAATAAAATCACTACTTAAAGACAGTACCTGTTATGGATTTTGTAATATGAGGATCAATTCTCAAAACTGAAGCATTAAGATCGAAGTATCGATATTTAGGTATCGATCCGACCATCCCGACTAGAATATTCCCGTCGGTGCGCTTACAAGCAGAACAGATCAAGATCAGTAGATTTGACATGTCGTCGTCGCAGAAGTCGGGACATCAGAAACGAAAAGCGAGGCAACAGAAAGCTGAGAGGGAGAAAAAAGGCCGACAGTTTGTCACCCGTTTTTTTCTAAAGAAAGGGATATATTTATTCACCTTCCTTTGGTGCCCATTAAGTTACACGTAGCTACCTAGCCAACATTACTCTGGCTTACGCTGCCAGGATGATCTAGCCAACTAACAAGTTAAGTTAACTTACAGTGCAGTGTCAGTGTCATTTCACTTATATTTGGTAGGTACCTTTATCGCCACCGAAAATGAGATGAGTGCAATTTTGGTCCGAATAATTAATTGAGCTCAGTGAATCTGTAGCCAGCTAGTGCACACTCTTGCTATAGCTAGCTAACTAGCATACATGCTAACTAGCTTGTTCACTAATCAGATCTCCCCTCATCGTGCACAGATGCAGCTTCAGGGTTAGAAACCCTTCCTTCAACACACCTCCCAGTTGTAGGAGAAGGAGGTGAGCAGTATTTCGTTGATAATATGTTTACAGCAGTAAACCAACTGATTTTGAATATTTTAATCTATGCTGTATTACCATGTGAGCAGCTAGCTGGCTAGCAAGCATGGAATATAACTTTAGCTAATGGTAACATTTAGCTAATTTAGTTCTTCCAGTAATGTACATTGACAACTGGACCATTAAAATAACATTGTTAGCTTGCTGGACAACATTTAAGCTAGCTCATGTGGTGTAAAGGGGGTATTGCCACTTTTGTTACCCTTTTTATGATTTATTATTTTTTTCAATCAACCACTGCTACTAATCAAGCATGCAGCCCAGCTCATTCCAAATCAATCAGCAGAATGTTAATGTATTATGATAACTCTATTTCTATGTATTATTACTTTGTTAATACTGTTATAGGACAGATTGTGAATTATGTACCTTATGGTTACTATAGAGCCAGGGCCCTCTTCAAGCCATGCAGCCAGAGAGGAGACAAGCAGAACCACCGGTTTTGAAGAGGAAGGCAATGTGAAGTGCCAACAGTTACAGCAGCACAGATGAGGAGGAGGAAGCAGCAGAGAAGAACATCCAGTGCAAGGGACAAAGTGAGGCTCAGATTAAGGATGCATTAGATACTGAGCCACATGTACTGGTGTCAGAAGAAGATGATCTGCTGTCAGTTGACCCAGGTTTGTGGCCAGCAAGATTAATTGACCAGGACAGGGCAACCATTATTAGAAAATTAGCAATGAGGGAAGACAGAGAAATGCCTCATGATTCAGAGGGAAAGCCATTTCCAGACTACCTGAACTACAGCAAGGCAGCAAATGGTCGAGAAAAGATGAAAAGGGACTGGTTAATTCACAGTGATTATGTCGTAGAATTTAAGTTATAATATTTTGAAATAAAATACTGTTAACCAGAGCTGTTGATTCATTCAAAGACTTTATTCACAGAGAATATTTAGCCGTTCAGGTTTGCAAAGCCGACCCCCTTATCTTCTCAGTCACCTGCCTTTATTGACTTCGCACAGGTTAACGCTTTCTATTCAACGTATTTCTGTTTCCTGTCTACTTGCACCAATAACATTCAAGATCTATAGTTCGCCATCAAGGTGTGCGCCGCACATCTGGCTGGCGTCTGTTCGTCTGATCAGACCTTGCTGACACCCAGGCTCTTTTCAAAAGCCTGTTCTGGCTGTTTACACCTTTGTTTATTACTTAATTACCCTAACTTTAATTATTCTATCCTGTTTCCTCCCGCTTTGATCCTTTGTTTTCTTCACCCATAGCAAACCCCTCAATCTGACCTCACCCCTCTTTACTGCATCCTCCAAATGTTCTAGGACCATCTGTTTTCCTGTGACCTTTTCCCTGGTGTGGGATTACAAACCCTTATATTGTCTTTAAATTTACCATAATAGTGCAAATGCACTGTTTTGCATCCCATGTGTCCTTTTCTCTCATGAGCTGAAAAGACCTTCACATAGTGCTCTGAATAGTGACCATGGGTACAAGATGTGTGACGTTAAGTGGCGTCGCATGTATGACAAATTACCAAGCCATGAAAACAACAGAGCTCACAGGGACTGCTATTTAAAATTGAAAAACCTGCAGTGTTCTGTTATGGCTGCAACTGACATCGACCATCAGTTGCAAAGAGAGCTACAATCTGAAATTGAGAGAAATAAGGCTCTCTTGCACTCTGCACTTGGCATCAAGGAATTTACCTTTTAGAGGTAAAACTAAAGATTTAGGCGATGTCCACAATGGAAATTTCCTTCGCACGCTAGAGCTTTTGGCACATTATGATCCTCTGCTGAAAGACCACTTACAGAAAATCAGGATATCAAAAATGAGTTTATTGAATTGTGTGACAAAAGAGTTTTGAAAACCATTCTGAAGGAAAGGGAGGATGCAATCTACTATGGAATTATCTGTGATACTACACCAGACATTTCCCACACTGAGCAAAATGTTGTGCTCATACGATATGTCCATTATAATAACGACACAGAGGAATGGGAGATTACTGAAAGGTTTGTTGAATTCAAAAATGTCAACAGAAAAACTAGAAGCGAAATAGCAGGGATGATAGAGAGTGTGCTTTCAGATCAAGGAATAGACATACACTGCCTATAGAAAGTCATCATACCCCTTTGAAATAGTTACTATATTTGTCGTACAGCCTGAAATCAAAACCTATTAAAAAAAAAATACCTTTATGTACAAATTTAGCCATACAACATCAAACTAATGAAAAAAAAGACGACAGTTCTGAAAATTTATAAAAAATGAAAAACAAGAATAACAGGGTTGGAAAAGTCATCAGTCCCCTGATTTAATATTTTGTAGAGCCACCTTTTGCTGCAATTACAGCCATCAATCTGTTTGGATATGTCTCTACTAGCTTTGCACACCTAGATTGGAGAATATTTGCCCACTCTTCCTTGCAGAATTGTTCGAGTTCAGTCAAATTCCGTGGTGAGCGGCGATGGACTGCTCTCTTCAAGTCCATCCACAGGTTTTCTATCGGATTTAAGTCAGGGCTCTGACTTGGCCACTCAAGGACATGCACCTTTCTATCCTGAAGCCACTGCGTTGTTCTTTTGGTGGTATGTTTAGGATCGTTGTCGTGTTGGAAGGTGAATGACCTGCCCATCTTCAGCTGTCTAGCAGAGGGACGCAGGTTGTCCTCAAGAATTTGGGTGTACTTGGCAGCATCCATTTTCCCTTCAATCCTGACCAATTGCCCAGTCCCTGCTGAAGAGAAACTTCCCCACAACATAATGTTGCCACCACCATGCTTCACAGTAGGTATGGTGTGTTTTGGGTGGTGTGCTGTGTTTGGGTTTCGCCAAACATAGCGCTTGGAGTTCAGTCCAAAAAGTTCAATCTTAGTCTTGTCTGACCATAAAACCTTTTTCCACATGGCAACAGAATCTTCCAGGTGTGTTTTTGCATAGCACAAACGAGACTTTCTTTCTTGCTACCCTGCCACACAGGCCAGCTTTGTGTAAAGCTTGTGAGATTGTTGTCACATGCACAGACAGACCAGTCCCAGCCATAAAGACTTGTAAGTCCTTCAAAGTTGCCTTTGGCCTCTTGGTAGCTTCTCTGATCAATGTCCTCCTGGCTCGGTCATCCAGTTTGGACGGACGGCCTGATCTAGGCAAGGTGTTGGTGGTGCCATACGCCTTCCACTTCTTAATGATGCTCTGAACGGTACTCAGAGGGATAGCTAAAGCCTTCAAAATCTTTTTGTAGCCTTCACCTAACTTGTGCCTTCCTACAACTTTATCCCGGAGGCCTTTTGAAAGTACTTTTCCAACCATGGTGAATTCTTTGCAGAACCATGCACTTCTAGTAGTGGAATCCTCAAGAAACAGCTGGTTTTATTCTGAAGTAATCAAAACCACTACACAATTGATGTCAGGTGGGGGGCAATTAGCCTGGTGTTTGATCTGGAAGTTGATTGGTTGCACCTGAGCAAGTTTATAATGGTATACTCTAAGGGGCTGATCACTTAACCAAACCAGGTATTTCACTAATTAATTTGTAATAATTGTCCAGAATAAAAAAAAAAAATATTTTCACTTTGATGATGACGATTATAATGTGTACATACAGTTAAAAAAAAGTTAGATTTGATTTATTTTAATTTCCAGAGTGTAATGTGACAAAAGGTAAAGATTTCACAGGGTATGATGACTTTCTATAGGCACTGGAGGTGATTGCAGGGGGCGAGGCTATGATAATGGGGCAAACATGTCAGGAAAAGTCAAGGGAGTCCAAGCGCTACATCTGGGCGGAGCCTTCGGACTATGGACCATATGGAGCCTGCTGCACAACATTAAGAAAACAAACACAGAACACACACAACAACAAACACAGACCCGGGCTGGGCGTAGCTGCGACCGTCACACCCCCCCCCTTAAGACACAAATCCCAAAAAATGTAGATAGATTCTAACCATAAAATTACTCACCATAGTGATGGCAGTTTGACACTGAAGCTTCGATACGTGCTTCAAACACTGAACAACAATTCCATCGAAGCACTGCTTCAAAGCTTGCTTTGGTGCGAAAAAAATCATGTGACATATGACGTCCGAAGCAGCAACTGCTTCGTTGCCTGAATGAATCACCTGACTGGTTCGCGGTCCAATCAGGTGATTCACTGGCACTGCCTCGTCTCGATTCTGACAGGTGATAGGTTGCGACAGTTTTGAATTTGAGTGCCTCAACACTTTATAACCGCTCTAAACAATGCACAATTTGTGGATTGTCGTAGTAGGTGCGTTGTTGCTGTTGAGTTGTTGGTATTGCGTTTGTATTCTCTGAGTGTTCTTCTTGTAATCTTTGAGTGTTCCCCATCCCACATAATCACCCCCTGCCATAGTTACACAAACACACCCAACCTATGCCATATTTTCCCCAGCACTCTCTCCTCAATAACACAATACACACATTCATCAATCTTTATTTGTAAATAGAACATGATATTCAGTGTTAGTGTGTGTGTGCGCATCAAAGAATTTCATCAAAGCAAAGATACTGTATCAACGGCAGGGTAGAGCAGCTTGCCTTAAGCGGGTATCGAACTCGCAATCTTTCGCTTACAAACCGGCCACGCTAGCCACAACACCAAGAGAGGTAACTCCCTTGGCGGAGTTGCTAACGGGCCTTTCACAGGGTCGTTACAATACTTTAAATCCAAGGGTGATCAAAGCAAAGATGCTTCAGAACAAAAGATCTTTTCTACAAAAGTAAAGTAGTTTCTCCAACACTGCTCATTGAGGTGTGTGTGTGTGTTTGTGCGTGCGTGCGTGCGTGTAATTAAAAGCCTCCTGTCCACCAACTAGCCTGCCTAATTTGACTGCAGCCTTGCACTTCGCCAGGAGAGGTCACTGTAACTGAAGCTTCGAGTAATGAACCCATTTTCGAAACAATTGGCTCAAGTGGTTCAGTGCTTCACAAAAGCTTCATTTGCCCATCACTAACTCACCATGCAAATCTCTGAATTTAGTCTACGAGCACTCTAGACAGGGCATCAGCTACTACATTATCCGTGCCCTTTTTGTGCCGGATCTCTAAATGGTAGTCCTGCACTATCAAAGCCCATCTCATGAGTCTCTGATTGTGGTTATACATACGATTCAGAAACACAAGAGGGTTGTGATCCGTGAACACCACCACCGGCAAAGGACTGGACCCAACGTACACCTCGAAATGCTGGAGTGCCAACAGCAGAGCAAGAGTTTCTTTTTCAATAGTTGAATATCTACTTTGATACTTATTGAACTTCCTTGAAAAATAACATACCGGGTGATCAACTCCAACCAGGTCCTCCTGCAACAACACAGCCCCAGCTCCAACAGCACTGGCATCAACCTCTAACTTGAACGGCCTGGAGAGGTCGGGCACCGCAAGCGCAGGGGAGTGGCTTAACAAAGACTTCACATTGTCAAAAGCACTTTGACACTCAGGAGTCCACACAAACTCTACCTTCGGACTTAGTATTGTGGTCAACGGATGAACTATGGTGGAAAAGTTTCGACAGAAACTCCTATAATATCCTGCCATGCCTAAAAATCTGCGAAGAGCTCTCCTAGTGGTGGGAACTGGATACTCTGATATAGCAGAGACTTTTTCCTCCACAGGAAGCACCTGACCTTGACCTACCTGCCTGCCTAAATAAGTGACACTGGCTTTTTCAAACTCACACTTTGCTAGATTCACAGTGAGGTAGGCGTCAGCAAGCCGAGTGAACACTTGTTCCAAAACCTTCATGTGCTCCTCCCAAGTAGAGGTGTACACAATCAAATCATCAAGGTAAGCATTACAGTTAGGCACCCCTGCCAAAACTGTATTCACCAACCTCTGAAAGGTAGCAGGAGTGTGGCATCACAAAAGCCATGACAGTGTATTGTAAAAAATAATCAGGGATTACAAATGCAGAAATTTGAGAAGCGCGTTCGGTTAAGGGTACTTGCCAATAACCTTTGAGCAGGTCCAATTTGCTAACAAATTTGGCCGTGCCCAAGTTGTCAATGCAATCTTCCATCCGTGGGAGAGGGTAGGAATCAGGAACAGTAACAGCATTTACTTTGCGAAAGATAAAAAGAGGAGAACCATCAGGTTTAGTCTCCAACAGACACGGAGAACTCCAGGAGCTAGAGCTATGTATGGCTAAGCCATGTTGCAACAGGTACTCTGCTTCCTTTTTCATCAATGGCCGTTTAACCGGGTTAACACGATAAGGATGCTGTTTAATGGGTTTCACATCCTTAACATCAATATCATGTTGAACAACTGTGGTCTGAGTGGGAACATCTCCAACTATACAAAGGAAACGCCTTATCAACTCCATCACCTCTACTGCTCAGTTGACAAGTGAATTAATTGTTGTGGCAACACCTTCAACATCTCAGAATTCACCAACCGACTACTCTGATTTGATGAGTGACGCGTCATAAGGTCTTCATCAGACACATGCGAACTCTCTGCTACAAGTAACGCACAGCTCACCGGGACTATAGGTTTCGGGACAACTTTACCTGTCTCCTTACCTGCTCCGAACTCCTCTCTGGAGTAATAACTTTTCAACATATCGCCAGTCGCTGTTCTCCCTCACGAACGCAGAGGCACACACATCTTAAACCCTGTCGTTAGCGAGGCTTGATTCGCAACAGGTGCGCAACCAGCCTCGCTTCCGACCCTGGCCACGGTCCTGTAGCTCCCTCTACAGGCCGAACGCTGCATGCCCCCCCACATACCCCCACCGCCCGACACAGGCCGGGGACACGCCGGCCGACAGCCTACTCCCCCTCCCTGCACGATAGAGGAAGTCTGCCACGACCATCTGCGCCCCCGGTCTGTGCACGACCGAAAAGTTGAAGGGCTGCAACGCGAGATACCACCGGGTGATCCTCGCGTTCACATCCTTCATGCGGTGGAGCCACTAGAGGGGAGCATGGTCGGAATAGAGGGTGAAAGCGCGACCCAGCATGTAGTAGCGGAGGGCGCCGACCGCCCACTTAATGGCGAGGCACTCCTTCTCCACCGTGCTGTACCGGCCCTCCCTCTCCGATAGTTTGCGGCTCAGGTACAGCACCGGCCGGTCAGCCCCCTCCACGCGCTGGGTCAGCACTGCTCCTAGCCCTGTATCCGACGCGTCCATCTGTAGGGAGAAAGGGAGGTTAAAATCAGGCGCATACAGGACCGTTTCTCCACAAACAGCGCCCTTAAGGGCCTCGAACGACCCCTGGCACTGGCCCGACCATTGGACCGGATCCGGGGCACCCTTCCGGGTGAGGTCCGTCAAGGGACTGGCCAGCTCTGAAAATCCCGGCACGAACTGCCGGTAATAGCCAGCCAGCCCCAGGAAGGCCCTCACCTCCTTTTTAGTCTTGGGCCGTGGAGAGGCGGCGATGGCCGCAGTCTTTTCAATCTGCGGCCGCACCTCCCCTCGACCCAAGTGGTACCCCAGATACCGGATCTCCCTCCGCCCGATCACGCACTTCTTCGGGTTGGCCGTCAGCCCCGCCTGCCTCAGGGACCGCAGAACAGCCGCCACACTCTGCACATGCTGCGCCCAGGTGTCACTGTGAATGACAATGTCATCCAGATAGGCCGCAGCATAGGCAGAGTGCGGCCGCAGAATGCGGTCCATGAGGCGCTGAAAAGTGGCTGGGGTTCCGAACAACCCGAAAGGGAGCACCGTGAACTGGAATAGCCCGAGCGGAGTGGAAAATGCAGTTTTCTCCCGGGATACCGGCGAGAGTGGAATCTGCCAGTATCCCTTCGTACAATCCAATGTCGTAAAATATTTGGCCGTGCCAAGCCGGTCCAAGAGCTCGTCAACTCGGGGCATCGGCTAGGCATCGAATTTGGAGACCGCATTAACCCTTCTATAATCCACACAGAACCGTATAGACCCATCCGGCTTGTTAACAAGCACGATGGGGCTACACCAGTCACTGCGAGACTCCTCGACCACACCCAGCTCCAGCATGGCTTCCAATTCCCTGCACACAATGTCTCGTTTGTGTACCGGCAACCTATAGGGACGCGTGCGCACCGTTAAACCCGGCTGCGTTTCTATATGGTGGTCGATAAGCGTAGTCTGACCGGGCAGGGGAGAGAACACGTCAGCGAACCTAGCTTGCAAATCTGCAACGTCCGTGGCCTGGCTAGCAGAGAGATGGTTATCAATGCCGACCGGAGTGCTAACTTTTGATTTTGGGACTTCCGGTCCGAACTCCTCTCTCTCTGGAATTATTGTAGCCAGAGCAACAGTGACCACGTCGTTCCATTTTTTAAGGAGATTTACGTGATACACCTGCAAGCTATCCCCCCGGTCCGAGCGTACTACCTCGTAATCCACGTCCCCCATGCGACGTGTGACCACAAACGGCCCTTGCCACTTCGCGGGTAATTTCGTGCTGGAGGTGGGTAACAGTACGAGCACCTTGTCTCCCGGTGTAAATTCTCGCAGGTTAGTTCCCCTGTCGTAGAGGCGCTTTTGACGCTCCTGGGCTTGCTGCAAATGCTCGCGTGAGATAACCCCTAGGGCGTGGAGCTTTGTGCGCAAGTCCAGGACGTATTGAATCTCACTTTTACTGTCGCTAGACCCTTCCTCCCAATTTTCTTTAAGAAGGTCTAGGACACCCCGGGGCTTACGCCCCTAGAGTAATTCAAACGGGGAAAACCCGGTGGAAGCTTGGGGAACTTCCCGTACCGCAAACAGCAGGGGATCTAGCCATTTATGCCAATTCCAACTATCCTCGTGTCCAAACTTCCGGATCATTGATTTCAAGGTTCGATTGAACCCCTCACAAAGGCCATCGGTGGCCGGATGGTACACACTGGTTCGAATCGCCTTGATGTTCAACAACCCGTACAGTTCCCTGAGCGTGCGTGGCATAAAATTAGTGCCCTGATCGGTGAGAATCTATTTCGGGATTCCCACGCGGGAGATTACTTGAAACAATGCCTGCGCTACACTCCTGGCAGAAATATTGCGCAGCGGTATTGCCTCGGGGTATCGGGTTGCGTAATCTATCAAGACCAACACAAATCGATATCCCTGTGTACACCGATCAAATGGCCCGATAATATCCATGGCAATGCGGTCGAATGGGTTCTCGACCAATGGTAAGGGCCGCAAGGGGGCCCGTGGAATGGCTAGGGGATTTACCAACTGACATTCGCGACAAGAAGCGCACCACCTACGCACCTCTGCCCGAATTCCCGGCCAATAAAATCGAGCCATTATACGGTTTAGTGTCTTATCATACCGTAAATGGCCCGCCATGGGGTTGAAATGAGCCGCCTGGAAGACCATTTCCCGGCGGCTACGGGGAACCAACAACTGGGTTACTTCCTCCAGGCTATGTGAGTCACGACTTACTCGGTACAACCTGTCGCTGATAATCGCGAAATAGGGGTGGGCGCGTACTGTGTCTGGCCGTACCAAAGTACCATCAATCGCTATCACTCGGTCATAGGCCGATCGTAGGGTCTCGTCACGAGACTGCTCGAGGGGGAAGTCACCTAGCAGCGGATAGTTCTTCGGCTCCGGCTCCTCGGCAGTGTCGCGAGGCGCCGCCTCAGCACAGAGCACATTACACGCCTCACACCTCCCTCTCTGTCGTGCACGCACCCCGGTAGCCCGCTTTACCGCTTGAGGAAACCTCTCCCAATCTACACCCAGAATAAGGGGATGCGTGAGGCGCGGGCTAACCGCCGCCTGTACACTATGCTTTTTCCCTTCAAAATGAATCTCGATCGCGACCACAGGATATTCGTGAATGTCCCCATGCACACACTTCACCAACACCCTCGATGCCTTTAACAATGCCCCCGGTCGAACCAGGCGCTCCTGGATCATGGACTGCATGCAGCCCGAATCCAAGAACACCTGGTGCGTATCATGTTGTATCCTTACCGGAACACGATACGCCTCTCCTGGTCCGGGGGGAGGGCCCGGTATGTCGCCGATGCGGACGACCTGCCCTACCTCCATCACTGGGCAATTTGCCTGAACATGGCCCGGCCGTCCGCATTGCCAACACACCCCCCCCTGCCGCTCGGGGTGCTTCCTGTGGGGCCAGGGCTGGTTCTCGACATGTCTGCCCCTGCCATCTCGTCCTCGGGGCGGGCACCGGCCTTTCCTCCTCCGGCAGCACGGCTCCTTCCTGGCGCGGGGCCGGGGTTGGTCGCCGGGGCTCCTGCGGCGGGAGGGAGAGATGGTCCTCCGCCAAGGTAACGGCAGCCGCGAGATCCTGGGGCCGGTGGTTCTGGACCCAGGCGGCGGTCCGGGCCGGGAGCCCCGTGAGGAATTGCTCCAACACCACCCGGTCCCCGACCTCCTCCGCCGAGCTGTTCCCTGGGTCCAGCCACCGCCGCGCGCTGTCCCGCAGCCGCTGGGCGTAGGCAAAGGGCCGGCTCCCCTCCTCCATCGTCAGGGCCCGGAACCGGCGATGGTGTTCCTCCGGCGTGAGGCCCAGGCGGTCTCGAATTGCCCGGGCCAGGGACGGGTAGTCCTGTTGGCCGGCCGCTGGCTGGCTGTGGGCAGCGAGCTGCGCCTCACCTGACAGGAGGGGCAGCAGATGGTATGCCCACTCGCCGTCCAGCCACCCCGAGATCCTCGCCGTCCCCTCGAACACCGCCAGGAACGCCTCCGGGTCGTCCAGGTCTCCCATTTTCTGGAGGTGGACCTTGGGGGGACCTTGTGCCGACCCGGGCGCCGGCCCCGCCTTGATGGCCCCGACGAGCTCCAGGAGGAGGGTACGGTCCTCAGCTTTTGCCGTCGCCATCTCCCTCACCGCAGCCTGGTGTTCCTGCTGGAGGTGGGCCTGCTGCTCCAGTACAAGGGCCATCCTTCCTATGGCCGCGCTTAACGCCTCCATTTCCTTTTTCCTCCGCCTTCACTGTGCCGCACGTTGGGCGCCACTGTAACAAGTCCCTTGCTCACAGATAGGCGGACGCAGTGTGGTGGTAAGGGAATGTCCCGTTTATTATGAAAATAGTTATAATAATAATAATGGATATTTGTTCCGTTGGCTTTCCAGCCTCCTCAAATCACTCACGAACGCAGAGGCACACACATCTTACGAACGCAGAGGCACACACATCTTAAACCCTTTCGTTAGCGAGGCTTGATTCGCAACAGGTGCGCAACCAGCCTCGCTTCCGACCCTGGCCACGGTCCTGTAGCTCCCTCTACAAGCCGAACGCTGCATGTCCCCCCACAAACATATTTACATGACAGACGCGAGTACCTCGCCGTCTCTTAGGTGTGCTGATAACATCTGTATCACTAAGACACTCACGGATGTCGTAAGGACCAGAGAATTTCGCTGACAGGGCAGAACCAGGGATAGGTAGTAAAGCCAGAACTTTAACACCGATCTGAAACTGTCTGGGAACAGCAGAGCGATCGTAATGACACTTCATCACCGTTTGTGACCTGGCTAGAGCCTCTTTGGCAATAACATTGGCATGATGCAAACGCTCACGAAACTGACTAACATGATCTAACACATTCCGTTCAGCAGCGGAGTCGGGCCGACAAAAATCGCTCTTGCAGTGACTTAAGCGGACCGCGAGGTGTGTGGCCAAAGACGAGCTCCGCAGGACTGAATCCTAGGGACTCTTGGACAGCTTCACGGGCTGCGAATAACATGAATGGCACACCCTCATCCCAACTCTTTCCAGCTTCCAAACAGCACTTTCGGAGCATAGCTTTTAACGTCTGATGCCACCGTTCTAATGCACCCTGACTTTCAGGATGGTAGGCACTGGAAACGATGTGATGTACACCTAAAATTTTCAGTACCTGCTTGAACAGTTTGGACTGGAAATTTGTGCCTTGGTCAGATTGGATCACACGGGGTAGGCCAAAAGTGGAAAAATAATTTGGTTAATGCTTTCACCACTGAACTAGCGGTTATGTTACGCACTGGGACAGCTTCGGGGAAACGAGTGGCTGTGCACATAATGGTGATCAAGTATTGATTCCCACTTTTGGTTCTGGGCAAAGGACCAACACAGTCAACTATTACCCGTTCAAACGGCTCTCCTATGGCAGGTATGGGATGCAACGGGACGGGGGGAATAGGTTGATTCGGCTTCCCTGCTGGCATATATGGCAACAGCGACAGTATCTCGCTACATCAGCTTTTAACCCTGGCCAAAAGAAATGCCTCAGGATCATCTGATTTGGTTTTGGTAAAACCCAAATGTCCTGACCACTGACTTTCATGAGCTACTGATAAAACATGTTGCTGGTACTCAGCGGGAACAACTACCTGATAGACATAATTCCATTCACCACCATCAACTACGGAAGGAGACCATTGACCAACCAAAACACCCTTATCAAGCCAATAGACAACCTTTTTCTCTTTTTCACTGTTGACACTCACCATTCTGAGAAATACTTCGATAACGTAGGGTCAGCCCCCTGGAAGGGACGGGTTGAGATTAGCAGAGCGCACTGACTCTATAACGTTCTCCCCAGGAGAAACTGAAACACCCTCCATCTCACCCTCTCCTGAAAATGCTTGCATTAACACACTGTCAGCAAGATAAACATCACTATGCTCAACCTTCTTTCTACACGATTGTGCGCGAGTAACTGCACACAAAGGAAACAGCTCCGAGTGAGGCGGTTCCACCTCACCTAATTCGCTAAACTGCGGCGAGTCTAGTTGTGGGGGGACATGCAGCGTTCGGCCTGTAGAGGGAGCTACAGGACCGTGGCCGGGGTTGTGTCGGCGAGACTTTTGTTGCACACCTGCTGCGAATTAAGTCTCGCCGGCGAATGTTTAAGATGGGTGTGCTTCTGCCATTTCAGTAAGGGAGCTAAGCTGGAGAAGCAGGCGGCGAGAGCAGAGGAGAGCCGAGCCGAGCCGAGCTGAGCACAGGACCAAAGGGCAAAAGGAAAGACTTTGAACGAGGCTGGAAAGCCGAGCCGTGCCAGCGGACCCCTTGTCAAAATAAACGGGAGAAAATCCCTTACCACTATACTGCGTCTGCCTCTGTGTACAACCGGACATTGTTACACTAGTACTTCTAGGGTAGGAGTTACCTTACCCCCAGCTATATCATTTCCCATCAAAAGTGTGATACTGTGGAGGTGCGGTAAACAATGAGACAAGGAGGCGAAGGCAAGTCGAGTCCGTTTACTCTCCACATAAAAGACAACTACCAACAACACCGAGCGGGCATGACAGTGCACCCGGAACCAAAACACATATACACTTCCGCCCACCACCCTCTCTCTTAAAGGCACAGATGCCTTGGTGAATGTCTCTCTCTCTTCTCCCTTGTAGGTCACTACACAGGCCCCCCCAGAATTCACCATAACAAAACGCAGTCAATCAATGAACAATTATCATAGCAACAGTCAACGTGGCGGTGGCCGTATCAAGGGGCCAAAACGACTGCGTTTAGCAGGAGGGGGGGTCAAGGGCCCTGGGCGGCTTTAGAGCCCGGGCAGGGGCCGGGGCAGGGCCGGAGGCCGCAGCAGGGGGGCGTCCCCGCCATTGGGGTAGGGCCAGCTGAACCGACTCGTCAACGTCCAGATGAGCAGGCTTGAGACGGTCCACTGTGACCCGCTCTGGCTTAGCTCCCGCCTCCAGGACGCAGAAGGGTCCATCATATGGGGGCTGTAATGGAGTCCGATGGCTGTCATGGCGGATGAAGACGTATCTGGCCGACAGCAGGTCCTTGGGCACGTAGGACTGGGGAACGCAGTGGTGAGATGTTGGGATGGGGACAAAGGTCTCAGCGACGCCCCGGGACACCGCCCGATGAGAGTCGGCAGACCAGGGGGATGCGGCCTCCGGGAGGAACTCCCCCGGAACTCGCAGTGGCTGGCCGTACACCAGCTCAGCGGGTGAGGCCTGGAGGTCCTCCTTGGGAGCAGAACGAAGACCGAGCATGACCCACGGGAGGCGGTCGGCCCAGTTGCTGTCCGTAAGGCTGGCCCGCAGAGCAGCCTTTATGGAGCGATGGAACCTCTCACAAAGTCCGTTACCCTGCGGTTTGTACGCCGTAGTGCGGTGGAGCTCAGTCCAAAGCTCTGATGTAAACTGTGGGCCCCTGTCGGAGGTGAGGTCAGCCGGCGTGCCGAACCGGGCAACCCAGCACGCGATGAACGCCCGGGCCACCTCTGCTGATGTGGTGGACGACAGGGGAGCGGCTTCTGGCCACCTGGTGGTTCTGTCCACCATGGTGAGGAGGTGAGTGAACCCAAGGGAGGGGGGCAGGGGGCCCACCAGGTCCACGTTCACATGGTCGAACCGCGTCTCCGGCACCAGAAACGGTGCCAAAGGGGCCTTGATATGGCGTTGTATCTTGGCACTCTGGCACGCCACGCAGGAGCCAGCCCACGTCCTGACGTCCCTTCTGAGGCCCGGCCAGACGAACTTGGCCCCCACCAACCTAGTGGAGGCTTTCACGCCCGGATGGGAAAGGCCGTGGATGGTGTCGAAAACACGGCGCCGCCAGCCAGCAGGCACCATGGGGCGTGGTTGGCCAGTGGAGACGTCGCAGACCAGCGTGGCTTTGGCGTCATCAAACACCACGTCCTCCAGCTGCAGCCCAGTGGGGGCCGTACAGTAGGCCTGAATGTCCGAGTCCGTGGCCTGGTCTGCGGCCATGGCAGCGTAATCCAGTCCCAAGTGCACGGACCCCACGACCGACCGGGAAAGGCAGTCGGCGACAGAGTTGTCCTTGCCAGACACATGCTGGATGTCCGTGGTGAACTCGGATATGGCAGAGAGCTGACGCTGCTGTCGGCCCGACCACGGCTCCGCGGTTTTGGCCATGGCGAATGTCAGCGGCTTGTGGTCCACGAAGGCGGTGAACCGGCGGCTCTCCAACAGGAACCTGAAGTGTCGGGTGGCGAGGAAGAGACCCAGGAGCTCCCTGTCGAAAGTGCTGTACTTCCTCTCATTGTCGCGAAGCTGCTTACTAAAGAAGGCCAGGGGCTGCCAGGCCCCACTCACCCACTGTTCACACACCGCTCCCACTGCGTAGTCTGATGCGTCTGTCGTGAGGGCGACCGGGGCAGTGCGAGATGGGTGCGCCAGCAGCGCCGCGGTGGCCAGCGCAGCTTTGGCCGCGTCGAAAGCTCCGTCCCTCCCCGGGGACCAGTCCACGTCATCCTTGGGCCCTTTTCCCCGCAGGGCCTCGTACAAGGGCCGCATGAGGTGAGCCGTATGGGGAATGAACCTGTTGTAAAAGTTCACCATGCCCAGGAACTCCTGCAGGGACTTCACAGTGCGGGGGCGTGGGAAACTGGCGACGGCGTCCACCCTGGCGGGAAGGGGGACCGCTCCCTGGGGAGTGACGTGGTGTCCAAGGAAGGTAATGGACGACAGGCCAAACTGACACTTGGCCGGGTTGACGATGAGGCCGTGCTCACTGAGCCGCTCGAACAGCAGCCGGAGGTGTGTCAGGTGCTCCCCTGCACACGCGCTGGCCACCAGAATCCAAATAGACAAACAAGAACGGCATGTCCCGCAGCACAGAGTCCATCAGGCACTGAAACGTCTGCGCCGCCCCTTTAAGGCCGAAAGGCATCCGCAGGAACTCAAACAGGCCAAAGGGCGTGATGACCGCTGTCTTGGGGACGTCCAGTGGGTGGACCGGTACCTGGTGGTATCCTCGCACCAGGTCCACCTTGGAAAAGATGGTGGCCCCCGCCAGGTTGGCGGAGAAGTCCTGTATATGCGGGACGGGATACCGGTCGGCGGTCGTGGCGTTGTTCAGGCGACGGAAATCGCCGCAGGGGCGCCATCAGCCTTAGTCACCATGTGCAGGGGGGAGGCCCACGGGCTGTTCGAGCGGCGCACGATGCCGAGGCGTTCCATGGTGGCGATCTCCTCCCTGGCAATCACAAGCTTAGCAGAGTCGAGGCGCCGAGCATGAGCGTAAACTGGAGGGCCGACGGTGGTGATGTGGTGCTCTACGCCGTGCTTAGCCACTGCCGACGAGAACGTGGGAGTGGTGAGGACAGGGAACTCGGCCAGTAGGCGCTGATACGGATCCCCGGTGGCAAATGTGTTTAACAGGCAGAGCCCGCCAACCCCTCCAAGCGTGCAGGGGTATGTCGCAAAGGCCACCGCCTCGATCAGGCGGCAGTTCGTAACATCCACCAGCAACCTGAAGGCACAGAGGAAGTCCGCGCCCAGGATCGGCGTAGACACAGCGGCAATAAAGTCCCAGCCGAAACGCCGCCCGCCGAAACACACCTCCACATACCTGGTGCCGTAGGTATGCATAGGCGTGCCATTGGCGGCGTCCATCTGTGGGCCGTGTCCGCCAGCCATGATGTCCACGGGCTGAGCTGGCAGGATGCTGCGCTGGGCGCCCGAGTCGACCAACAGACGCCGGCCGGAGATGGAGTCGGTGACAAACAGCAGCCTGCAGTCACGGCCAGCACCCATAGCTGCTAATGAGCGCCGGCCCTGGCGTTTCCCTGCACCCCGAAACTGCATGGTTGGCGACACTGCTTAGCCTTAGCTCCAAACCTGGCATGGTAATAACACAACACGTCGTTGCGCTGGCGGCGGGCCGTCACCGCGGCTGCGGTGCCCATGGTGTCCTCCGGAGGGGGGGGCGGGGTCGAAGCGCCCAGGGTAGGGAGCAGCGCGTGAACAAACTGCTGCCGGTTGGCAAGGAAAATCCTGTCTGCCTCCG
>NC_139654.1:16303087-16468087 GCF_951799395.1 Argentina silus
CACTCCAGTCATCTTTATCGACGATATACCCGAGATTAGCAAAACAGCGGGTCCAGCTAACTCCGCTACACCGACCGGAAGAGGCCCCAGACCGGCTCGGAAACGAAAACACAGGCGAGGGAGCCGAGGTGGGCTGAGAGCTAGGCTAAAGCTAACCCCACACCGACTCTCATTACCTAGCCTTTTCCTTGCAAATGTTCGTTCCCTGGCAAACAAGATGGATGAACTGCGGCTGCGGATCACCACCCACAAATGGATTATGGACTGTAACATCATGGTTTTCACTGAAACCTGGCTCAACAGCGAGGTTCCCGACAACGCTATCGAGCTAGCAGGGCGCTGCGTTCTCCGAGCAGACAGAACAGCAGGCGACTCCGGTAAGACCAGAGGTGGAGGTTTGTCCAGGCTCAGCTAACCTGGAGTTTCTCATGGTTAAGTGTAGACCTTTCTATCTGCCCAGAGAGTTCACGTCCACTGTTATCACGGCAGCCTATATCCCCCGGATGCTAATGCTAAGATTGCTATGAAAGAACTGTATGCTGCCATTAGCAAACAACAGACTCTGCATCCCGAGGCAGCCTTCATTGTCGCGGGTGACTTCAATCACTCCAACTTAAAGACTGTACTGCCCAAATTCCACCGAAATGTCTCTTGCCCCACCAGAGGAGACAAGACATTGGACCAAGTATACACCAGCATGGCTGATGCGTACAAAGCCGTTCCCCTCCCCCACCTAGGTCAATCAGACCACCTCTCATTGTTCCTACTGCCCAAGTACTCAGCACTCATCAAACGAGTGAAACCTACAGTGAGGACAGTCAAGGTCTGGCCAGAGGGAGCTGACTCAGCGCTCCAGCAGCGTTTTGGAAACACTGACTGGGGTGTGTTTGCCACTCAGGCCACCCATGACTCCCACACGGACATTAATTCATATGCCTCATCTGTTTTGGACTACATCAATTCCAACATCAGCAGTGTCACCACACTCAAGCGGATCACCACTTTCCCTAATCAGAAGCCATGGATGAACAGTGAGGTCCGACTCCTGCTGAAGGCACGCGACACTGCCTTCAGATCAGGGGATGCTCGGGCCTATAGCTCATCCAGGGCTAATCTGCAGAGGGGCATCAAAAAGGCCAAGCACAACCACAAGCTGAGGATAGAGGATCACTTCAGAAACAACTCTGACCCCCGACGCATGTGGCAGGGCATCCAGGCCATCACTGACTACAAACCATCTAACACCTCACCCCTCTCCGTTGACGCCTCCCTCCCTGATGAGCTGAACCACTTCTACGGCCGCTTTGACAGGGACAACAAGGAGGTGGCCATCAAGGCTGTGCTCCCTGCGGATCACCAGCCCCTCACTCTATCCCCCACCGACGTGTGTGCGGCACTGAGCAGGACTAACGCACGCAAGGCTGCTGGTCCTGATGGGATCCCCGGACGCGTCCTCAGGGCCTGCGCTGTGCAGCTGACTAAGGTTTGGACTGACATATTCAACCTGTCCCTAGCCCAAGCAGCTGTCCCCGCGTGCTTCAAAACCACCTCCATCGTGCCGGTGCCAAAACACTCCACTGCAACGAGCTTAAATGACTTCCGACCAGTGGCACTCACGCCCATCATCATGAAGTGCTTCGAGAGGCTGGTCTTAGCTCAACTCAAGACCTGCCTACCACCCACACTGGACCCCTTTCAATTCGCCTACCGGCAGAACAGGAGTACAGAGGATGCCATTTCAACGGCACTTCACTCCGCCCTGTCCCACCTCGACAAGACTAACTCTTATGTGAGAATGCTGTTTATTGACTTCAGCTCAGCATTCAACACCATCATCCCCTCCAAACTGATCTCCAAACTCAGGCAACTGGGCATCAACCCCTCCCTCTGCAACTGGATTCTAGACTTCCTGACCAACAGGCCGCAGTCTGTTAGGCTTCACAACCACACCTCCTCAACCCTCACCCTGAACACCGGCGTTCCACAAGGCTGTGTGCTGAGCCCCCTCCTTTACTCCCTCTTCACCTACGACTGCACATCTGTACATGGCTCAAACACCATTGTTAAGTTTGCAGACGACACAACGGTGATCGGTCTCATCAGCAACAACGATGAGTCGGCCTACAGGGAGGAGGTCCAGCACCTAACAGTGTGGTGCAACGACAATAACCTGGCTCTCAACACCAAGAAGACCAAAGAACTCATTGTGGACTTCAGGAAGTCTAAAGCTGGCGCACACACCCCCATCCTCATCAACGGGACTGAGGTGGAGCGAGTCACCAGCTTCAAGTTTCTGGGTGTCCACATCTCTGAGGACCTCTCCTGGACCCTCAACACCTCCACCCTGATAAAGAAGGCTCACCAGCGTCTCTTCTTCCTGAGGAGACTAAAGAAGGTCCATCTATCTCCTCAGATCCTGGTGAACTTCTACCGCTGCACCATCGAGAGTATCCTTACCAACTGTGTCACAGTATGGTATGGCAACTGCTCGGCATCGGACCGGAAAGCACTGCAGAGGGTGGTGAAGACTGCCCAACGCATCACCGGTTCCTCACTCCCCTCCATCGAGGCTGTCCAGGGCAAACGATGCTTGCGTAAGGCACGCAGCATCGTCAAGGACATCTCTCACCCCAACCACAGACTTTTCACCCCACTCCCCTCCGGGAGGCGCTACAGGTCTCTCCGCACCCGAACCAGTAGGTTCAGAGGCAGCTTCTTCCCTGCGGCTGTCACCCTGCTGAACTTGAACACTACATCTACCTGACAACCTACTACCCCCGCAGCCCCCAATCCCCCCCCCCCCCACCCGGACAATTGCACTATTGCACTATACTCCCCTCCCCTGCTCTTACTCAATACCACTGCTCTTCTGTACATACCTGTTCATACTGTCCATACTGTTCATAATGCACATAATGCACATATCCTATATTTTCTTTAATACTACTGCACATACTGTACATACTTGTTTATACTGTTTATACGGCATTCCATATTTATATTTATTCTGCATCTACCTCATGTTACTGTTAATACATATATACTGCTAGACTGCATCACTATACAGTTCATATGCTGCTACACTGCTCATACTGTAACTATTTATCTGCTATAATGCTACTGCTACTCACATACTGCTATACTGCACTGCTATATTATACTGCTTATATTATACTATATCATACTGCACAACTACTGATCATATATTGCACTACCTGTAAATACTGTTCATTGCACTTTCTGCTATTTTGCACTTCTGGTTAGACGCTAACTGCATTTCGTTGTCTCTGTACTTGTACTCTGCACAATGACAATAAAGTTGAATCTAATCTAATCTAATCTAATACAGACAACATACACGCACACACACACACAGATACAGACAACACACACACACACACACACACACACACACACACACACACACACACACACACACACACACACACACACACACACACACACACACAGATACAGACAACATACACACACAGACTACACAAAGACGCACATACACACACACACAGACAAAACACAAACACACACACATACTACATACACACACGCACACACACACAGACAGACTACATACACACACAGACGACACACACTCACACACACACACACAGACTACACACACGCACATACACACACATTACACACAGACACGCACAGACCACACACACATATGCACACACACACACACACACACACACACACACACACACACATGCTGCGACCGTCACATTTAGCATTTGACAGAGTGTGAGTTCGATCCATAACCAATCTGAATACACAACTGCCTTTAACATCCCTGTCATAGTATATAGTAGGCGCTCTAGTATTTGTGCCAATGTAGCAGTCGGCAGGAACCCTGATAATCTAGATAATCTAGTTATGTTTCGGACTAAACACTTGCCGCACATGCCATGTATTCATTCCCATCACCGGCCAAACAGTGCTGTTTTAATGAATTTAAAGCATGTCCCTGTTGTGCACCATGCTCTGCCAGGCGAGACGACCAGTGAACCTGTTATTATTCCCACCATGATTACCACACGTAGACAATGTGAGCAGAGACTACAGAGGGGACTGAATGTCGATAATTTGATTAAAATCCCACTTTTTAACTGTTTTAATAATAGCACACGGTCTAATACCAACATTAAGATGGCACTTTTTAATGTCAGATCACTCACTAATAAGAGTTTTTTAATTAACGATCTTATTTCTGAGAATAAATTGCACTTTTTGTTCCTTGTTGAGACTTGGCTGAAGAGTGACGGCTCTGCAACCCTTGTTGAATCATGCCCCCCAAATTATAGGTCTATTCAATTAATCAGACAGCATAAAAGAGGCGGGGGTTTAGCCGTAATTTTTTCAGACCAATTTTGCTGTACCCAGATCGATTTAGGCACATTTCTTTCCTTCGAATGTCTTGCCATCATCTTAAAAGTAGAGTCAAACATACTTATCTTAACAATTTACAGACCACCAAAACAATCCTCGGAATTCCTTTCTGAAATTTCTGAGCTATTATCTACTGTCATCATGAGTTATGACAGAATAATCATTACTGGTGACATGAATATTCACATCAACAATAGTATGGACTTGAAGGCCATGGATTTTGTGGATATCTTAGATAATCTAGGATTAACTCAACACGTTAAAGAAGCTACCCATGGATTAGGCAATACACTTGATTTGGTAATATCTTATGGGATAGGCATTGACAATGTCTCAGTATTTGATACAACTGTCTCTGATCATTTCTGTGTTTGTTTTGATGTTCTCTTAAACGCACTGAGCAATAAAAGAAAACGTACTATTCAGAAAAGGTTCTTGGATGCCACATCGGAAATACAATTTTCTGAGCTTGTAAACTCTCTTAATCTATGTAATGAACATCATTCATTAGATGAAATGGTCGATGCCTTCAATAGCAACGTGAGCAGTGCATTAAATACTGTCGCGCCAATTAAGACTAAAACGAAGTTATGTAGAAAATTTTCACCTTGGATAAATAGCACCATCCGTGCCCAAAAAAGGGTATGCAGAGCGGCTGAACGAACTTGGAGGAAATCTAAATTGGAGATACACC
This sequence comes from Argentina silus, assembly GCF_951799395.1. NCBI lineage: Eukaryota > Metazoa > Chordata > Actinopteri > Argentiniformes > Argentinidae > Argentina > Argentina silus. The sequence continues at coordinate 16,308,192 of NC_139654.1, forward strand.
GCAGCATTTTCAAGGAGCATATTTCTGCATATAATAATGCCATTAGCTCCGAGAGAAAAGCCTATTTCTCAAATATCATTGCAGAGAACAATGGCAATTCCAGGGTATTATTTTCAACAATCGACCAGCTTTTAAACCCTGCACCAATCTCGGACCCCCTCGGCATGGCTTCTGCCGAAAAATGCGATGAATTCGCTCAGTATTTCAATAATAAAATAACGACCATTCGGGCAGGTATTGTCAGACATATTAATGACGCACACAATATATCTTTTGACAATAAAGCAACCCTGAAGTATTTTAATAGTATCTCTGAAACTGATCTTAATAAAATCGTGATGCAGAGTAAGTCATCAACGTGTAATCTTGATCCCGTCCCAACAAAATTTCTTAAAAAAACTTTTAACAGTCTCGCTGAACCAATTCGGAAAATAATCAACACATCTCTTGAGACCGGAACTTTTCCCAATGCTTTCAAAACCGCAGTCGTGAAACCGCTTTTGAAAAAAGCAAACCTGGATCCAAGTGTCCTAAGCAACTACAGACCCATTTCTAATTTACCATTTATAAGTAAGATACTCTTTAATCAATTAAACCACTTTCTAAATGAAAATGATATTCTGGAAAAATTCCAGTCAGGCTTCAGGTCTGGCCACAGTACAGAGACGGCACTTGTCAAAATAATCAATGATCTTAGACTCAGTGCTGACGCCGGAAGGGTCTCAGTTCTTGTTTTGTTGGACTTGAGCGCTGCATTCGATACTCTTGATCAGAATATACTATTAAATCGTCTGGAAAATTGGGTCGGTTTATCTGATTGTGCTCTGAATTGGTTCCGAACGTATTTCACAGAAAGAAAATGTTATGTTAGTCTTGGAGCTCATACATCAGAGATATACGACATGGCTTTTGGGGTTGCACAGGGAAGCTGTCTTGGTCCTCTGCTTTTTTCAATATACATGTTACCGTTAGGTGACATAATTAGGGATCATAACGTCAATTTTCACAGTTACGCTGACGACACACAATTATATATCGCAATGGAGCCGAACGACTCAGTTGCCTTGTGCTCCTTGACTGCCTGTCTGTCTGCAGTAGAACAATGGATGAACAAAAACTTTTTAAAACTTAATGAGAACAAAACAGAAGTCTTATTAGTTGGCCCAAAAGACAAAAGGGAAGTAATTTTTAATAACTTGCGTAGAAACACGCCGTCTAGTTCCCTGGGGAAACTGTCTTCTTGGATCAAACCTGAAGTCACAAGTCTTGGTGTTGTCTTAGACTCAGATTTAAGTTTTAAGTCCCAAATAAACAAGGTGACGAAAACACCATTTTTCCATCTTAAAAATATAGCAAAAGTTCGAAAAAAAAAACTTTTATTATTTATTTTTTTTGCTTTTGCTTTTCTGTTGAAGCACTTTGAGACCGCTCTGCGGTGAAAAGTGCTATATAAATGAGTTATTATTATTATTATTATTTATGTTACGACCCTAGCTCGTTAGGGAAAAGAGAAGCAACATAAACCCGATGGTGTGGGTAAAATTAAAGTTATTTATTAACAGGGAAATTGAAATGTCTTTAGATCCCCAAACTACAACAAAAAGGAGGCAAATTCCCTATGGGCGCAGGGGAAATCAAAGAAACAAATAAACAATAATCACAAAAGAAAACTGGACTCCAAAAAGAGTGAGTCCCTGCTCCTATCTGAGCTAAAATAAAAGTAAATACCAATAAACCAAAACCTCACTAACTAAACAACAATCTCAAACAAAAGTACATGAACCCAGAGTCGCCCCTAGCCCTAGTGTTTCTAACATTAACAAACTACGTGACAAGGTGACGTTATGTGAATCAGTGACTAATAATAATAAAGTGAAATACTGTTACCTGTTCCTCAATCTAAACCTCCTCAGAATCACACACACACAGCAACCAATATCCCTATATGGATAATCACTAAGTACACTAAACAAGATGCAAATCGAACAAATACACGCAAGGTGGTGAGCTAGCACAGCTCCAGAACAGTGACTCAGTAGGCTTTTTATAGTCCATGTGGCTTGGGCTGATTGGTGGAATGGATTGATCAACCAGGAAGTGGGCGGAGCCTTCAGACCATGGACCACATGGAGCCTGCTGCACAACATTCAGGAAACAAACACAGAACACACACAACAACAAACACAGAGTGTAGCTGCGACCGTCACATACGCACACACACAGATACAGACAACATACACACACACACACACAGACTACATACACACACACAAACTACATACACACACATAGACGACACACACTCTCACACACACACACAGACTACACACCCACACTACACACAGATACAAACAACATACACACACAGACTACACAAAGACACATGCACACACACACAGATACAGACAACATACACACACACACACACACACACACACACACAGACTACATAGAAACACACACAGACTACATAGACACACACACACACACACACACAGACTACATACACACACACACACACACACAGACTACATACACACACACACACACACACACACAGACGACACACACTCTCTCACACACACACACACACAAAGACTACATACATACACACACACACACACACACACACACACACACACACACACACACACACATAGACTACACACACACACACCCACACTACACACACACACACACACACACACACAGACAACATACACACACAGACTACACAAAGACGCACACACACACAGATACAGACAACATACACACACACACACACACACACACACAACACGGGAGAATGGTGCCCGTCACAGGCCTAACCCAAAACTCAAAGAGTGTCTCTCTGTCCCTCTCTTTTAGTATCATTCCCAACAAAGGACAAGGTATCAGACACATTCCAATTGCAAAGGAATTGACAAATGGCGAGTGTTGGAGCCATTTTGATATTTATGTTTGCATATGAATTTGAGTGATTTAAGATTGATGAAATGCTATTGAAATAATTATTATATTTAAGTTGATGAAATATGGTTTAATAGTATGGTGAATTATGGTTTACAATTACCTAATTCTTTGTGTGAACTGTGATTGACTGCCGTGTTCTGTCTGACCAATTAAGTGTGACGTCTGACGTTCTGATTGACAGATGTCTAATATAGGGATGGGTCACCTATGACCAGGTAGAGCGGAAGTGGCAAACAATTTTTCAACCGCGTGAATGCGATAGAGACATCTTTGTTTGTAATTTGAGTTTGAAGGAACAAATAAATGAATCTATACTTTAAGACGCGCGTTGTCCGGATTTATCCGCTCTCAGAAGCGGCCGCTGAAAAGCTGCCACTACAGCGAGGGATACGATGTCTTCAGGATGTGCGCCAGGTAGTGATGGCAGTTTGACACTGAAGCTTCGATACGTGCTTCAAACACTGACCAACAATTTTATCGAAGCACTGCTTCGAAGCTTGCTTTGGTGCGAAAAAAATCACGTGACATATGACGTCCGAAGCAGCAACTGCTTCGTTGCCTGAATGAATCACCTGACTGGTTCGCGGTCCAATCAGGTGATTCACTGGCACTGCCTCGTCTCGATTCTGACAGGTGAAAGGTTGCGACAGTTTTGAATTTGAGTGCCTCAACACTTTATAACCGCTCTAAACAATGCACAATTTGTGGATTGTCGTAGTAGGTGCGTTGTTGCTGTTGAGTTGTTGGTATTGCGTTTGTATTCTCTGAGTGTTCTTCTTGTAATCTTTGAGTGTTCCCCATCCCACATAATCACCCCCTGCCATAGTTACACAAACACACCCAACCTATGCCATATTTTCCCCAGCACTCTCTCCTCAATAACACAATACACACATTCATCAATCTTTATTTGTAAATAGAACATGATATTCAGTCTTAGTGTGTGTGTGCATCAAAGAATTTCATCAAAGCAAAGATGCTGTAGCGAACGGCGTGGTAGAGCAGCTTGCCTTAAGCGGGTATCGAACTCGCAATCTTTCGCTTACAAACCGGCCGCGCTAGCCACAACACCAAGAGCGGTAACTCCCTTGGCGGAATTGCTAACGGTCCTTTCACAGGGTCGTTACAATACTTTAAATCCAAGGTTGATCAAAGCAAAGATGCTTCAGAACAAAAGATCTTTTCTACAAAAGTAAAGTAGTTTCTCCAACACTGCTCATTGAGGTGTGTGTTCGTGCGTGCGTGCGTGCGTGTAATTAAAAGCCTCCTGTCCACCAACTAGCCTGCCTAATTTGACTGCAGCCTTGCACTTCGCCAGGAGAGGTCACTGTAACTGAAGCTTCGAGTAATGAACCCATTTTCGAAACAATTGGCACAAGTGGTTCAGTGCTTCACAAAAGCTTCATTTGCCCATCACTAGCGCCAGGCTCATTCAACTGTAAATAGTAGTGATGGGCAAATGAAGCTTTTGTGAAGCACTGAACCACTTGAGCCAATTGTTTCGAAAATGGGTTCATTACTCGAAGCTTCAGTTACAGTGACCTCTCCTGGCGAAGTGCAAGGCTGCAGTCAAATTAGGCAGGCTAGTTGGTGGACAGGAGGCTTTTAATTGCACGCACGCACGAATACACACACACACACACACACACACACACCTCAATGAGCAGTGTTGGAGAAACTACTTTACTTTTGTAGAAAAGATCTTTTGTTCTGAAGCATCTTTGCATTGATCACCCTTGGATTTAAAGTATTGTAACGACCCTGTGAAAGGCCCGTTAGCAACTCCGCCAAGGGAGTTACCTCTCTTGGTGTTGTGGCTAGCGCGGCCGGTTTGTAAGCGAAAGATTGCGAGTTCGATACCCGCTTAAGGCAAGCTGCTCTACCCCGCCGTTGATACAGTATCTTTGCTTTGATTAAATTCTTTGATGCACACACACTAACACTGAATATCATGTTCTATTTACAAATAAAGATTGATGAATGTGTGTATTGTGTTATTGAGGAGAGAGTGCTGGGGAAAATATGGCATAGGTTGGGTGTGTTTGTGTAACTATGGCAGGGGGTGATTATGTGGGATGGGGAACACTCAAAGATTACAAGAAGAACACTCAGAGAATACAAACGCAATACCAACAACTCAACAGCAACAACGCACCTACTAGACAATCCACAAATTGTGCATTGTTTAGAGCGGTTATAAAGTGTTGAGGCACTCAAATTCAAAACTGTTGCAACCTGTCACCTGTCAGAATCGAGACGAGGCAGTGCCAGTGAATCACCTGATTGGACCGCGAACCAGTCAGGTGATTCATTCAGGCAACGAAGCAGTTGCTGCTTCGGACGTCATATGTCACGTGATTTTATTCGCACCAAAGCAAGCTTTGAAGCAGTGCTTCGATAAAATTGTTGGTCAGTGTTTGAAGCACGTATCGAAGCTTCAGTGTCAAACTGCCATCACTAGTAAATAGGTATACACATTTGAATCAGCGCCACCAAAATCTGTCTACAACGAGTTTGATACCATTCCTCATTCCATTTATTATAATGAGCCCGTCCTCCCATTTCTGCCTCCACCAGCCTCCCCTGCAAGGTGTCCGTTTGCTCCGATGTGACACTCCATCGTTTCATGAGATCGAGTCTCATGGTTTTGGCTTGCCAGTGTAACAACTAGTGGACTTGGGGGGGAGACCAAACAAGTGCGCTCATAAAAACACACCCCTCGCTGACAGCATAGAACGTAGGTTTGCAAGCAGTAGTGTATGCAAGCAAGATAGGATGTAAAATAGAGAAATTGCCTCCATTTTTGTCTACATATCTGCCAGTCAATTTAAATCTGAGATTTACACTTTGCAAGATTTAATAAAACTGATGGTAAAGTTCCACAGCAAATCAGTAAATCTTGTGTAAGATCTCAGATTTAGTGTAAATCTCTGATTTAGATTTAAGTTAAATATTTAATTTCAAAACCCCAGATTTAAGATTTGATCTAAATGTTTGTCTTTGAGCTAAACATTTAAAATCAGTCATCCAGATTTAAGATTTAAATTAAATGTATAATTTGTTCTTAAATATTTATTTAGCCCTGCAGATATAAATCCAGTGCTCTGCTTAGGTAATGGGACAGTGAAGCATCTTTTCTTCTTTTGGCTCTACACTCCAAAAGTTTGGATTTGAAGCCTAAAAGCTTCCTTGACTTTCATTGACATCTCTTTGGTCCTCATGTTGACAAACACCAATAGCAAACTCCAAAGGCAAATGCAAAGCCGAGAATCAATACAAGACAGACAGCTCTTATGCCTGCACAAATGATGTGACGGAACACACCTGACTTACCAGAAACACCTGTCAAGCCAATTGTCCCATGAAATAGGGGGACTGTGCATAAAAAGTAAAACCATTATGTACACAAATACCATCAAATAAAAGATGAGAATCTACTTTAAAAAAAAATAATAATAATCGTGTTGAGCCAAAAGAAGAGAAAATGCTTCACTGTCCCATTACTTACCAGGGCACTATACGACGTAGATCACTCCCATTTTTCTTGCACGAGAGAGAGTATTTTTTGTTGACAGCAAATGAACCACAAGTTTTGAACCACTGCGGTGTGTAACCAATTCGAAATAAGTGTTTGCTCAACCCTATAACTCAACCCTATAACTTCCCAACATGGACACGCATTCTTCATGATTTTAATTGGTCAGCACCCTATAAGAACCCTGCCCGGTCAACACTCCAGTGCCAGAACGTACTGTGATCTTACGGTAACATTTGCGCATTGAGACCTATAGACACTTCAGCCCTCCTATATATCCTGCAAATTCCTTGTGCCTTGTCTTCCTCCACGTAACCCAACCTGTTCTCCTGTGTTCCCCATCCAGATACCTCGTCCTCCCTGGTTTCCCCTTGTCGACCCTTCCACGGACCTAGCACCCTTACCTGTTACCGGACCTCCCTGCCTGCCCGACCATCTGCCTTTCTGACTACCTGTCTGCCTGCCTGTCCGACTACCCGTCTACCTGCCCGACCCCCTGCCTGTCTGACTACCCGCTCTCCTGCCGACCCCTGGGCCAAACCTCGACTACTCTCTTTGGATTCTCCACTTGTCCCCATTCCCCTTTCCTTTACTATTATCATGAAATACGCCTTCGGGCTCCATCTACCCTCTCTGTGTGACGTCGTTTGGTTCCTCAGACTTTCTGTGTAACAGTTATCTTATGTTTAATATCAATGTCATTGGTTTGATGGACATTTCAATCAGATGTTTGACTGAAATATAGGTTAGCCTTGATGTAGACCTGATTAACCTGTTATGTTGCGGGTCAAATTGACCCATTTTAGAGTTTGCCATTACTGAAATGCTATTTAACTTTATTTTTTCAGCATGAGCCTTCATCTAATCCTCTACGTAGGAGTAATGAAAAACAAAATGTTAACCAAACGGGAAAAAATTACACACAAGCTTAAATCTCAATATACAGGCATAAGCTTGAACTTTTGTATTTTCTGCTGCTTGACAGGATAATTAATTAGCAAGTTAAGTTAAAAGGTATGAGAAGGATCATACCATAGCTGCATTGAACTACAAAGCATAGAGCCTATTGGTTTTAGATGTAAAGCATCTTGAGGTAGGCTAAGTGAATTTCATCATCCATATGTATCCATTGATACCACATACTGTAGTACTTTGCTGTAGCCCTCTCAATTGTTAGAAACTAAATTCCTCACATCCTCTCCTCCATCCTCCTCTCGCTTCCTACTCAAAACACATTGGAGGAGAAGGTCTAGCGTCTTCCCCTTAGATATTCTCCTCCAATGCTTTTTGAGAAGAAACGAGTGGAGGGCATGAGATCTGCAGAACTAATTCTAAGAATGATTAACACTCTATTGGCTACCAGTTTTACCCCTCAAGATTCAAGATTCTTTATTTGTCACGTGCATACAAGTATACAGTGAAATGCAAAAGTGACAGTGCCACAGAGTAGTGCAACAATACAATAAGTTTTAAAATAGAATAAAATAAAAATAGAAGTACTAAAAAATATACAGTATGGACAGTATAAACAGTATAAACAATAAACAATATGAACAGTATAAGCAGTAAGCAATATAAACAGCAGATGGATGATTATGTGTGTGCATATGTGTTATGATGTCAGTGAGTGTGTGAGTGACTTGAGGGGGGCACTGGTGGGGTCATCGTTGATGATTCTGATGGCGTGGGGGAAGAAACTCAGCCTTAGCCTCTCTGTTCTTGCTGCATGACAGCGGAGGCGTTTGCCTGACCGCAGCGGCTGGAACAGTCCGTTTTTCGGGTGGTGAGGGTCCTTCATAATCCTGTAGGGTCTGGTCCTACACCTCCTGGTGTACAGGACATGGAGAGGGGGGGTTGGAGCTCCCACTGAACCCACCCTACACTCTCTCTACCCACTCCACTAAACTACCCCAGGTTCATCCTATCTTCCTGCCTATCTATCTATCCTCTAACCTTCTAACCTATCCATCCTCTGACCATCTTTTATCCATCTGTCTTATCCATCTGTTCCTACTATCTCACTTTATTTCAACTACTCAGCCAATGTCTTTCTTCCTATAGCCAGCCACTACTGTTTTCACAGTAGAACTTTTATTGAAACAATCTATCTGTAGTCCAAACCATCTTTAACTTTATACGAAAATAAGACTTTGCAAACCCAAGTTTCTTCAGGAACTTTCTTTTCTAGTTTTGGTATTACAACTTGTTTCTCTGGCTGGGGAGCACAGTCTGGTACAATACTAGCTATATATAAAGTTAACATACACACTGCAGAATATTATGAGACTTTAACCTTGGTACACAATTAGCCATCAACATCCCATAAAGCCTACATACCAGCCAGCCCATTTTACCTTTGTATATACAGGTTTATGCTTGGGTAGAACAGGCAGTCTTCGCAGGCTGATCAGCAGGCAGTGCGAACGCTAGCACAGCTCACCGATGATCGTCTGACAGAAGTTCATTCAAGGCCATGAATGTAGCGGGATATTTACCAACACTTTTTTATGCACAGTCCCCCTATTTCATGGTACCCAAAAGTAATGGGACAATTGGCTTGACAGGTGTGTCTGGTAAGTCAGGTGTGTGACATCACATGCAGGCATGAGAGCTGTCAATGTTGAGTATTGATTATTTTATTTATTCTTAGATTTAAGATTTATTGTAAATATTTAGATATATTAACTCAAGGCTCAGATTTCTAAATTAAATCTACTAAAGAAGAGGACATATTTATTTTGACCAGATTCATAACTCTTGTCAGATTTATCTAAATCTGGGGAAAACAGGCCTGTAAAAAAGCACGAATCAGCTTTACAAACGGCACCCCCTACTGGAATTTAGGTGATGATGATCGTCATGATCAGATTTAATCAAACAACAAACTCTTGTTATGTCCAAACAGAAATATTATTCTCATCTGCAGGGGGAGTTCTCCCTAAAATGATTGATTCTCTTGGAATAGTTGGTGGCAGCTTGAGTGAGCTAATCAGGCGGTCATAACAACTAGGGCACACTCTGCTTCAAAGCAAACTAGACATCATGGCAAAAGTCAAACCAAATAAGTTGGTGTGACTTAACGTCTTAAATGATGTTTTATTCCTAATTCTGCTGTGCATAGGTGTAAATGTGTCTTTTTGTGATAATATATTCTTCTGCCCAGGGACACTGATGGAAATAAGATGTATATCTATGCCAATTGTGCATGGTCCTTCACAAATAAACACAATAAATAGGTCAGAATCAGAATCAGAATTATTTTATTTGGCCAAGTATGTTTGCACATACAGGAAATTGACTTGGTGAGGTTGGTGCATGGGACATAAAAAACAATAGCAAATATTGACAAGAAATTTACAAAACAGCAAAATATTAACAAAATAGCAATAACAAATTTACAAATTTACAAAAAAGACAAACATTTACAAATTTGCAAAACAATACATTTTGTGGCAATGAGGCTAGAGGCTGTGAAAGGCCATATGAAATAAACATACACAAATGAAACCAAATGGTTACTGTCTCTTGAATGTCACACAGTATAAAAGTATATGAAATGGAAGCACAGAGAAAACAAATGCCTCAAGTCAAACACTAACTATACTGGCATCATACTGTAACACAACACAGGGTTGGATGAGAAACACTCATTGTTTGAATCATTGTTTGCCTGGCCTGCTGCAGCACATATGGACCAAGAAAATCCATCTGTTAGCCAAGTTATCAGTTGCTGTAAATAAATGACCTTATTAACCATTGTTAGAGAGAAAGAGTGTGTGTGTGAGAGAGAGAAAGAGAGAGAGGGTGTGTGTGTGTGTGTGTGTGTGTGTGTGTGTGTGTGTGTGTGTGTGTGTGTGTGTGTGTGTGTGTGTGTGTGTGTGTGTGTGTGTGTGTGTGTGTGTGTGTGTGTGTGTGTGTGTGTGTGTGTGTGTGTGTGTGTGTGTGTGTGTGTGTGTGTGTGTGTGTGTGTGTGTGTGTGTGTGTGTCAGGGTGGGTCCCAGATGCCCTCTCCTGATAGCCATTATAGCAGTACATGTTTTGGGCAGCTGTTCTCTCGCAGGATCTAATCCCACAGCATGGTCCATACCATCTTCTTGATCTACTTTCCCTGTTGCTCAGCCAAGCCTTGAGCAGAAAACAAAACACAACATTCAGTCACCTGGATTGCAGGAGTGAACGAGTACTTGCACAAATTCAGTCGGTGGAAAACCTAATGAGAGGCGTGAAAAGCATCCCACAGTTTACTCAGGTCTCTGGCGCCATCTGTGGATGGGATGTGTTCATAACACATCCTATCCAGTTCTCATTCATTTCCATGTCCACCATCAATAGTGAACAGTATTCATGCTATCAAGAATGTTATCATTTTGTCCCTGCTTAGTTTAGAATTAAGTTGAGTGAGTAGCCAGTATGATAGATAGTATGTTAAAGGGATAGTACCCAAATTACAAAATCTGATATTTGGTTATTTACCCAGAAATTAGTCTGTCTAACACTTTGGTTCTGTTTGGCACTGTCACCAACCGCTAATTGATTGCATTTACAACCAAAAGTCAAGTCAGTGGACTCTAAATTAGCATGTTTGAAATGTCATGCCCAAATCATCTCAAATTCTCTGAAAAGACTCAAGTACTTGATTTAAATAAATTGTGAGATGATTTGAGCATGACATTTCAAACATGCTCATTTAGGGTCCATTGACGCCCATTGGTTTTTGGTTAAAAATGCTTACAATTACAGGGGCGAAATAAACAGAACCAAAGTGTGGATTGAAGTCTGTCCTTGTCCATAGATTACTTTCAGGGCAAAGAACCAAATGTTTTTATTTGGGTGAACTATCCCTGAAGGATAGGATATTTCAATATGAATGAAAATTATTAAAGAACGTGTGACGCTGCCAGACACTTTAAAAAAAGCAGAGATGCAACAGACTAGAGAATAGAGCGCGTCAAAAGTTTTGTTGTGAGCGTCTCTGGTAGAATTCAAATATCTTTGGTTCTCATCCAGGCAGCTGTTCACTTTGGGCTAGTTTTCTGATAAATGGAATGACAAAAGAAGAAACTGAAGAACATGGAAAGAAAGTGAAAGTGAAGGGCAGCTCTCATTCGCTCTTGCTCACTACAATATACAGTGCCCTGCGTAAGTAATGGGACAGTGGTGCATTTTTTCTTCTTTTGCCTCTACACTCCAAAAGTTTGGATTTGAAGTAGGTTAAAGTAGAGATTCTCAGCTTTTATTTTTTTTATGGTATTTGTGTACATATTGGTTTCAAGAGCCAAAAGAAGAAAAAAGTGCTTCACTGTCCCATTACTTACACAGTGCACTGTATTTGATGAATGTTCTGTTTTCATGGCGTGACATCATATCCCAGAGTCTACCTTTAATATACAGTATGTACAGTTGTGGTCAGAAGTTTACATACACTTGTAAAGAACATGTATGTCATGGCAGTCTTGGGTTTTCCAATCATTTCTACAACTCTTATTTTTCTGTGATGGATTGATTGGAGCACACACTTCTTTGTCACAAAAAACATTCCTGAAGTTTGGTTCTTTTATGAATTTATTATGGGTCTTCTGAAAATGTGACAAAAGTCACCAGAATTGCTTGTTTAAATAAAGGGGGGGGGGACACACTTCTGTCATTGTCGGAGTCGGGACAAATAGCCAAAATGTGAGGTGTTCACCTTGCTCCATCTCGCATTACGTTGTTCTCTCTCACTATATGCGATCATTTTGTGTGGTGGTTGCTTGATTGTAGCGCATGTTTGGATGAGTTGGGATTGATGTACTGACAAATAGTATAGAGAGCAACGCTCTCATGATCAGAGCTGTTTATCGGGTCCAGACGGGTGAACTGTAGGCCTTGTGTCATTTACCTGAGACCTGATCATTTCATGTTTTTCACACGAACCACTACATTATTCTCCCACCATAAGTTACCAGAATTGCTTGTTTAGCAGGTGATATGCAACATTTTCTCTGGGTACAAGGGGGGGCACAGCCCCCTTCACCCCCCTCACAACATTTTAGGCAGCACCCCCCCGCGAAATATACTTCCAAGTCCCTGATAACAACTGTAGGCTACTTTTCTATCCAGTCTCAATCCCACTGAAACCCAAAATCTTTACTCCTGTATCACATGAAAATCCCTAACTTCATTCTGCAATCAATATGTTGCATTATTAAAGCCGACTCGTGCTTATTCATGTCAGATTGAGCGAAAACATTTCTCCCGCTTCTCTGCTCTGTGAGAGAATGCGTGATGATGGTGTGAGAGTAGATAGGAGTTGGTCCCATTGCTTGATCCTCGTTAAAAAAAACTGATATTTAAACCATTTCCACTCTTCATCTCTGCAATTCATGAGCTGCTATAATAAACTTGATTTTGCCATCTATCTGATAAGGCAAGCTGATAAGGCAAACCATTCTCTTTTCAAACATCCTTCACAGGTCGTCACCAGTTTGTGGTGGCTTTCGGCAACACTTGTGTCTGCTGCAGCAGCGGTATTTAGGTAGACCACCGCTGCAATGGCAGCGTGAGCCTATTAACCACTGGCCCACTGTACCACAGAGCCCTATGAGAGAACAATCCACATACCTAAACATGGACAAAGTAATGTTCAGTGTCCTATATAGTAGCATATTACTACCAGCCGGCTTTATTTCCTGAGGAGGCTCAGGTCCTTTGGCGTGTGCAGGACTCTGCTGAACATGTTCTACCAGTCAGTGGTGGGCAGCGCAGTGCTGTACGCGGTGGTATGCTGGGGGGGGCAGCATCAAGGAAGGTGACACCAAGAGACTGAACAAGCTTATTAGGAAAGCTGATTCTGTCCTCTGTGTCACCCTGGACACTGTGGAGGAGGTGGCTAATAGGAGGGTGAGGACCAAACCTCTGGCCATCACGGACAATCCCTCCCATCCCCTACATGTCATTGTGGCAGAGCAGAGAAGCTCCTTTAGCAACAGATTATTACAACGACGTTGCACTAAGGAGCGTTATAGAAGATCTTTTCTGCCTGCTGCAATAAGACAACTCCTCCTCTGGCTGGCTTGATCGGGGGGATGTTAAATCATACTGGACTGTTCTTACTGTATATCATGTTTTCAGATGTCTATTTTATTCTATTATTCTATTGTCACTTTATTTTGTTGTTGTTGTTTGTGATGTGAGCTGCTGTAACGCCTTAATTTCCCCTCGGGGATCAATAAAGTACCTATCTATCTATCTATCTATCTATCTGTCTATATTATGCTTGTGTTGATTCACTTTGTGTGTGTGCGTGCGTATCAGGTAAGAGGCAGACTGCTGCTCTGGAGCTGCTGAAGTCAGAGAGGGTGTATGTGTCCTACCTCTCTCACCTACTGAAGGCCAACATCCCATTCAACGGTTCGGAGGCCCTTCACTCCAAAGACAAGCGGTACCACAACACTTCCATCTTATTTCAATCACTTTCTGGAGTAGAAACAGATACAATTGCTGCAGTAATAGCACTACTATATGACGAGGTGCATAATGGCTGTTTTGCTTCCAGATAGTGAATAAATGGTGTTGTTCTCAAATCTGACCTTGTCCAGACCACGACCTCACCTCAACAATGGTAGAAACTTAAGTTTGGGCTACAAATATATAAATATAAAGGAGACTTAATATAATCACTGTTCATCTGTATCACGCCTGAGGTTGCTGTTCTGGTGACTCTGGTGCCCTCCTCTGGCGGTCTGGTGCCAGTGCTGTCCAATCACCAGTATTACGATCACCTGTGTGTCCTGTCCTGTGTTTGCTATATATAGCCTGTGTGTTCCCCTATGTCCATGTCTGAGATTCTCTCTGTCCGTACGTGAGTTATCCTGTCTGCCAGTCTGTGTCACCTAGTTGTTTACCCCGTTGCCCTATATCTGATTTGATCCGTTATTATTATTTCTTAGCTCAACCTTTATTCCACTTATTAAGTGTGTACCTCTGTTGATGGAGCCTGGATTTCTCCACCTTTATTTTACCCTTTATTATAGTATATGTTTTTGTGCCTTGCGTCAACCCTCTAATTAAAGAGATTCTTTATTTTTGTACTACATCTACTGTCTGAGTATTCATCCGCACTTGGGTTCACCTCACCACCAATCCTAACAATCTGAGGCGCACAGCACACGTTCTCAAAGAAGAGTCAACACAACTCTAAAACTCTCCTAGACCTGGACCTCCATGTAAAGCTACATTTGTATCTCTGACGTCATCAGTGTGTAAGAGATGAGCACATTGTATTGCTTCATCTGTTCTACTTACAGTAACTTCATTCTTGTTTGATCACCAAATAAAGTAGTGAGCTGATATGTTGATGCCATAGTATGTTGGCCAACCTATAAAAAATGTAATCTTTCTGCTCTCTAATTGTGAATGACTAGTTCCGTGACTACATGACTACATCCGTGGGTGTTCCAGTCAGATTCACAGATTCTGTGCAGATTCAGATCTTTACAATGCCTGAGGAGTGCCCTGTGTTTCTATATTCATGGCAGTTTATTTGCTTGTCCGTTTACCTGTTTGTCTGTCTGTCTTTCTGTCCCTCCCCTGCCACCCCTTTTCTCTCTCTCTCTCTGTGGAGTGATTTCTTGGACTTCTATGTGGCCTACCTCAAGCTAATGCCTCGGTAACCTAAAGGTGGACCCACCCACTTGCTGTGTAGAGGTGTGAGGCAGGCTACCTCATCACAAGAGCATGATTACAAACCACCTCTGCTAAAGAATCACCAACAGAACACTCACACAAAAGAAGGAGAGTATAATTACTCTCAGTACTCCCATTGGGGTTATCCAGAAGGGTTATCCTCAGGGCCCAGTAATTCTAAATGTTTAATCTGGATGAGAAAAATGATATCTAGGATCAGATCGAGCTGGATGATTTCCCCAATACTACTACAGATGATCTGGTCCTGGATAGCAAAAAAAAAAGATTAAAGGATTAAACGTTTTTAAATACTGGTCCCAGGAGACACTAACGTTTGAGTGTTATCTGTGGGTCAATCTTTCAGCAAATGTTATATTCCAATTGTATAGATTTTTCTATGGCCAAACAAAGAAGCACATGATGAATAGAGTCATGATCACACAATATATCATCATGAGTGATTTATGACAGATGTTTTGATATTAACCAATTTTTTTTTACTTTGACTGCATCATGCTCTCTCTCTCTCTCTGTCTGTGTCTGTCCTTTTCAGAGAATTGATTTCACATGATTTTCTTCTGGTATGATAATGTTTCTTCTCTGATTGGCTGCTCCAGGGTGACATGATGGGGGACGAGACACACCCCTCTCTACACACTCTGCTCCTCCAGCCAGTCCAGTGTATCCCAGAATACCTTCTGCTGCTCCAGGTCAGAGGTCGCAACATGACGCTTACCTTTACACACACAAGATGGCGCCTCATACGGCTGCCACGGTGTGTTGGTGCGCACTTCTTTGTTTGTTTCTAGTCTTTAATTCCGTTAATTGTGATTCCACTAAGTTTATTTTCACAAGGGACGAGATGCTTAACATCAGGGACTCAACACCATCTGATTTATGTCCCAACTTTCTCGCCTCATCCGTGGATTTACTGGACATTCTGGTCAAAGGTGCTCTGGCCCTTGGCCAAGCAGTGCGACGAAGGCGGCGGCGCCGTGGCAAACGCGCCGGGGCTTTAGTGTGCTTCGGGGAGAGAGGATTACGCTCGCCTCTACCGGGAATACTCCTCTCAAATGTCCGTGCACTGTGCAACAAAATGGACGAATTGCGTCTTCTTATCAGGACAAATAGAGACTTTTCCCTCTCTTCTGATTTGTGTTTCACGTAATCGTGGCTGGAATCGACACCGGACTCTGCTGTACATGTGCCCGGCTTTCAGCTGTTATGGGCAGATCGCGACCCGATTTCTACTCGCAAGGCGAAAGAAGGTGAGATCTGTTTCGATATAAATCAACGCTGGTGCAACGACGTGAAAGTGATTTTGCAAACTTGTTCTCCTGACCTGGAATCATTTTTCATCACCTGCAGACCGTTTTACTCTCCACGTGAATTCACTTCTTTTATATTGGCTGGAGTTTACATCACCCCGCAAGCTGACGTGACAGTGGCTCAACGTCATCTCGCCGACCAAATATTAGGAGTGGAGAGAAGGAGAGTGAACACGTATTCCCCAGTTATTGCTCTTGGGGGCTTTAACAAGGGCAACTTAACTCACAAACTCCCTAAATATAAACAGTTAATCAAATGCCCGACCAGGGAGGAGAAGATTTTGGATCATTGTTACAGCACCATCAGCAGAGCTTATCACGCAGTTCCCCGCACGGCTCTGGGACTATCTGACCACGCTCTTATTCATCGGATCCCGACATACAGGCAGAAACTAAAGCTTTCTAAACCTGCTGTGCAGACATCAAAGAATTGGAGCAGCTGTGTGACTGCCTTGACACCACAGACTGGGACATTTTTAGGACTGCTTCTAACAGCCTGGACGACTACACAGAGTTTGTGACGTCATACATCAGCTTCTGTGAGGACAGATGTATTCCAACACGCACCAGGGTGAGTTACAACAATGACAAGCCCTGGTTCACAGCAAGACTCAAACAGCTTCGTTTGGAGAAGGAGAGGGCTTTCAGGAGTGGAGACAAGGAAAGGTTTAGACTGGCTAAGTACACGTTGGGCAAGGAGATTAAGGAGGCCAGACGACAGTATTCAAAGAAGCTAGAACAACAGTTTGCAGCCAACGACTCCTCGTCAGTCTGGAAAGGCCTTCGAGTGATCACAGACTGCAAAACCAAATCCCCCCACTCTATGGAAGACCTCAGATTTGCAAATGACCTGAACGACTTTTACTGTAGATTCGACAGACAATGGAGCAGCCCTGACTCTGACCCAGAAAACCAACCCTCCCCCACAGCTATCACACCTCTCCTTCCCAGCCTGGACAGAGACACTAACCTCTACAGCCCCCTCCCCCCTCTCTCCATCCAGGAGAGAGACGTCAACAAACAGCTGGACCAGATGCTGTCTCCCCCTCCACACTGAAGCACTGTGCAGACCAGCTGTCTCCAGTGTTTACGGATATCTTTAACACTTTACTGGTTGAATGCATGGTACCTGCCTGCTTCAAAACATCCACCATCATCCCAGTTCCCAAAAAGCAGAGTATCACAGGCCTTAATGACTACAGACCAGTCGCCCTGACCTCTGTGGCAATGAAGACCTTTGAGCGCCTCGTGCTCACCCACCTCAAGGCCATCACCAACCCCCTCCTTGACCCACTGCAGTTTGCCTATAGAGCCAACAGGTCTGTAGATGACGCAGTCAACATGGGACTTCTCTTCATCCTCCAGCACCTAGACTCCCCCGGCACCTACGCCAGGATCCTGTTTGTGGACTTCAGCTCTGCATTTAACACTATCGCCCCAGCTCTCCTCCAGGACAAGCTATCCCAGCTTGCCTGAGCCCTGAGCCCACCTGCAGGTGGATCACTGACTTTCTGACAGACAGGAAGCAGCAGGTACGGCTAGGCAAGCTTGTCTCGGAGCCCCGGACCATCAGCACCGGAGCCCCACAAGGCTGTGTGCTCTCTCCTCTACTCTTCTCCCTCTACACCAGGGGTAGCCAACACGGTGCCCGCGGGCACCTGGTCGCCCACAGGGACCACGTGAGTCGCCCGCAGGACATGTTCTAAAAATAGCACCAGTCACCATGGAGCTCTTTCTAAATCAAATTTGTATTTAATTGTGTTGATGTTCTTTTTGAATCAATAACACTTGCATTGATGTGGATTTGATGGCAATGACAATATTGAATATACATTTTTAAAAACAAAAATGTTTTATGAACTCTGACCTCTGAACTCTGTCCGGAAAGTTCAATATCGCGCGCACTCTTTGCTGAGACAAGCTAGCGAGTGCAGCTACAATGGGGAGCTAGATGCGGGTTTTACCCCGAAAATGAAGAAAAACATGGCGGAAAAGCGAAAGAAAACGTATCATTTTCACAATGATTGTTCTTTTTTACGATAGTGAAAGACTATGTCTCATTTGCGGGGTGACTGTGGCGACGGCAAAGCGGCACAATGTGGAGAGACACTTCATTACCTGTCACAATAGCTTCCATGCTAACTACCGTGCAACTTTGTTATTCAGGAAGTTTGTATCAAACAAATAGCCCTTCGTATTACTCAGTACCCTTGAAGTAGCTCTCAGGTTCAAAAAGGTTGGTGACCCCTGCTCTACACCAACAGCTGCACCTCTAGCCACCCTTCTGTCAAACTCCTGAAGTTCGCGGATGACACTACCCTCATTGGATTAATCTCCAACGGTGATGAGGCCGCCTACAGAGAGGAAGTTGACAGCCTGGCTTCCTGGTGCAGCCAGAACTACTTGGAGCTGAATGCCCTAAAAACTGTAGAGATGGTAGTAGACTTCAGGAGAAGCCCAGCCCCAACCGCCCCCCTCATTATGTGTGACTCCCCAGTTAACATTGTGGAGTCATTCAGATTGGGGACAATAATTTCAAAGGACCTCAGGTGGGCAGAGAACATCACCTCCACCATCAAGAAGGCCCAGCAGAGGATGTTCTTCCTGCGGCAGCTGAAAAAATTCAACATGCCGCAGAAAGTGATGGTTGAGTTCTACACGGCCATCATTGAGTCCATCCTCAGCTCATCAATCACCGTCTGGTTCGCTGCCTCCACTACCAAGGACAAAGGCAGATTGCAGCGGATCATTCGATCAGCCGAGAAGGTCATCGGCTGCAACCTGCCATCTCTCCTGGACCTGTTCCACTCCAGGACCAGTAAGAGAGCAGGAAAGATCATCGCTGATCCTTCCCATCCTGGTCACCACCTCTTCCATAGACTTCCATCCGGCAAAAGGTTCCGGTAAAATCAAAACTGAAACATCGCGCCACCTGAACAGTTTCTTCCCCATGGCAGTGGGGCTCACAACCCTGCCTCTCTCTGACCCCCCCCCCACCCTGTCACACAAACAATGCACTGACAGTGTAATTTATAATTATTTAAAATTATTCTAATTTATAGTGTACATGCCCCACAACCATTTCACAGCCTCTTGTGCCTCCAAGATGTATTGTTCTGCTGCTCTTTTTTGTAAAATTGTTATTGTTATGTTGTTAATACTTTGCTATTTTGTACAATTCTTGTCAATATTTGCTATTTGTTTTTTATGTCCATGCACCAACCTCACCAAGTCAATTTCCTGTATGTGCAAATATACTTGGCCAAATAAAAGAATTCTGATTCTGATTCTTTCATGTTTGTAATGTACAGTAGACACCACCACACAGTAGATGTTTGGAAAAGGCATTACTACCTAATGAGGTTGTGGGGGGACATGCAGCGTTCGGCCTGTAGAGGAAGCTACAGGACCGTGGCAAGGGTTACGGAAGCGAGGCTTCGTTCGCATCCAAGGCCTCCCGTTTTTTAAATAGACTAGGTCCTTATATTGACCACCCGGACCCTGTTTCAGTAATAGCGAGATCAGACACTCTTGTTGCGTACCGTTCTTTTTGTAGGAATAGAAAACTATAGATAGATTTTTTTTTTTTTTTTTTAATAAAACTTGCAAGCAAAGGATCTTTCAGATTGATATACTTCTACTGGTATGCCATCAAAAACAGTTTTTTTTCCAGTGTAAAAAGATTCTATTGCCTTAAGACGTTCATCTTCTGTAATTTGACTTTCACACATTTTTTTGTACTGATGATAATTTAACATTATCTTTCGGAAAGAAGTTATTGCAATAATCATCATTGAGTGTAGATGGAGGAGACTGAACAGAAAACATATGCTTAAAATATTGAGCTTCCTTGTTCCATCACTTGTAATGAGTTTTCGTATATTCTTTTTGGTCGCACTTCTGTATTGAAGGTTGAAGAAAAATTGTGTGTGCATTTTTCACCATTTTCCATCCAATTCACTTTATTTTTATAATATGCTATACTTAGTACTATCGTTCTTGGATAAGTTCCTCCAGTTCTTTTTGTTTGTTTTCTAAGTTGTTCTGTTCTTCCATAGTACAGTTTTCATCTGCATCCACTTGTCCTGTTAGTTTCTCTCTTCTTGTTGTTAGCCTAATCTCTTTTAATTTAATGATTTTTTTGTTTTTGTTTTAATGATGAGTGTTGAACTGAATGGCCTCTGAAGGCACATTTGAAAGTGTCCCACACAATAAGAGGATCAGCTGTACTGTATATTGTGGAAGAAAAAGTCATAAATTAGTCAAGAACATACTGTCATTCAAAATGGTTTGACGACATTTCCAGTATCCCTGTCCACGTGAAAATTCTGCAAGAGTTATTTGAAGGCCAACTAAATTATGGTCTGATCGCATTCTGTCACCTATCAACACTTTTTAAACTTTTGGTGCCAAAGAGACAGGAAATAGTTGAGACGACAAGCCTGATTTAGCCTCCTCTGTGTACGTATATCTCACCAAATCTCCATATATCCACTAGTTCTAATGCATCCATGATAGTTGTGATCTCATTGAGCATGAGAGGGTGATCATATATAGTATGATTTCCTTTATGGTCCATTGATGGACTTAAAACTGTGTTGTAGTCCCCTATCATAATAATAGGATAATGTGTTGCTTGTGAGCTCAATAGATTGTTGTAGATATTCTCAAAGAAGTGTGGATCATCATTATTTGGATTATAGATAAACAAGCCAAATCTGTTTATCGTCCAATAGCATCTTCAAGAGGATCCACCTACCTAACAGATCTACAGTGCATTCGGAAAGTATTCAGACCCCTTAACTTTTTCCACATTTTGTTATGTTACAGCCTTATTCTAAAACAGCCTTATTCTTATTTCCCTCATCAATCTACACACAATACCCCATGATGACAAAGCCAAAACAGTTTTTAGAAATGTTTGCTAATTTATTAAAAATAAAAAACTGAAATATCACATTTACATAAGTATTCAGACCCTTTACCCTAGACCCAGTACTTTGACCCAGTACTTTGTTGAAGCACCTTTGGCAGAGATTACAGCCTCAAGTCTTCTTGGATATGATGCTACAAGCTTGGCACACCTGTATTTGGGGAGTTTCTCCCATTCTTCTCTGCAGATCCTCTCAAGCTCTGTCAGGTTGGATGGGGATCGGTGGTGCACAGCTATTTTCAGGTCTCTCCAGAGATGTTCGATCGGGTTCAAGTCCGGGCTCTGGCTGGGCCACTCAAGGACATTCAGAGACTTGTCCCGAATCCACTCCTGCGTTGTCTTGGCTGTGTGCTTAGGGTTGTTGTCCTGTTGGAAGGTGAACTTTCGCCCCAGTCTGAGCGCTCTGGAGCAGGTTTTCATCAAGGATTTCTCTGTACTTTAGTCGGTTCATCTTTCCCTCGATCCTGACTAGTCTCTTAGTCCCTGTTGCTGAAAAACATCCCTACAGCATGATGCTTCCACCACCATGCTTCACCGTAGGAATGGTATTGGCCAGGTGATGAGCGGTGCCTGGTTTCCTCCAGATGTGACGCTTGGCATTCAGGCCAAAGAGTTCAATCTTGGTTTCATCAGACCAGAGAATCTTGTTTCTCATGGTCTGAGTCCTTTAAGTGCCTTTTGGCAAACTCCAAGCGGGCTGTCGTGCTTTTTACTGAGCAGTGGCTTCCGTCTGGCCACTCTACCATAAACGCCTGATTGGTTAAGTATTGCAGAGATGGTTGTCCTTCTGGAAGGTTCTCCCATCTTCACAGAGGAACTCTGGAGCTCTGTCAGAGTGACCATTGGGTTCTTGGTCACCTCCCAGATGATGGCCCTTCTCCCTCTATTGCTCAGTTTGGTCGGGCGGCCAGCTCTAGGAAGAGTCTTGGTGGTTTCAAACTTCTTCCATTTAATAATGATGGAGGCTACTGTGTTCTTGGGGACCTTCAATCCTGCAGAAATTTGTTTGTACCCTTCCCGAGGTCTGAGCCTCGACACAATCCTGTCCCGGAGGTCTACAGACAATTCCTTCGACCTCATGGCCTGGTTTTTGCTCTGACATGCACTGTCAACTGTGAGACCTTATATAGACAGTTGTGTGCCATTCCAAATCATGTCCAATCAATTGAATTTACCACAGGTGGACTCCAATCAAATCATAGAAACATCTCAAGGATGATCAATGGAAACAGGATGCACCTGAGCTCAATTTCAAGTGTCATAGCAAAGGGTCTGAATACTTAAGTAAATGTGATATCAGTTTTTTATTTTTAATAAATTAGCAAACATTTCTAAAAACCTGTTTTGGCTTTGTCATTATGGGGTATTGCGTGTAGATTGATGAGGGAAAAAAACAATTGAATCCATTTTAGAATAAGACTGTAACATAACAAAATGTGGAAAAAGTCAAGGGGTCTGAATAATTTCCGAATGTACTGTATTTTGACAGTTTGAACAATGGGATCAAAGTTGTTTTTAAATAATATCGTCACCCCCTTTGAATGTTTTTGCCCATGACAGAAGTACATTTCTCCCCCCCAGTCCTTTTTCCACGCAACTTCATCTAACACTGTGGAATGGGGTTCTTGTCAACAATAAATCTGATACTCTAAACAACGTAAAAACTGTTTTTCTTTTCTCATAATCTGCTAAAGCATTACAGTTATAGCTAGCTATACTTATTTCAGCAATTACCATAACAATACACAGGTTTCTATTATCATTACCATTAATCCTGCTACATTTCTACCAGAAAGTACCATGATAATCATACTTTTAGATGGTGCTCTTGCACCATCATCACTTTCCAACCGATAAGTGTGTAATACTCCAACTGTCCTATATACGTATGTGGGGGGACATGCAGCGTTCGGCCTGTAGAGGGTGCTACAGGACCGTGGCCAAGGTGCGGAAGCGAGGCTTTGTCGCACACCTGTTGCGAATGAAGCCTCGTTAACGAATGGTTTAAGATGTGTGTGCCTCTGCTTTCAGGGGAGAGCTGGAGAACGTCGACTGAAAAGTCGACGAGGGTTTTGGGAGGACTGAAAATTCGAACAGAAACAACGGATGAAAAGTGTTAATAAACGGGAATTCCCCTTAAAATATCTCCTGAGTCCGCCCCTGTGTCAAGGACCTGTTACAACGTATAACCATATTTCATGGGTCATGGGAGGTGCATCTTCTCTATGGTCACTAGCCTAAAAGGCTGATAGCCATGTTATGAGACGATTTCACGAGTCAATATCATAACAACAATAGGAAAAAGGGCAATTAACAAAAACAAAACAAAAAGCTGACAAAGAAATGAAAATAAAAATAATGAAAAATAAAAATAATAGCCAACAAGAAAAAACTAATAAATAAGAAAACAAAGATAAAAAACAATATCAACAAGTCAAAAAAACACCAGTCAACACTAACTTGATAGTTACCACAAAGATAACAACAGCCATATTGACCTCAACACCAGCAACAGCCACAGTACTTTTTTTTTATTTTTATTTTTTTACTTTTTTTGTAGCTTAGTCAGGCCAGTTCCACACCTGCACACCTCCCGACATGCAGAAGGACATTTGGGTAGTTTGAGGTAGCCTGCGTCTGTATTAGCTACATCCCTCATGGCCTTTTTGGTCCCTGGTATTCAGTCTGGAATCACAATGGTGTTTCCCTTTAACTTAAATTGTCATTCGTGAACCATTATAGCATCAACGATCACAGTCTACTGGACTGTAGATAGAGAATGAAGTGTAGGCAGGGTTACTCACAACCAGGGTTACTTACAGCTGCACGGGCCCAATTACGGGCCGATCTCTGCTTTCATTTGATATGTTTAGTTAGTCATCTGATCAGTTAGTCATAACACAGTAAACTGCATAAGCGAATGCCGTATATCACAGGAAAGATGCACATCTTGGTTTTCCAAAGATGCTATAATATCTTTGTTTCGATGACGGCACAAATTATGTCACCTTTGATATATGAGCAGCACTTCAAGTCGCAAAGTAAAAGAAGATGGACGTCCCATCTCCAGATGCTCTGAATACTCGAAAAATATTACAGAACATACACATGTTTGGTACTGATTGAAACAGGACAGTCTATTGGTTCTAAGTACATTTACATTTATGGCATTTAGCAGACGCCTTTATCCAAAGCGACTTACAGCAAATACATTTGTTTCAGTAAGTGAATCATCTATCCATCAGTCATCATAAGACCACCCATGACTCCCACACGGACATTGATTCATATGCCTCCTCTGTTTTGGACTACATCAACTCCAACATCAATAGTATCACCACTTTCCCTAACCAGAAGCCATGGATGAACGGTGAGGTCCGACTCCTGCTGAAGGCACGCGACATTGCCTTCAGATCAGGGGATGCTCGGGCCTATAGCTCATCCAGGGCTAACCTGCAGAGGGGCATCAAAAAGGCCAAGCACAACCACAAGCTGAGGATCGAGGATCACTTCAAGAACAACTCCGACCCCCAACGCATGTGGCAAGGCATCCAGGCCATCACTGACTATAAACCCACTAACACCTCACCCCTCTCCATCGACGCCTCCCTGCCTGATGAGCTGAACCACTTCTATGGCCGCTTTGACAGGGACAACAAGGAGGTGGCAATCAAGGCTGTGCTCCCTGCACTCCACTTAACCTCACTGACTGTAGGTTAAGTGGAGTGATACTGCTTCTCATTGATCTTTTGGGTCTAAGATTAGTTAGATGTTTCTTTTAGCTGTTCAGTTTCCTGACACAGCAAGGGAATGGCAATTAGTATGTACAGTACAGCTAGACAGCTCAATGCTGTCCCTGAACCAGGTCTACTGAGCTCAGAGGCAGGCATTTTCCTGCTGCTGTCTCCTGTTCAGCCAAATCAGTTCTAACTTCTCTTAATGTGCGGGAAGGTGGTGAGGCGGGCACACAATGTGTCAGGTGATGCCAAATTGCTCCTGTTTTACCTTTTACTTGGACTGCATGAGTTGTATACTCAACAACCTCATAGGGTCCAGTCCACCTGGGATCCGGCCACTTTCTTTTGTGGACCTTCACTCGTACCCAATCCCCTACCTTTACCACAGGAGTCTCTGGGGTGGTTGTCTCGGGCTTGGGCTCAGGCTCAGCCTCCACTTCCCGCACCTGTTTAGACAGAACTCGAGTCAGGTTAGTTAGTGCAGTCATGTATTCATCACAGTGAATTTGCCATACGTCAAAGGACGGCAGGTGGTCCCCATCCCTTGGAGGGCCAGGCATTGGGCGGCCAGTCAACAACTCATGTGGTGATAGGTGTGTTTTGCTACTGGGCGAGTTTCTCATAGACATTAGGGCCAGTGGGAGTGCGTCTAACCACTTTATGTTAGTGCCGTGGCACACCTTGGCTATCTTTCTCTTAACCTTTAAGAACGTACCGTGGTGTGACGGCCCCTGCTTTTCCGTAAAAGCGTACCGTCACACGGGTGTGTTTAGAATGTAGCTACCTGAGTATTCCAATCGCAGCGCAACAATGACCCTGTGTGGGCTAGCACTATGGCTCGATTGCTAACACAAGCTAACATTGTTCTCCTTCCGTCAATAATCACTCGCTACATCCTCCGTATCATTCATGCACAATAACTGCGCAGACACCTCCAACTTGTCCCATTATAATTGCAACTTTATTTGCGCAATATCAGCGCATCCACAGTTTGAAATGCTAGCTCTGCATATCCCCAGTCGGCTGCTCTAACAATGACTATAGAATGCTACTATAGAACACTCGTGAAACGGCCTAAAAAAACCCACCCAGTTGAATACAATGGTAAAAAAAAAAAACACGTTCTTAAAGGTTAAGGGTTTGATTAGCTCTTTCGACCAATCCTTGTGAAGCAGGATGATAAACTGACCCAAACTTGTGTGTTATGCCTAGGGCTCTCTCTACCTCTTCTAGGTGTTTGTTTTTAAACTGCGAGCCATTGTCTGATTTGATAGATCTGGGAACTCCATATCAGAATCAGTTCATTCTTCAGCCACTTTGTGACGCAGCTGGCGGTTTCCTTTTTGCATGGGATAGCTTCCACCCACCTTGTGAACCTATCCACCATTACCAGTAGGTACCTGTAGCCTCTGACGCGGTTTTCTGCACCCATGTCCGTAAAGTCAATGGTAATGTCTTTGAATGGTGCATCAGTAACTGGGAACTTTCCCATGGGACTCTTGTAGACGATTTTTGGGTTGTGGACATTGCATGTGTCACATTCTGTCACGTACTTTTCCACTATGCTAGTCATGTGGGGATGCCACCAGAGAACTTCGATATTCTGTTGGGTGATTTTTCTACTCACATGGGTGGGGCCATGAGCTTGCTTCAGTAGGAGTTGACAAAGCTTAGCTGGAGCTACTATTCTTCCATCATGGCATCTTCAGAGTCCATACTCTCCATCCTTGGCTGGCACTAGTTTAGCACCTTTCCTGAGCCATTCACTTTGCTTGTAGGCATCTGCTTCCCTTTGCATGTATCGGATGTCCTTTTCAGTTAGTTTTGGAAGAGGGTCTTCTGTGTTTGTCATCATCATCATCTGGCCCGTGTATCCTCCTGCTACTTTGGCTGCTGTGTCAGCAGCATCATTTCCTTGGGCCACTTCAGTGGTGTTTTTCTGGTGTCCTTTGCATTTCATTACTGCAATTTCTTTGGGTAGTAACACAGCTTCAACTAGTTCTTCCAATTTCTCTCTGTGTCTTACTGGAGTGTTTGCCGTAGTCAGGAAATTTCTTCTCACCCATTGTGGTCCATCCACATGAACTGCCCCATGTCCGTAGGCAGAGTCAGTGTAGATGTTCACTTTTTTTCCTTCGCTCAGTTGGAGTGCCTTGGTGAGAGCGATGATTTCTGCCAATTGAGCAGATGCTGGCTGAGGTATTTTTCCTGACTCAAGTGTTTCGTGGCTGATAGTGTACTGTAACAAGGTCCGTTGTACACAGAGACAGACGCAGTGTTCGCTGAAGGGAATAGTCCCGTTTATTCACAAAGTCAATCACGTTCAAAAGTTCGTGTTTAGGCTTTCCAGCCTCTCCAAAACCCACTCGACAACTTTTCAGTTTCCGTCTCTCTCTCTCTCGACGTTCCCAGCCCACCTACTGAAAAAGCAGAGGCACACACATCTTAAGCATCTAGTCAACGAGGCTTCATTTACAACAGGTGTGCAACGGAGCCTCGCCGACATAACCCTGGCCACGGTCCTGTAGCTCCCTCTACAGGCCGAACGCTGCATGTCCCCCCACATACCCCCACCGCCCGACACAGGCCGGGGACACGACGGCCGACAACCTACTCCCCCCCCCCCCTGCGAGAGGAAGTCTGCCACGATCATCTGCGCCCCCGGTCTGTGCACGACCAGAAAGTTGAAGGGCTGCAACGCGAGATACCACCGGGTGATCCTCGCGTTCACATCCTTCATGCGATGGAGCCACTGGAGGGGAGCATGGTCGGAGTAGAGGGTGAAAGCGCGACCCAGCAGGTAGTAGCGGAGGGCGCCGACCGCCCACTTGATGGCCAGGCACTCCTTCTCCACCGTGCTGTACCGGCCCTCCCTCTCCGATAGCTTGCGGCTCAGGTACAGCACCGGCCGGTCAGCCCCCTCCACCCGCTGGGTCAGCACTGCTCCCAGGCCTCTATCCGACGTGTCCGTCTGTAGGGAGAAAGGGAGGTTAAAATCAGGCGCATACAGGACCGTTTCTCCACAAAGAGCCCCCTTAAGGGCCTCGAACGACCCCTGGCACTGGCCCGACCATTGGACCGGATCCGGGGCACCCTTCCGGGTGAGGTCCGTCAAGGGACTGGCCAGCTCTGAAAATCCCGGCACGAACTGCCGGTAATAGCCAGCCAACCCCAGGAAGGCCCTCACCTCCTTCTTCGTCTTGGGCCGCAGAGAGGCGGCGATGGCCGCAGTCTTTTCAATCTGCGGCCGTACCTCCCCCCGACCCAAGTAGTACCCCAGATACCGGATCTCCCTCCGCCCGATCACGCACTTCTTCGGGTTGGCCGTCAGCCCCGCCTGCCTCAGGGACCGCAGAACAGCAGCCACACTCCGCACATGCTGCGCCCAGGTGTCACTGTGAATGACAATGTCATCCAGGTAGGCCGCAGCATAGGCAGAGTGCGGCCGCAGAATGCGGTCCATGAGGCGCTGAAAAGTGGCTGGGGCTCCGAACAACCCGAAAGGGAGCACCGTGAACTGGAACAGCCCGAGCGGAGTGGAGAATGCAGTTTTCTCCCGGGATACCGGCGAGAGTGGAATCTGCCAGTATCCCTTCGTGCAATCCAATGTCGTGAAATATTTGGCCGTGCCAAGCCGGTCCAAGAGCTCGTCAACCCGGGGCATCGGATAAGCATCGAACTTGGAGACCGCATTAACCCGTCTATAATCCACACAGAACCGTATAGCCCTATCCGGCTTGTTGACAAGCACGATGGGGCTACACCAGTCACTGCAGGACTCCTCGACCACACCCAGCTCCAGCATGGCTTCCAATTCCCTGCACACAATGTCTCGTTTGTGTACCGGCAACCTATAGGGACGCGTGCGCACCGTTAAACCCGGCTGCATTTCTATATGGTGGTCGATAAGCGTAGTCCGACCGGGCAGGGGAGAGAACACGTCGGCGAACTTAGCTTGCAAATCTGCAACGTCCGTGGCCTGGCTTGCAGAGAGATGGTTATCAATACCGACCGGAGTGCTAAATTTTGATTTTGGGACTTCCGGACCGAACTCCTCTCTCTCTGGAATTATTGTAGCCAGAGCAACAGTGACCACGTCGTTCCATTTTTTTAGGAGATTTACGTGATACACCTGCAAGCTATACCCCCGGTCCGAGCGTACTACCTCATAATCCACGTCCCCCATGCGACGTGTGACCACAAGCGGCCCTTGCCACTTCTCGAGTAATTTCGTGCTGGAGGTGGGTAACAGTACGAGCACCTTGTCTCCCGGTGTAAATTCTCGTAGGTTAGTTCCCCTGTCGTATAGGCGCTTTTGACGCTCCTGGGCTTGCAGCAAATGCTCGCGTGAGATAACCCCTAGGGCGTGGAGCTTTGTGCGCAAGTCCAGGACATATTGAATCTCATTCTTACTGTCGCTAGACCCTTCCTCCCAATTTTCTTTAAGAAGGTCTAGGACACCCCGGGGCTTACGTCCGTAGAGTAATTCAAACGGGGAAAACCCGGTGGAAGCTTGGGGGACTTCCCGTACCGCAAACAACAGGGGATCTAGCCATTTATGCCAATTCCGACTATCCTCGTGTACAAACTTCCGGATCATTGACTTCAAGGTCCGATTGAACCTCTCACAAAGGCCATCAGTGGCCGGGTGTTAGACACTGGTTCGAACCGCCTTGATGTTCAACAAGCCATACAGTTCTTTGAGGGTGCGTGACATAAAATTAGTGCCCTGATCGGTGAGAATCTCTTTCGGGATTCCCACGCGGGAGATTACAAACAATGCCTGCGCTACACTCCTGGCAGAAATATTGCGCAGCGGTATTGCCTCGGGGTATCGGGTTGCGGAATCTATCAAGACCAACACAAATCGATATCCCTGTGTACACCGATCAAATGGCCCGATAATATCCATCGCAATGCGGTCGAATGGGTTCTCGACCAATGGTAAGGGCCGCAGGGGGGCCCTTGGAATGGCCGGGGGATTTACCAACTGACATTCGCGACAAGAAGCGCACCACCTACGCACCTCTGCCCGAATTCCCGGCCAATAAAATCTAGCCATTATATGGTTTAGTGTCTTATCATACCCTAAATGGCCCGCCATGGGGTTGAAATGAGCCGATTGGAAGACCATTTCCCGGCGGCTACGGGGAACCAACAACTGGGTTATCTCCTCCTGACTATGTGAGTCACGACTTACTCTGTATAACCTGTCGCTGATAATCGCAAAATAGGGGTGGGCGCGCACTGTGTCTGGCCGTACCAAAGTACCATCAATTGCTATCACTTGGTCATAGGCCGATCTTAGGGTCTCGTCACGAGACTGCTCGAGGGGGAAGTCACCTAGCAGCGGATAGTTCGGCGGGGAAATCTCGGGGTGAGACCCCCCCGCTGGCTCCGGCTCCTTGACTGAGCCGGAGCCAGCGGGGGGGTCTCACCCCGAGATTTCCCCGCCGAACTATCCGCTGCTAGGTGACTTCCCCCTCGAGCAGTCTCGTGACGAGACCCTAAGATCGGCCTAGTCAAGGAACAACGGACCATCTCCTTCAGAAACATCAAACATATCAACACCACAGACCTCTCCACCCTGATCAGCTCCTACCCCAACCCTCCCCCAGCATCCTCCTCAGCTGACCTGGTGACTCACTATAACAACTGCCTCTCCTCTTCCCTCACCACCCTGGCTCCCCTGAAAACCCGTTCAGTCTCATTCACTCACACTGCTCCCTGGTTCACCCCTGAACTTCGCCAGCTCAAAACCACTGGCCGTCGACTGGAGCGACTCTACAAAAAGACTGGACTCACTGTACACAGCCAAATGTACTCAGACCACCTCCATCACTACAAGAATGCCCTCACCACTGCCAAATCCTCATACTATTCAAACCTCATCAACACTGGTTCAGGTAACAACAGAGTCCTCTTCTCAACAGTAAGTCACTTACTTCAGCCTCCTAAAACCCTCCTTCCAGACATTTCCACCAATCAGTGCACTGCCTTTCTGGACTTCTTCAGCTCTAAGATCAACACTATTCACCAACAACTGGCCTCATCTTGCATCTCAAACGATCCGCCCTGGATGATCACCACTGGCCAACCTTTCATCAGCCCCCTCTCTGACTTCACCCCAGTATCAGAACACACCGTCACAGAACTCATCCACAAAGCCAAAACCACCACCTGTCAGCTCGACCCTCTTCCCACCTCCCTTGTCAAAGCATGTCTGCCGTCCATCTCCCCCATGATCACCAACATAATTAACTCATCCCTCTCTACTGGTACTGTACCCCCCACTCTCAAACTGGCTGCCATTACACCCATCCTGAAAAAACCTGGTGCTGACCCAGCCGACCTCAACCATTATCGGCCCATCTCCAACCTCCCCTTCATCTCCAAAACACTTGAAAGGGCGGTCGCCGCACAACTACAGTCCCACCTTGACAAACAATCTCCACGACCCCTTCCAATCTGGCTTCCGTCCAAAACATAGCACTGAAACAGCCCTAGTCAAAATCACCAACGACCTCCTCCGTGCAGCTGACTCCGGACTACTCACCATTCTCATCCTCCTCGATCTCAGCGCAGCTTTCGATACCATCTCCCACCCTCTGCTCCTGGACCGCCTGGCTGGCATTGGGATCACTGGTGCTGCACTGTCCTGGTTCACGTCATACCTCACTGACCGCCAACAATTCGTTCAACTAAGCAACCACAAGTCTGGGTGTTCGGGTGTTTCACTGGGTGTCCCCCAGGGGTCAGTCTTGGGTCCACTCCTGTTCACCATTTACCTCCTCCCCCTGGGCACACTCCTCCGTCACCATGGGGTCCATTTTCACTGCTACGCTGATGACACACAGGTCTACATCTCCTCCAAACCCACTGCCGCCATCCCTCCCACTTCCCTCATCACCTGCCTGGAAGACATCCGGAGCTGGATGAGCAGGAACTTCCTGAAACTTAACGGCGACAAAACTGAGGCACTGCTCATCGGCTCCAAATCCACCCTCACCAAATCACAACACACCCCAGCTCCACCCATCATCATCGATGGATTCCCCGTACCCTTCTCCCCCCAAGTCAAGAGCCTCGGCGTCATCTTGGACAACACCTTGTCATTTACTTCCCATATTCAGAACATCACCCGGACTGCATTCTTCCACCTCCGCAACATCTCCAGACTCCGTCCATCACTGACCCAATCCAGCACTGAAATCCTGGTCAACTCACTTGTCATACCACGCATCGACTACTGTAATGCCCTCCTTACCGGACTCCCCACCAAACTCATCAACAGACTGCAGATCATTCAGAACTCGGCCGCCCGGATCATCACCCGCACTAAATCATCTGACCACATCACCCCTGTCCTCATCCAACTTCACTGGCTCCCGGTACATTACCGCATCCAGTACAAAAACCTTCTCCTCACCTACAAATCCCTCCACAATCTAGCCCCCACTTACCTCCGTGACCTCCTCCATGAATACAGTCCCTCCCGCTCCCTTCGCTCAACCTCTGCTGGACTGCTAACCATCCCCACGTCACGCCTCAGCACCATGGGTGCCCGAGCCTTCAGCTGCTCAGCACCCAAGCTCTGGAATTCTCTCCCCCCACACATAAGACAGTCAGACTCCATCACAACATTCAAGTCCCAACTCAAAACCCACCTTTTCAAACTGGCATACTATCTATAAATTGGACACTCTGCACTTCACTTGTTTTTATCTTGATGTGTTGTTTGTTTTGTTTTTAAATGATTGATGTCATGCTTTTGCTTTTACTTCTTTTCTGTAAGGTGACCTTGGGTGACCTGAAAGGCGCCTCCAAATAAAATGCATTATTATTATTATTATTATTCTCTGCAGCAACAGTCGCATCATTGACAGCTCTGAAGTCCTGTACCATTCTCCAACCCTTGCCCTGTGCTTTGGGCACTGGCAAGATAGGTGTGATCCACTGGGAGTAGCAGGGTGTCAGGACTCCTGCTTCTAGAAGGCCAGTAACTGTCTCTTCAATCCCAGCTTCCTGGTCTGGTTTCAGTCCACCTGGACAGGCAGAAGGGGGGCTATGTGAGAATGCTGTTTATAGACTATAGCTCAGCGTTCAACACCATAGTCCCCACCAGACTGGCTGATAAGATGATTGGTCTAGGACTGAACATTCCCCTGTGTGCCTGGATCCTGGACTTTCTGACGGCCAGGCCACAGGTGGTCAGGGTGGGTAGACACACCTCCAGCTCACTCACACTGAGCACAGGGTCCCCCCAGGGCTGTGTCCTTAGTCCCCTCCTCTACTCCCTGTACACCCACGACTGTGTGGCTAAGTCCAGCGAAAACTCCATCATCAAGTTTGCGGACGACACGGTCGTGGTGGGGCTGATCTCAGATAACAATGAGAAAGGCTACCTGGACGAGGTGGCGGACCTGTCACTCTGGTGTCAGGAGAACAGTCTCATCCTGAATGTCTCCAAGACAAAAGAGCTGATTGTGGACTTCGGGAGAGCACAACAACTAAGGGCCTACACACAGCTGGACATCGGAGGGACTGCTGTGGACAGGGTGAGCAGTTTTAAATACCTGGGAGTCCACATCTCAGAAGACCTGACCTGGACTACCCACATCAGTTCTCTGGTGGGAAAGGCAAGGCAGCGCCTGTTCCATCTCAGGCAACTGAGGAAATTCAGAGTCTCCCGGAGGATCCTTCAGTCCTTCTACTCTGGAGCTGTGGAGAGCATCCTGGCTGGCAACATCACCGTCTGGTACGGTAACAGCACGGCCCAGGACAGGCGAACTCTGCAAAGGGTGGTACGCCTGGCAGAAAAGACCATGGGAGCTCCAACCCCCCCTCTCCATGTCCTGTACACCAGGAGGTGTAGGACCAGAGCATACAGGATTATGAAGGACCCTCACCACCCGAAACATGGACTGTTCCAGCCGCTGCGGTCAGGAAAACGCCTCCGCTGTCATGCAGCAAAAACAGAGAGGCTAAGACTGAGTTTCTTCCCCCATGCCATCAGAATCGTCAACGATGACCCCACCAGTGCCCCCCTCAAGTCACTCACACATGCACTGTCATTCTAACACATATGCACACACATAATCATCCATCTGCTATTTATATTGCTTACTGGCTATACTGTTCATATTGTTTATACTGTTTATACTGTCCATACTGTATATTTTTTAGTACTTCTATTTTTATTTTATTGTATTTTAAAACTTATTGTGTTGTTGCACTACTCTGTGGCACTGTCACTTTTGCATTTCACTGTATACTTGTATGCACGTGACAAATAAAGAAATCTTGAATCTTGAATCTTGAGTCTGTACTGGGGTCTCCACACAGGCGCTTGATCAGGCTGGGTTTGGATAATGAGCGGCTCATCATGTACCAAACCAACATCATAGGGGCCCGTTGTCCACAGTTCAAGGGGAATGTGGGCTAACATAGCGGCTGCGTCTGGGTGATCAGTTTTTTCTCTGCCATGGAATGTGGGGATTTCTTGCATTTCTAGGACACCGTCTTCTGTGGTAAGCTTCTTTATTCTCCACATGTTTGCGTTGGGAGCATGAAGTAGAATGGGTGAGTCTGTAGGTTCCCAGTTGAGGGTCAGGGCAGTCTTTATCATGGGTCCCAATGACCGAGCTTCATGGCCAATTCCAACAGCGAGGGTGATGTGAGGCACCGCATCCTTTTGCAAAGCATACCATGAGTCCTGTGAAGGTGTGAGTAGGCAGTGGGCAGCCACACCCTCTTTCCCGATGTAGATGTCTTGGACTGTGATCTGTTCTCTCTTGCCCTCTTGTTCCTCTTCCCATGCCTCTTCATACACTTCATCAGGGTTGATAATGTAATTGTAGGTGCAGTGCAGTGGGTCTGTCGGTTCCCTGATAGGAAACTGCGTCTGGATCCAGGGTTTCCATTCCATGTAAGCAAACTGAATAGAGGGAGTTGCTTCTTTTTCTGAAATGAGTCTTGTCCAGAATACCTTGGTGAGACTCTCATCAGGGGTGTTGACAGGGGCCATATACAGGATCCTGCATGGCGAGATAACAGGTGTGCTGGGGGCAGAACAGAGACCTGCTGTATTGCAATAGATGGTGATGCCCAGTTTGGTGAGAAGGTCTCTGCCCAGGAGATTGATGGGGCATTGTGGGGCGTAGAGAAACTGATGTACTAGTGTCTGTGTCCCAATTTTGATAGCCAATGGTTTTGTGAAATGTTGGGTTTGAGGTTTTCCCGTATATCCAACAATGGTGAGTTGTTTGTCAGACAGTGGTAGTAGAGTGTTTATTCTGGATATTGCTGCTCCTGTGTCTGCCATCAGTTGATAAGTCTCACCATTTATACAGCAGGTCACCATTGGCTCTTCTATGGGTGATGTTACCGAACCTGCTGTGGACATAGGGCCTCTTCAGAGGGGTCCTCCAGAGTGGGATTGGTCATGGTCCCATGCATTCTGGGGCATCTGGTTTTGATACGGAGTGTAGCCTCTTTCCCTTCCTCTCCATGCTCCTCTTCTATTCTGGTATTCTGGAGTGGGCTCTTGATAGGCATTGGGACAATAACATACCCAATGGCCTATTTCTCCGCAGCCATGGCATGGTCTGGCCCTAGAGTTTCCACGTCCGCGATAACCTCGGTAGTTTGTAGTGGGAGGCCAGTCAGGGTTATACGTTGGCATGTAAGGACCTGGGTATTGTGGGGCAGGGTTGACTGGAGGAGTTGTTGCTGAGAGCCTTTGGTGATCAGGTAGAGAAGCAGTAGGCAAGGGTGGGCCCGCAAGCTGCTGGCTGGCTAGAGCCGATTCCACAGCTTTTTGGATTTCTGCCTTGACATCTACCTGAGCTGCTATCATCTGTTTGATCTTGGGCTTATTTTTATTAGCTTCATTATCTTTCTCAGCTAACTGGTGTTTCAGGAGTCTTTTAGTCATTGCTTTGAATTCCTCATCTTCTTTTTCCTTCCTGGTCAGGTAGCGCTTATGCCAATGTACAATGTTCCCTCTCCACTCTTGGTCAGACATGTTTCCTAACCCCACAACGTCTTCAAGGTGGTCTTGTATGGACTGGGGTAGTCCCTTGATACACTGAACTCTCCAGAGAACCTTGGAGGTGTTGTTGCCGTCATGTCTTGAACCAATCTGGTCTTCCCAGCAAGTCGCTGCTCTCTTCAGGTATTCACATATGTTCTCCCCGTCTTCCAGTTGTGTGTCTTGTAAGGCGGTGAGGTCCCTGTTTGTGGGATACAGTATACGTAAGGTCTCCCAGAGATTTCAAGATTTCAAGATTCTTTATTCATCACGTGCATACAAGTATACGATGAAATGCAAAAGTGACAGTGCCACAGAGTAGTGCAACAATACAATAAGTTTTAAAATAGAATAAAATAAAAATAGAAGTAATAAAAAATATACAGTATGGACAGTATAAACAGTATAAACAATATGAACAGTATAAGCAGTAAGCAATATAAACAGCAGATGGATGATTATGTGTGTGCATGTGTGTTATGATGTCAGTGAGTGTGTGAGTGACTTGAGGGGGGCACTGGTGGGATCATCGTTAATGATTCTGATGGCGTGGGGGAAGAAACTCAGCCTTAGCCTCTCTGTTCTTGCTGCATGACAGCGGAGGCGTTTGCCTGACCGCAGCGGCTGGAACAGTCCGTTTTTCGGGTGGTGAGGGTCCTTCATAATCCTGTAGGCTCTGGTCCTACACCTCCTGGTGTACAGGACATGGAGAGGGGGGGTTGGAGCTCCCATGGTCTTTTCTGCCAGGCGTACCACCCTGTGCAGAGCTCGCCTGTCCTGGGCCGTGCTGTTACCGTACCAGACGGTGATGTTGCCAGCCAGGATGCTCTCCACAGCTCCAGAGTAGAAGGACTGAAGGATCCTCCGGGAGACTTTGAATTTCCTCAGCTGCCGGAGATGGAACAGGCGCTGCCTTGCCTTTCCCACCAGAGAACTGATGTGGGTAGTCCAGGTCAGGTCTTCTGAGATGTGGACTCCCAGGTATTTAAAACTGCTCACCCTGTCCACAGCAGTCCCACCGATTTCCAGCGGTGTGTAGGCCCTTAGTTGTTGTGCTCTCCCGAAGTCCACAATCAGCTCTTTTGTCTTGGAGACATTCAGGATGAGGCTATTCTCCTGACACCAGAGTGACAGGTCCGCCACCTCGTCCAGGTAGCCTTTCTCATTGTTGTCTGAGATCAGCCCCACTACGACTGTGTCATCCGCAAACTTAATGATGGAGTTTTCGCTGGACTTAGCCACACAGTCGTGGGTGTACAGGGAGTAGAGGAGGGGACTAAGGACGCAGTCCTGGGGGGACCCTGTGCTCAGTATGAGTGAGCTGGAGGTGTGTCTACCCACCCTGACCACCTGTGGCCTGGCCGTCAGAAAGTCCAGGATCCAGGCACAGAGGGGAATGTTCAGTCCTAAACCAATCATCTTATCAGCCAGTCTGGTGGGGACTATGGTATTGAACGCTGAGCTGTAGTCTATAAACAGCATTCTCACATAGCCCCCCTTCTGACTGTCAAGGTGAGAGAGAGTGGGGTGGAGGACCTGGGAAACTGCATCGTCCGTAGATCTGTTTGGTCTATATGCGAACTGCAGTGGGTCCAGGGTCGGAGGGAGGGAGGAGCAGATGTATTCCTTAATCAGCCTCTCAAAGCACTTCATGACCACTGAGGTTAGAGCCACGGGTCTATAGTCATTTAAGCAGGCTGGGGAGGTGATCTTGGGCACAGGGACGATGGAGGATCTTTTAAAACAGGTGGGAACTACTGAATTTGCCAATGATAAATTGAATATGGTAGTGAACACAGGAGCTAGCTGGTTAGCACAGGTCTTAAGTACTCTCCCCGGAATGCCATCCGGGCCAGCAGCTTTCCTAGTGTTCACCTTCAGCAGAGCCCTCCTCACGTCGTGTTCCGTCACGGAGAGTGCTTGCTCTGCCCTAGCGTGTGAACTCCCATCAGCCGCGCTAGCCAGCACTCTGATGTTGTTATTGTTAGCCAGCGCGCTAGCGGTGGTGTTGCCAGCCTCAAACCGTGCATAAAAAGAGTTCAGGTCTTCAGCTAGGGAGACATCTGCACTTCCAGTTGAGGGGTGTGTGTGCCGGTAATCCGTAATAGAAGATGCATATCTCTTGGCAGCTTTCACCGCCCTCCGCAGTTTGTAGGACTCCGCTTTATACTCCTCCATGCTGCCGGATGCCAGCCCGGAGTTGTAAGCGGCGGTGCGAGCCCTCAGAGCGGCACGGATGGAACTGTCGACCCAGGGTTTCTGGTTGGGGTAGATCTTTACCGTTGTAGTTGGTACGATGTTATCGGCTAATGTAGAGATGAAGTCCAAGACAGTCTCTGTAAACTCGCTGACATCGCTGGAACTTGATTGAAACATATCCTAGTCGACGTCACTCAGCGCGTCTTGTAATGCGGCCTCTGATTGGTCGGACCACCGCTTTCCCTCCCTCTTCACAACCGCTACCTGTTGGATCCTCTGTTTGTAAACAGGCATCAACAGAATGGCGCAGTGGTCAGATTTCCCAAAGGGAGGGTGGGAAACAGCTTTGTACCCATTCTTAAACTGAGTATAACAATGGTCCAAAGTTCTATCTCCCCTGGTGGCACACTTGATGTGTTGACGGAAGTTAGGCATAACTTTTTTAAGGTTAGCCCGATTGAAATCACCTGTTACTATCATCGCCGCCTCAGGGTGGTTGCTCTGATGCCGGCACAGCGTATCATGTAGGGTCGATAGCGCTGCCTCGGTGTTGGCCTGTGGTGGAATGTAGACGGCTGTGATGATGATTGAGCTGAACTCCCGGGGAAGGTAGAATGGGCATTTGCCGGACTCCTCCGTTCTATCCGCCCGGAAAATAGAGAAGGACTCGGAAGGGCAGATGACTCGGTCCGGTACCAACGAGGTAAGCCATGTCTCTGTTAGACAAAGGATGTCTCTTACGTCTCGCTGGAAAGTAATCCTCGCCCTGAGATCATCCATCTTGTTCTCCAGAGACTGGACAAGATCGTTCCTTACTTGGTTGAATGGCGTCTCGTGAAGCAGACGAGACCGAATCTTTGCTTGTTTCATAATTCGTTCAGATGTTCTCACGCCCTCAGTTCTCGCTAGGAGGGCTCTGATGTCTCCCAAACAGAGGGCCTCACCAGCAGTAAGACTCTCTACCATGGAGATCCAAGGTTCAGCCCCAGAAGTCATAGGTGGCAACTTGGCTATAAGTGCGTCCATGTCTCTATGTCCAAAAGGGATGTAGGTCATCTGTCCTCCCTGTGCAATTCTCAGTGGGTAGTTACCCTGCAGTGGCTGTGTCTCGGGTCCACCCTGGGAGCGGAGGTTGTATGACGGTCTGTGTCTTGTGGGCATCAGCGTACCTGTGATAGTGCCAACAATATCTACTTGTATGGGGGTGTCTTGTTGCTGAGTCCATCCATCTGGATCTTGTCCTTCTTCCATCTTAAAGCTTGGATATGATCTTCCTTTAAGTTCTTCATCCTCCTCGTCTGACTCATCTTGTGAGTCTCTGCTTCTGGAGGACATCGATATCTCTGGTCCAGGAGGGGGGTAATTGCAATCAAGAAGTGGGGGTGGTCTTGTAGTGGACTGTCGTAGGTCAGCTGTTGTCATGCCTGAGCTGGGTGTAGAAGTTCTTGAAGCATTTGGGTTGCTGGAAGCAGGGGTAGAGGCCCTTGAGATACTGGCATTGTTGGGGGTAGATGTTCTTGGCCCCTCTGTGGTTGATCTGCCCCTGCCGGTCGCTTCCAGGACAGACCTGGAGAGCTGTTGGATGTTCCTTCCTTGTTATTCCATGTTTTGGGTGATGAGATGTAGGATCTGGTGTGTTGTGTCACTGAGTCTGTGGAGTCCGTCTATCTGTGGGATGTGGAGCTCCAAGGTTCCATCCATCACTGTTGCCATTGGTGCCTGTATGACTGGTGCTGTAGGAAGTTCTGTCTTTGTCTCCGTGGTGAAAGGGTTCTTGGCTGATGGATATGCCTGAGCTGGAAAAGCACATGTCTCCTCGGTCTGGTAGGGAGGGGGCTCAATAGGCAGGGCAGGGTAGATCCCTGGTGTGGCTGATGTTCGCTTAGGTGGGGCTGTGGCAGATGAGGAGACCGTGGTAGTGTCTTGCTCCCTGGCTTTTCCTCTCCTCGGGTTGTTTTCTCTCCTCCTTTTCCTTTGGAGCTGGTTTCCAAGGTTTGACTTGTGTATACACTGAATATAGAGTTTTAGCAACCAACAAGTTGTCATGTAGCCTTTCCACGTTTGTTTTTCGGGGGCCCCATGTTTTCCTGCCGTCTCTTTCCCATTCTTCTTCAGCTTCTTTGTGTTTCCCCATGGCCCCCCTTAGAATCACATTTACGGCTGTATATGATGGCATGGGATCGGTTTCCTTGGGGAGGTGACCTTGGTTTTCCCATCTTCTCCACAGCTTCTCAAATCTTTTGGCTGCTTCTTTTTTGTCTTTGCTGAGTGTGAATTTGGTCAGTTTATCTAGGACTTGAGCTTTAAACTCACCTATGTTAGGTAGACGTTTAGGTTCGGGTGAAGCCATCTCTGTTTATGTTTGTCATCAGCGGTTAAGGTGTGTATGTGAAAAGCAAAGGGTGTGTGTGCACGTGTGGGACGTGTGGTATGACGGTTAATTGCTGAACTTGAACACTAAATGGAGCTATTCAGTAATTACCAAACTTAAACACTAGAGGGAGCTAATCAGTAACTGCTGAACATGAACATTAATTGGAGCCTATCAGCAATTACTGAACTTGAACACTAGATGGAGCTAATCAATAATTGCTGAACATAAACATTAAATGGAGCTAAATCATTAATTACTGAACATGAACACTAGTTGGAGTTCATCAATATTTGCTAAACATGAACATTAAATGGAGTTAATCAATAAAGCTGAACTTGAACACTAGATGGAGCTAATCAATAATTGCTGAACATAAACATTAAATGGAGCTAAATCATTAATTACTGAACATGAACACTAGTTGGAGCTAATCAATGGAGTCAATCAGTAGAGCTAGCCAATACTTGTTTAGATTTGAACACTAGATGGAGCCAATTAGTAGAGCTAGCCAATAGTTGTTTAAATTTGAACACTAGATGGAGCCAATCAGTAGAGCTTGCCAATTGTTGTTTAAATTTGAACACTAGATGGAGCCAATCAGTAAAGCTTGCCAATAGTTGTTTAAATTTGAAAGCAAGATGGAGCCAAACAGTAGAGATAGCCAATAGTTGCTAAATTTGAAAGCAAGATGGAGCCAAACAGTAGAGCTAGCCAATAGTTGCTAAACTAGAACACTAGATGGAATCAAAACAGTAGCTTAGCCAATAGTTGCTAAACTTGAACACTAGATGGGGTCAAAACACTAGTTTCTGAGTTTGAACATTAAATGGATCCAACCACGAGTTGCTCTGTTTTAAAGAAGTAACGAGACAAAGAAAACTTTTCAGGGTGGGGCCGGCCTCCCACTTACTGAACAACCACAACAACAGTAGAACAACACCAATTTCTATAACAGTTTAGACCAATATGTTTTCATCAGTATGTCACTTTTTTACCTTCATACACAATTACTCTCCAAACGCTCTCACCTCCCTCAGCTTCAATGCTTTACTTATTCACACAACCTGGTCCCATACGCTCTCCACTCATAACAAGATTAACTCTAACAC
This sequence comes from Argentina silus, assembly GCF_951799395.1. Classification (NCBI taxonomy): domain Eukaryota; kingdom Metazoa; phylum Chordata; class Actinopteri; order Argentiniformes; family Argentinidae; genus Argentina; species Argentina silus. Next base: position 16,350,076 of record NC_139654.1, read on the forward strand.
ACAACAAAATTTTACAGGACTTTAACCTGAAGGATTTTAACCCAGAACAATAGAATTTATCAGGACTTTAACCTGAAAGGACTTTAACCTAGAACAATAGAATTTATCAGGACTTTAACCATGAAATGACTTTAACCTAGAACAATAGAATTTATCAGGACTTTAACCTGAAAGGACTTTAACCTAGAACAATAGAATTCTGACATATATGGCTTTGATTGTTAAATTTTCATTAACGGTTTCATTACGTATACATAGATTTATAAATTTGGTAGTTGGTTTACTCTTACCTCCTCCACACTCACAGTCTACAGTATTCAAAGTTAACTATGCAGAATTTGGTTTATAACAACAGGTTTCTGCTTACCTTTCGTTTTTGGCGCCACTGTGAGTGGTGAGGGGTTACAAGAAAACAACTCTGTCTGGCTTCCGTCTTCCGGACTTCGCCGTTGGTTCAATTCGGTCCAATTTCTTCTCTTCAAATCACGTCGGGGTGTCACCAAATTTGTGAAAACGTGTTCTTTATTTGAAGGAGAAGACAAACTACTTCTTACTTTTAGCTATTTATTTATATGTCAGAATTCCAAACTTGTACAAGGACCACTTTTGGAGAAGAAAATCACAGTCAGCAAGCTGTTAATCTGTAACCAACCCTCCAAAAATGGATACATTCAAAATGTCACACAAAGCATTTACGGTAAAACAAAGTGATTGTGATTGGCTATTTGGTTGGGGAGGAGCCGCGGTTTAGACTTGGCTCTCCTCTCGTTGGTGTTTTAGGCTGGTCCCAGCCCCTGACACTCGATCCGTTCCAGGTAGAAATATCGCCGGTCCGTTCCCTCTGGGGAACGAGTTGACCTGCTGAAGAAAGCATATACCTACTCTGATTTGTCCTTTCCTAGCCTAGTATTTTTCCATTACATCATTCTTGTGTTATGTGTGTGTTGCAGCATCCATCTTGATGACCTGACCCTAACCTCTTCACGTATTAATCCAACGTACCATGGAACTAATGCTTGATTCATCTCTCATTTATCAACAGGCCATCACATTAGTAAATTTAACACACTGCAGTAATGTATTTTTTATAGCAATAATAAACTGTTTCTTATAATAATGATTTCCAACACTTCTCAATCAAGAGTTAATGATTACCAAACAAATGTTCCCTGTATCAGATAATTAAAAAACATATTAATTCAATTGATTTGCATATGGAATATCAAATACAATTATCAACAACTTCTCAATCAAAAGTTAATGATTAACAAAGATAAATATTTCCTGAATCAGATGATTAAAAAACATATTAATTCAATTGATTTGTATATGGAATATCAAATACAATTATTTTAATCACCCTAAATAAAGAACTGAATAGCTTTATTTACTCGTCTGCTATTGAGCATTATAATGCAACTGTTTTCATAAAAATAATTTCTAACACTTTAAAGAACTTGGGTTGACCAATAAGAAAACTGCTGTATCCTATGACTGGTGTGTCAAAACTGCTGTGTCCCATGACTAATTCTCTTACTGAGGAACTGTATAAAAGTAGAACTGAAACTCGTCAAGTTTGGAACTCCTCTGGCTGTCTCTCATAAGGCGGTCAGACGTTTTCTCTGTGCACAATAAAGAAGAAGATTGCTTTGCTACACTCTTGACTCTACTGGAATCTTTGTTCAGTGTTAGAATTTACACAACGATACTTAGAATTCCCATAACAATCTGGTGTCACAAGAACAGGATAGTTAACTCCTCTGTCGGCCATCCATAGTGATCCGAGGGAACCGCACAGAATAATTCTGCTGGTCGGCACACTGAGATTAGAAAAATTACAGACATGCAGAGAGAGAATGGAACAGTTTGGGAGAGTTCACGGCAATAAGAAAAAAAACAAGGGAAGAAAGATAGACTGGGCACAGTTTAGAAAGTGGGAAAGAGAGGCAGAGACATGTTCAGAGAAGTCAGAAGCGGGTTTAATGGTAAAAACAGAAGTTGTAGAAGGGGACAAAGAGAAAAGTTAGGTAGAAAGGAATAGACGTAGAATCGACGTTCAGCCACTGCCCTATCATACTACAACACCCCGGCCATCACCCCTGACACAGCCTGATGATCAACCACCACCACCAAGGACGACATTCTTTTTTTTTTTTTTTTTTTTTAGAGTAGATAAACTTTACAGGGGGATAGTGGGGATGAAGAGGTCTTTGGAGGGACAGTCAAGATGGAGGCTGAAGTCATGGGTCTTCAGTCTACGGCGGAAGATAGGTAGTGACTCTGCAGTCCTGACAGCAGTGGGAAGCTCGTTCCACCACTGGAGCGCCAGGACAGTGAAAAGCCGTGACCGAATAGCGCAACTGCTGCATCCACGTAGAGGCAGCGGTGCCAGGCGGCCAGCCGAGGTGGAAGAGCGGAGTGATCGGGCAGGGGTTTGGGGGCTGACCATTGCTTGCAAGTAGGGAGGGACTGTTCCGTTTGCCGAGCACCAGGGTCTTGAATCTGATGCGAGCTGCTACCGGGAGCTAGTGAACGGTGCGAAGGAGGTGTGTGACATGAGAGAGTTTGGGGAGATTGAACACAAGACAGGCAGCAGCATTTTGGATGAGCTGCAGAGGTCTGATGGCGGAGGCGGGGAGCCCGGCCAAGAATGCGTTGCAGTAGTCAAGGCAGGAGATCACAAGTGTCTGGACCAAGAGTGCTGCTTCTCTCGTGTTTGCCGCACAGGATAAGTGGTTGTCAAGGATCACCCCAAGATTCTTGGCTGTCTGGGAGGAGGTCACAGTAGAGTTCTCTACTGTGATGGAGAAGTCTTGGAGAAGGCAGGCTTTCCCAGGGAGGAAGAGCAGCTTAGTCTTGTTAAGGTTCAGCTTGAGGTGGTGGGCTGACATCCAAGCAGAAATGTAGGAGAAACCATGTGAGGAAATTACCAAGCCAAGAGATTTGGTATAAAGGGTATAAACAGTAAGGGCCCTAGGATGGAACCTTGGGGGACCCCAGTGGAGAGGACAGCGACCCTCTCCACGTCACCTGGTAAGAGCAATCGGCCAGGTAGGATGCAAACCAGGAGAGTGCAGAGCCAGAGATGTCCAGTTCTGAGAGGGTGGAGAGAAGGATCAGGTGGTTTATTGTGTCGAATGCAGCAGACAGGTCCAGAAAGAATGAGAACAGAGGAGAGGGAGGAAGCTCGAGCAGAGTGGAGGGCCTCCGTGACAGTGAGGAGAGCAGTCTCAGTAGAGTGCCCAGCCTTGAAGCCTGATTGGTGAGGGTCAAGGAGGTTGTTCTGAAGGAGATAGTGAGACAGTTGGTTAGAGACAGCACATTCCAGGATTTTTGATAAGAAGGAGAGAAGGGATACCGGTCTATAGTTATGGACAGCAGACGGGTCAAGAGTTGGTTTTTTGAGAAGAGGCTTGACTCTGGCTGTCTTAAAGGCAACTGGGACAGATCCTGTGGATAGTGTCACGAGGCTGTCCAACCAGCAGATGGCGACAGCGAGCACTTCCAGGGGGACCAAGAGGAAGTAGGAGATGCCCATATTTGGTCCTTCCTGCCCTAGGGACTCACCTGCTACCAATGACAGGAGTGATTGTGTTTTGTGTTTATGTTTCTCACCTGTGTCTTAGTCGTTAGCCCTTATTAGTTGTAGTATTTTAAGACCTCTGTTAGCAATGCCTCCTTGCTGAGTTATGAACGTTTATGCCTGAGACAGTTTTGCTGCCTATTGTAAAGATCCCTAAGTTTTCTAGTAAAAGCCTTGGACCTCCCTACTGCCTCTGACTCTGCATTTTTGGGGTTTTGCCTGGTTACCATCAGCCTTGGCTAAGGTGTATAGAGCCACTGGTGGTCAACTCTCATTCTACCGTGACAGAGAAGAATTGATTATGGTGGTAAGGAACGGAAGGTCTTTGGAAATGGATTGGAGAAAGGGGGAGGGGATAGGTTTGAGAGGGCAGGTGGTTGCCCGCTTGGATGTGACCAGTTTTAGAATATCATCAGGGGAGAGAGGGGAAAGAGCTGATAAACCAGAGGCCGAGTGTCGCGCAGTGGGTTTGGGAGGAGTGGTAGCGGTGTTGGCGAGAGGTGTAACGGATGGGGTCGCTATTCCCAGTGCGAGCCCTAGGTGTCCCCCTCCGGCCACTCACTGTGCCGCCTCACCCTCTCACTCACTCACTCACTGGTAATGGACTTATTACTTGCACCTGTGTTTGATGGTCACCTATGCTTTTTTATGCCCTCACTCCCCATTCAGTCTTCACAGTGTGTGCACCATTTGTACGTTCACCTAAGAGAAGTAAGCCTTTGATATTTCGAGTTTGAGTAAGAGACGTTGTTCTCTTTTCTTTATTGAAGCCTACTACCACCTACTTAAGACTTCATTGGTGCTAGGATTAAGATCAGACATAAAGCAGTCCGCCCTGTCCACTTGCATCGGATGGGAAACAGGCTCATTATCTCAGGTCTGGCAACATGTGATGCATGTCAAAAGACAGATGGAAGGAAAAGACAGAGCATCTGCGCAAAAGCACAAAACAGCTTAAATTATGTTCTATCAGCAAGGACAGTCTGGGCATGGTCGCGGGCGGAACAGGGGTGGTTGGACGAGGTGGCAACCGAGGCCAGACGAGAGCACCTTTGTCCCACTCTAATTGGAGATGCTACAACTGCAACCGTGTGGGACACATGACGAGACCTTTCAGACCCCCCCACAGGAGAGTGGACCCCAGAGCGGAGGAAGAGGCTACCGCCCACAAAACGACCGGCATGCTGATGACTACCCTGATGAAGCAGGCTGGTCGACAGGACCTCCCATCGGAGTCTCCGTGCAGCAACCCAAATTTAGAAATGTTTATTCCACCCCGGCGAAGCACTTTCATCCAGTATGTTGATGATCTGCTTTTGTGCTCTTCTTCTGAGGGGGAGTGTGAGGTAGACACTGTTTCCCTTGTCCTATTCTTAGCCAAAAATGGCCACAAAGTTTTGCAACAAAAGCTACAGCTGGTATGTCAGGAAGTCAGATATCAAGGACATGTGATCACCCCAGCAGGCCGCAGCTTAGGGAAAGACAGACTTGAAGCTATTCTCGATACCCATACCAGTTACCAAACATCAAATGATGTCCCAACTGGGTATGGCTGACTACTGCCGTCCATGGCTCATAGACAACCTACTTAAGTGCCTAGAAGCTCCTGACTCCAACATTTGGACTTGAGTGGTGAAGTCTGTCTGGTCGTTAACTGATCGTTAGGTGAGTGGAGCTGCAAGCCTGCTAAGTCATCAGCAGTTACAGAATTTGTACTTCTATCCTGACTGTCAAAGAGCGACAGCCTCCTGACACAAAGACGAAGGAGTCAATCTGTGGAGTCCCGAGAGAAAGGAGTCCTGAGAGATCTAAGTTTTTTTTTGCTACTCGAGTGTATTTAGCACTACCTACATCTTGTATTGCCAACAAACCCTCTATCTCTATACCTGCAAATACCACAATGTGCTTTCTCCCCATTCCTGTTATCTCATCCCTCAGGAGGACACATAGACAATATACCCCCCCTCGCAACCCATCCAACCTACCCACTATGCTCAACTGACCACAACCTCACTGTCACAGGAGGACTTTGGAACTGCCAGTCAGCGGTCCGGTAAGCAGAGGCTCAGCCAATGCCTGCTTCATGTCCCTCCACTTCCCGAGCAGAGACATGGATTACACCGGAAACAATGGCAGCCCTCTGTGATGCCTACTCCTTTTCTCATTCCCCTAGACCAGGGGTGCCCACACTTTTTCGGCTTGCGAGCTACTTTCAAAATGACCAGGTCAAAATGATCTACCTGATCTAAATATATATATATATGACACGTGACCCGTAGAAGAGAAGCGATCTCAGACTGGCCGCATTGTACGTCAATCAAGTGGCGCACTCACACTGGCTCAATTGCCTCGTACCGTGCTGAAGCACAAATGTCTGTAGTAAAAAGAAAATCACGTGTGATTCTTTTAATGTCACGCGATTGACCCGCACTACTCTCGCGATCGACCGGTCGATCGTAATCGACGTATTGGGCACCCCTGCCCTAGACTCTCTGGTCGAGGAACAGGACTCCTCATCTCACCTAAGTGGTCACATAATGTCCTTCCCCTGTCACACCTGTCCATATCCACCTTCAAATTCCATGCTGTTTCTGTCACCTCCCCTGTCAAACTTCACATTGTTGTTATCTATCGTCCCCCAGGTCTATCGTCCCCCTTACCGCTCTCTCTTCCACAACTCTGTCTTATCCTCCCTACCCTCTGTTGAATCCTTTTCCCTTCTATCTACTGATGCAGCCTCCTCCACCCTCCTGTCCACTCTTTCCTCACCCTTCGACTCTCTCTGTCCACTGACCTCCAGCACGATCCTCTCCACACGCTCCTTGGCTGTCTGAAACTCTGCAAGCTTGTAGAATAGGGCTTCAAGCAGCTGAGAGGAAATGGCGTAAAACTGTCCTCCATGATGACCTCTCCATGATTATCTCTCTCCTCCTCAACTACACCTCCTCTGCATCAGTTGCAAAAACTTCTTACAACCATTCTAAAGTTCAATCCTCTGCCTCTGACCCAACTGCCTGTTCTCCACATTTTCTTCACTCCTCAACCCACCTCCTCCCTCTCCTCCCTCCTCCCTGTCTGCAGATGAATTTGTTACCTCCTTCTCTCAACTTCTCGCCAACACTGCCACCACTCCTCCCAAACCCACTGTGCTACACTCGGTCTCTGGTTTATCAGCTCTTTCCCCCCCTCTACCCTGATGATATTCTAAAACTGGTCACATCCAAGCTGGCAACCACCTGCCCTCTCGATCCTATCCCCTCACCCTTTCTCCAATCCATTTCCAAAGACCTCCTTCCTACTGGGGTCCCCCAGGGTTCCATCCTAGGGCCCTTACTGTTCTCCCTTTATACCAAATCTCTTGGCTTAGTAATTTCCTCACATGGTTTCTCCTACATTTCTGCTTGGATGTCAGCCCACCACCTCAAGCCGAACCTTAACAAGACTCAGCTGCTCTTCCTCCCTGGGAAAGCCTGCCTTCTCCAAGACTTCTCCATCACAGTAGAGAACTCTACTGTGACCTCCTCCCAGACAGCCAAGAATCTTGGGGTGATCCTTGACACGCGCCTTCACACGCCTTCACCACTGGGGTCCCCCAGTGCTCCATATTAGGGCCCTTAGTGTTCTCCCTTTATACCAAATCTCTTGGATCGGTAATTTCCTCACATGGTTTCTCCTACCACTGCTACGCAGATGACATTCAACTCTTTCTCTCTTTCCCCCCCTCTGACTCACAGGTGGCAACACATGTCTCTGTGTGTCTTGCAGACATTTCTGCTTGGATGTCAGCCCACCACCTCAAGCTCAACCTTAACAAGACTGAGCTGCTCTTCCTCCCTGGAAAAGCCTGCTCTCTCCAAGACCTCTCCATTACAGTAGTGACCACTGTGACCTCCTCCCAGACAGCCAAGAATCTTGGGGTGATCCTTGACAACCACTTATCCTGTGCAGCGAACATCACAGCGACAGTGCACTCCTGTAGATTCTTCCTCTACAACATCAGAAGGATACGTCCATTCCTCACGAGAGAAGCAGCACAACTCTTGGTCCAGGCACGTCTTTACCCGCCTTGACTACTGCAACGCACTCTTGGCCAGGCTCCCTGCCTCCGCCATCAGATGTCTGCAGCTCATCCAGAATGCTGCTGCCTGTCTGGTGTTCAATCTCCCCAAATTCTCTCATGTCACCCCCCTCCTACGCACCCTTTCACTTGCTCCCGGTAGCAGCTCACATCAGATTCAAGACCCTGGTGCTCACCTACCGGTCGTCAGCCCCTCCCTACTTGACCTATAAGAAAACTCCTGTGTCTTATGACTAATTCTCCTACTGAGGAACATAAAAGTATCACTGAAACTAGTCATGTTTGGAACTCCTCTGGCTGTCTCTCATAAGGCAGTCAGACCATTTTCTCTGTGCACAATAAAGAAGAAGATTGCTTTGCTACACTCTTGACTCTAGTGGAATCTTTGTTCAGTATTAGCATTTACATGACGTATATCAGTACTATTAGGAGATCTCCCATTTTGTTTTCAAGCTTGGCCCACCATGAGCCCTGACTTCCGCCTCCCGAGCGATGATGGGCGCCCAGAAGGGTACCAGGAGGTTTTCACACAGTGTTCCCTGGTCTTCAGTCTCCAGCCATCCTCCTTCCCCACAGAGTAAGCCCGAGTCGCCTACATCATCACCCTCCTGATGGGTCGAGCCTTGAGCCCTGAGCCCTCACCGTAGAGTGGGAGAAGCAAACCCTGATCTGCTCCAATGTGCACCTGTTTACCCAAGAACTCCAGAAAGTTTTCGATACGTCTCGGGTGGTTTCGGGCCACAAGGTTGGGAGACGGCTCTCTGCCCACCGCCAAAGGAACCAGCCCGCGGCAGATTACTCAATCGGCTTCCGTACCTTGGCTAGAGAGGCCAGACGGGAGGAGAATGCTCTCGTCGTCCTCTACGTGCAGGGACTTTCAGAGGTCATCAAGGACGAGCTCGCCCTCAGGGAGTTCGTCTACCCACAACCCCCACATAGACTGGTCATTGGGCCAGCTCCGCCGCTGGGGTAACATCTGCAACAGCCACTGCCGATGCCCTCGTCCCTGCCCTCCAAGACCCCTCGCTGCCATTTCCACCATGACGCTGGGACCCCCGGGAGGAGAGATCAGTGGGGACAGTGTTGTCCCAGTGGTTCCCCTCGGATAATCCCTGTGCGTTCTTCTCATGATGGCTCATGTCGGTAATGCAACTACAATGTGGGGAACCGTGAGCTGCTGGCGGTGAAGCTCACATTGGAAGAGTGGAGACACTGGCTGGAGGGTGCCACACACACGTTCATTGTGTGGACCGACCACAAGAACCTGGCATACACCTAGGGGGCCATGCGTCTCAATTCACGCCAGGCCAGGTGGGAACTCTTCTTCACGCGTTTCGAGTTCACCATCTCCTACCGCCCGGGGTCCAAGAACGTTAAGCCCGACACCCTTTCCCGGCAATTCGACCCCATCGGCGTGGAGAAATGTCCCAAGCCCATCCTCCGCAGTGCCATCATCGCGGCACCGGTCTCTTGGGGAATCGACGCTGTGGTGTGAGCAGCCCTGCGTCGTGAACTCGACCCCAGGGGAGGACCGCCTAATCGGCAGTACTCCAGTGGCGCATGCATCGACCCTCACCAGCCATCCCTGCACCACCAGGACCCTGGAGCTTCTCAGGAGGAGGTTCTGGTGGCCCACGGCGGAAACAGACACACAAGCCTTTGTCGCCGCCTGGAACAAGAGCTCCTGCCAATCCCCTGCTGGGCTCCTCCGGCCCCTACTCATTCCCAAGCACCCCTGGTCCCACATCTCCCTGGACTTCATCTCTGCCCTCCCCCAATCAGATGGCTACACGACCGTTTTAGTCATTGTGGACCATTTCTCCAAAGTGGCTCACTTCGTTCCCCTCCCCAAACTCCCGTCAGCCCGGGAGACAGCTAAGCTGGTGGTCCAGCACATCTTGTAGACTGACACTAGTGCAAGGCTGGCTAAAACAAAACAAAACAAAAACTCCCCGCCTCCTCCATCAGGCCTCTGCAGCTCATCCAGAACGCTGCCGCTCGTCTGGTGTTCAATCTCCCCAAATTCTCCCATGTCACGCCCCTCCTCCGCACCCTCCACTGGCTCCCGGTAGCGGCTCGCATCAAATTCAAGACCCTGGTGCTTGCCTACCGGGCGGCAAAGGGAACAGCCCTTCCCTACTTGCAAGCAATGGTTAGCCCCCAAACCCCTGCAAGATCACTCCGCTCCTCCACCTCGGCTGCCAACCTGGCACTGCCACCTCTACGTGGATGCAGTGGCCGCGCTACTCGGTAACGGCTTTTCACTGTCCTGGTGCCCCGCTGGTGGAATGAGCTTCCCACTACTGTCGAGACTGCAGAGTCACTTCCGATCTTCCGCCGTAGATTGAAAACCCATCTCTTCAAGCTACATCTTAACAGTCCCTCCTAAAGACCACTTCACCCTCACTACCCCCCCTATACTAACCCTAGGCCCAACCCCGAGACTTCTTCTCCCCTGCTACCCCCCTGTACAAGTTCTCTCCTTCTAATAAAATATATTTAAAAAAATAGCCTACTGGCATTACGACTGCCGATGGCCCCTGGTGTGAGCATTGATTACTTTGTCTTATGATGACTGTTGGATAGATGATTCACTTACTTAAACAAATGTATTGTTGTAAGTCGCTTTGGATAAAGGCGTCTGCAAAATGCCATCAATGTAAATGTAAAATGGTTTCCGATCATGGCCCTCAGTTCGCCTCCAGGTTCTGGAAGGCATTCGCCACCTGCCTCAGCGCCTCCGTCAGCCTGTCCTCCGGCTTCCACCCCCAGTCGAACAGCCAAACGGAGCGTGTCAACCAGGATCTGGAGGGGATACTGAGGTGCTACGCCTCCAGCAACCCCTCCTCATGGAGTCAACGGCTGGCATGGGCGGAATACGCTCACAACACCCTTCTCTGCTCCTCCACTGGGTTGTCTCCCTTCTAGTGCCAGTAGGGGTACCAGCCCCCTCTGTTCCCTGAGCAAGAGAAAGAGACGGAGGTCCCATCCGTTCAAGCCCACATCAGCCGCTGTCACCATACCTGGATGCAGGTGTGCAAAGCCCTCCAGCGGGCTTCGGTCCGGTTCCAACACCAGGCCAATCATATGCGTCGCCCGGCTCCGGTCTTCCATCCTGGGCAGAGGGTTTGGCTCTCCACACGGGACCTCCCCCTCCAACTATCCCGGTGTGCCATGCGGGTGCACCCCACCTTCCATGCCTCCCTCCTGAAGCCTGTCACCTCCAGTCTTTTGCCCCCCCCACCCCAACCCCTTCCCCCGCCACGCCTCATCGGGGGTCACCCCACCTACGATCTACATGGCGCCCCCCGTGGCAGACGTGTTTGTTTGTCCCGCTCTCGAATGCCGGCGTTTTCTTTTGTTTTGTGTGTTTTTTGTTTTATCTACAGTGCACACATGCCATGCACTGCTGACATACAACAGACAGGCATTGCTGGACATCGACAACTCACACAGTCTTCCTGTTTTTACTAGTTTTATACCACCGGAGCTACAACTCATTGTACGTTCCCGCAGCCATCACCACCACCCCCGGGAAGGCCCCGGAGCACCGAGCTGGAGTGAGCTAGCTGACCCCAGGAGAGCGCTTCGGAGACGGCGACGCAAGCGGGGCAAGAGAGGAGGCCTCCATGCTAGGCTAAAAGCTCGCGCTAGCCGACCACCGCTACCCAGCCTCTTGCTAGCTAACGTGCGGTCTCTGGAAAACAAGCTGGACGAACTAAGAGCCAGGACTACAACACAGCGGGAAATAAGAGAGTGCAGTGCTCTAATTTTCACCGAGACCTGGCTTTCAGACAAAGTCCCAGAATGCGCCGTTCAGCTACAGACTCACTCCGTACACCGAGGAGACAGGACTGCAGCCTCCGGTAAGACCAAAGGGGGAGGTGTGTGTGTGTTTATCAACAACTCGTGGTGTGGCGACATACGGACCGTTCACAAGCACTGTTAGACAGATGTGGAGTTTTTGCTGCTGAAATGCCGTCCCTATTACCTACCGAGGGAATTTACTGCTGTGTTTTTGGCCGCTGTTTACATCCCCCGCGAGCTAACTCCACGGCAGCGCTCAGCAAACTCCACGAAGCTATCAGCGCATAGAAACTGCTCATCCTGATGCTGTTTTTATCGCCGCCGGCGACTTTAACCAGTGCAATTTACGGACTGTATTTCCCAAATACTTCCAACATGTGGATATTCCCACCCGTGAGAAGAATACACTGGATCATGTTTACAGCAGTATACGCAGTGCATTCAAGGCTGCACCCCGCCCCCACTTTGGACACTCGGACCACATCTCGTTGTTCCTGTATCCAGCCTACAGACAAAGACTGAAACAGATAAACCCTGTCACTAAACAAATCAAACTCTGGACCCCAGAGACTGAGAGCACCCTGCAGGACTGTTTTGCTCAGACAGACTGGGATGTGTTTAAAGCTGCAGCCACGCTGGAGGACTCTTCTGTCAGCATACAGGACTATGCTGAGTATGTGACTGGGTACATTAGCACTTGTGTTGACAACATCGTGCCCACCATACAAGTCAAGAAGTTTCCCAACCAGAAGCCCTGGATAAACAGTCAGGTACGCCACATGCTGCGTGCTCGCTCTCTTGCATTTAGATCAGGCAATGAGACGGAGTACAAAGCTGCGAAGTATGGACTGAAAAAAGCCATTACAGCGGCCAAGAGGCAGTACAGAGAGAAGCTGGACGGCTTCTACTCCACTGCTGACTCCGGGCGGATGTGGCAAGGCCTGCAGCACATCACAGTCTACAGGACCACCACCAACACCATCAGCTCCACAGACAGCCTGCCGGACGACCTAAACATCTTCTACACCCGCTTTGAGACCTCCAGCCACAGCACAGAGAGGAGGCACACAGACACCGGGACCACCCGACCCCCCTCCCCTCCACTAACCATCTCATCAGGCCAGGTAAACAAAGCCCTGAGGAAGATCAACCCCCGCAAGGCAGCAGGACCAGACAACATCCCTGGGCGGGCTCTCAGAGCATGTGCTAACGAGCTGGCTGATGTTCTCACCTCCATCTTCAACCTTTCCCTCAGTCACAGCACTGTTCCCTCCTGCTTCAAGACCACAACCATCGTCCCCCTTCCCAAGAAGAGCCAACCTGCCTGCCTGAATGATTACAGGCCCGTAGCACTCACTCCAATCATTATGAAGTGTTTTGAGAGAGTGGTACTGGCACACATTAAGAGCAGCATGCCGGACACCCTAGACCCCCTGCAGTATGCCTACCGGCCCAACAGGTCCACCTCAGACGCTATCGCTGCTGTCCTCCACTATTCCCTCTCCCACCTGGAAAACAAAGACTCCTACATCAGGACGCTCTTTGTAGACTACAGCTCCGCTTTTAATACAGTCATCCCCCACAGACTCATCCACAAAATGTCCACACTTGGCCTGCACCCCACCCTCTGTGACTGGCTCCTAGACTTTTTGACTGGCAGGCCCCAGTCTGTCAGGATTGGCAATAGGACTTAAGCCAGCATTATTACAAATGTTGGCACCCCACAGGGATGCGTCCTCAGCCCCATCCTCTACACCCTGTTCACCCACGACTGTGTCGCCTCCCACAAGGACAACATCATCCTAAAGTTTGCAGACGACACCGCAGTGATAGGATGCATCACTGGCGGGGACAAAGCGGCTTACAGGAGGGAGGTGGCCAGTCTGGTAACATGGTGCGAGGACAACAACCTCACCCTCAATACGGACAAGACGAAGGAGATGATAGTGGACATGAGGAAGAAAAGGGGACCTCATCGGCCACTGTACATCCGGGAACTTGAAGTAGAGAGGGTGAGCAGTTTCAAATACCTGGGCGTCCACATCAGCGAGGACCTCACCTGGACACTTAACACCACTCAGCTGGTTAAGAAGGCCCAACAGCGGCTGTACTTTCTGAGGAAGTTTGGCATGTCGCCCAAGATCCTCAGCAACTTCTACAGCTGCATTGTTGAGAGCATCCTAACTAGCTGCATCACTGTGTGGTACGGCAGCACTACTGCTATGGACCGCAGACACCTGCAGAGAGTGGTGAAGACCGCCGAGAAAATCACCAGGACTCCACTGCCCTCTCTGCAGAGCATCTACCACCGCAGAGTCCACAGGAGAGCCGCCTCCATCCTCAAGGACCCCACCCACCCCCAGCACGGACTGTTCACACTTCTACCCTCAGGCCGGAGGTACAGAAGTGTTAAATGCAGGACCACCCGACTGAAGAACTCCTTCTTTCCCACTGCCATCAGGCTCCTAAACAACCCATAGGAGATTAATATAACCTTACTACCTCAATAACTGAATTTTCCAGTTTGCATAATTGCACTGCTACATTTGCACTGTTTTATTATTATTATTGCTGCTATTTTATTTTATGCCTTAAATTTTGCTGTCTTGTACATTTGTTTAGTATATATTGTATATTCTTTAGTATTGTATATTTTACATTGGTTGGCATTCTGCGGACAGCAAAGCAAGAATTTCGTTGTACAGTGAAACATGTTTTCTACTGTGCATATGATAAACACTTTGAATCTTGAATCTTGAATCTTGAAGACCATCTCTGAACGCACAACACGTTGAACCTTGCAGCAGAAGACCACGCCGGGTGCCACTTCTGTCAGCTAAGAACAGGAAACTGAGGCTACAATTCGCACGGGCTCACCAAAATTGGACAATAGAAGATTGGAAAAACGTTGCCTGGTCTGAGGAGTCTCAATTTCTGCTGCGACATTCAGATGGTAGGGTCAGAATTTGGCGGAAACAACATGAAAGCATGGATCCATCTTGCCTTCTATCAACGGTTTAGGCTGTTGTAATGGTGTGGGGGATATTTTCTTGACACACTTTGGGCCCCTTACTACCAATTGAGCATCGTTTAAATGCCACAGCCTACCTGAGTATTGTTGCTGACCATGTCCATCCCTTTATGACCACAGTGTACCCATCTTCTAATGGCTACTTCCAGCAGGATAACGCGCCATGTCACAAAGCTCACATCATCTCAAACTGGTTTCTTGAACATGACAATGAGTTCACTGTACTCCAATGGCCTCCACAGTCACCAGATCTCAATCCAATAGTTCAAATTCAAGTTTATTTGTTATGTCTCATACACGAGTGCAGGGAGTTAAATTCTTGGGCTCGGTTCCTTGGCAATGCAGCATACAAAATACAAATAATACAAATACGCAGTTGTGCAATGAAGTAGGACAAGACAATAAGTGACATTGCAAGATAAGTGAGACAAGACAATAAGTGACGGTTGGACAGTGACGATTGTTGGGGACACAAGACAATAGACATGACACAATTGCAGTATAAATAGTAGAGTAAAAAGTAAAGTGGTTCAGTGGAATGTCATCATTATTGCACTTTGCCGTTGGTGTAAGAGGTGTTGTTAAAGTGACTGTGGTGGTAGAGTCCATTCTGTGGGTGTGCTGGGGGTAAAGTCATGGATTCGGTGCAGGCTTGTTCATGAGCCTGATGGCCTGGGGGAAGTAGCTGTTGGAGAGCCTCTGAGTTTTGTGCGGAACGATGGTCCTCATACTGGAGCAGCAGGCCCACCTCCAACAGGAGCAGCAGTCGGCGGTGGGAGAGACGGCGAGGGCTGAGGACCGTGCCCTCCTCCGGGAGCTCGTCGGGTCCATCAAAGCGGGACCGGCGCCCGGGTCGGCACAAGGTCCCCCCAAGGTCCACCTCCAGAAGATGGGGGACCTGGACGACCCGGAGGCGTTCCTGGCGGTGTTCGAGGAGACGGCGAGGATCTCGGGGTGGCCGGACGGCGAGTGGGTGTACCATCTGCTGCCCCTCCTGTCAGGTGAGGCGCAGCTCGCTGCCCACAGCCTGCCAACGGCCGCCCAGCAGGATTATCCCTCCCTAGCCCGGGCGATTCGAGACCGCCTAGGCCTCACCCCGGAGGAACACCGTCGCCGGTTCCAGGCCCTGATGATGGAGGAGGGAAGCCGGCCCTTTGCATACGCCCAGCGGCTGCGGGACAGCGCGTGGCGGTGGCTGGACCCAGGGAACAGCTCGGCGGAGGAGGTCGGGGACGGGGTGGTGTTGGAGCAATTCCTCACGGGGCTCCCGGCCCGGACACAACACGATACGCACCAGGCGTTCTTGGATTCGGGCTGCATGGCATAAATGGCTAGATCCCCTGCTGTTTGCGGTACGGGAAGTTCCCCAAGCTTCCACCGGGTTTTCCCCATTTGAATTACTCTACGGGCGTAAGCCCCGGGGTGTCGTAGACCTTCTTAAAGAAAATTTGGAGGAAAATGAGATTCAATACGTCCTGTACTTGCGCACAAAGCTCCATGCCCTAGGGGTTATCTCACGCGAGCATTTGCAGCAAGCCCAGGAGCGTCAAAAGCGCCTCTACGACAGGGGAACTAACCTGCGAGAATTTTCACAGGGAGACAAGGTGTTCGTACTGTTACCCACCTCCAGCACGAAATTACTCGCGAAGTGGCAAGGGCCGTTTGTGGTCACACATCGCATGGGGGACGTGGATTATGAGGTAGTCCGCTCGGACCGGGGGGATAGCTTGCAGGTGTATCACGTAAATCTCCTTAAAAAATGGAACGACGTGGTCACTGTTGCTCTGGCTACAATAATTCCAGAGAGAGATGAGTTCGGACTGGAAGTCCCAAAATCAAAAATTAGCACTTCAGTCGGTATTGATAACCACCTCTCTGCTAGCCAGGCCACGGACGTTGCAGATTTGCAAGCTAGGTTCGCTGACGTGTTCTCTCCCCTGCCCGGTCGGACTACGCTTATCGACCACCATATAGAAACGCAGCCGGGTTTAACGGTGCGCACGCGTCCCTATAGGCTGCCGGTACACAAACGAGACATTGTGTGCCAGGAATTGGAAGCCATGCTGGAGCTGGTGTAGCCCCATCGTGCTTGTCAACAAGCCGGATGGGTCTATAGGGTTCTGTGTGGATTATAGAAGGGTTAATGCGGTCTCCAAATTCGATGCCTACCCGATGCCCCGGGTTGACGAGCTCTTGGACCGGCTTGGCACGGCCAGGTTCTTTACGACATTGGATTGCACGAAGGGATACTGGCAGATTCCCCTCTCGCCGGTATCCCGGGAGAAGACTGCATTCTCCACTCCGCTCGGATTGTATCAGTTCACGGTGCTCCCTTTCGGGTTGTTCGGGGCCCCAGCCACTTTCCAGCGCCTCATGGACCACATTCTGCGGCCGAACTCTGTGCAGGGGGGGGGGGGGGTGGGTAGGTTGTCGGCTGGTGGGGTTATGTGGGGGGACATGCAGCGTTTGGCCTGTAGAGGGAGCTACAGGACCGTGGCAAGGGTTACGGAAGCGAGGCTTCGTTGCGCACCTGTTGCGAATTAAGCCTCGTTAACGAAATGGTTTAAGATGTGTGTGCCTCTGCTTTGGGGGGAAGGAGCTGAAAAGCCATGACTGGAAAGTCGACCGAGACCTTTCACACATAAGAATGCAGCTCCAAAGTGCTGTACAATACAGCGCAAAAGAAAGAAAAAAGAACAGATTAAAAAACGAAAACAACCAAAACATCAGCAAAGTGCTGTACAATACAGTGCAAAAGAAAGAAAAGAGAAGAGATTAAAAACAAAAACAACTATAACATAATTAATCAATACAATAAAAGCATCACTCAATCTAGTTGCATAGATAGTTGATCAATACAATAAAATCAGCAGAGATAGCAGCATAGATAAAATGCTAATTGAAAGCTAAATTGAAGAGAAAGGTTTTTAACTGGTGCTTATAGATGTTTACTGAGCTTGCTTCCCTGATTTCTTGAAGTTTAGGGGCATAGTTAATAAATGCAGCATCACCAACTTTCTTTTGGGTTTTCATTGTAACCTTCAATAAGCCAGCAACAGAGGACCTGAGTGCTCTTGAGGGTGTATAGGTTGTCAGCGAATCAGTAAGGTAGGATGGTCACAGCCCATTTAGTGCTTTAAATACAAGTAGAAGGACTTTGAAGTCAATTCTAAACGATACAGGGAGCCAGTGCAGAGCAATGTCTTACCAAATGTTGATGGCTCTTTACTGGGGCCCCCATATAGCTCAAAGTGCCCTATCTGAACTGTATAGGACACATATGCATAGGACTGTACAGAAATATGTTTCAATCATTTCAACTCATCTCTGGTACCAGTCTACCCAGCAACACTTCTAGAATGCAGATCATGTGAGTTTGAGTCTAAAGTGGTGTGCAATTGTCTATACTTTCTGTTTGGTAATTTGTCCTTATTTCAGCAAAAATGTGAGAAAATATTGTGATCCCATCACTTTCCATGCATCCCTTAACTCACGCTTTTATTTTCAAGTCGCGAAAAACTAAACCGGAAGTCTGAATGGAGCTAGATGGAGCTTTTTGGAGTTCAGAGTACACAGATTGTTCAATCTTAAACGATGCATATTAGTCTCTTTCGGGGCAATGACTACAGAAGATTAGCATCATGGCACCCACACCAGCGATTCAGCAGCCACAATAAGTCTTCCGGTTTTCTTTCCGGATAAATAATACTATATGGAATGGTTGGAGCTTAAGTAAATGAATATAGAGAACATAGCTAATATATATTTTAGAAATGAAATAAGAAATTATTATTTTGATGGTATTGTGGAAGGGTGGAAGTGGACAAATGAGGAGAGTTATTCCAAGAGGGTTTAAACAGTTTTATTAATGCAGATAATAATATTTGCACAAACAAACTGGGGTCTCTGCAGAGTAATCCAAAGAAGTTATGATCATGTATCCCCCTCATATACAGTACATAAACAGGTGAACAATATCCACCCTTTGGCCCAAAACCCATTGGCTTACAAAAATTGGATCAGAACATTATAATTTCAACATCCTTGTAATTTTGGCAAAAACATAATAGTTGCGACATCATAATGACTTGTTTTTCTTACTCCTGTATCAATAACAACATCTGGATCCTATTAACCATTATTTCATAAGCGATTTCTAAGAAAGGCTATCGCTGAACTTTCTGTGACCTCATTCTGGGATTTTCTACCACATATTTCCCCCTCTGGGACACGGAAATCATTCATCAATAAAAATAAGGGTGTTAAACAACTAGAAATAGCTTCAGCAATCAGCTGGGTATTTGCAGATATGACATGAGTAACAAATAATGAATAATGAGTGTATGAGAGTAATAGACTCAACAATCAGCTATCCCTTATCTGTTGCCAAAGTCTATCCCACCTGGGCAGCAAAACGCGAACCCCTGATATCAGTGATCATCAAAAAGATGACTATCACTTGGATGGAGGTTTAACAACAGATACGAGCACTGCCTGGGAAACATCCTCTCCCTGTTTGGCGGGAAGTAGGTAAAACCTTAGCATTGCTCCTTTCCCTCAATATTAAGTCCAGTTTAATACTGACAACAAAAGTAAACAACTAATTATGAAAATGTTATGTGGGATATATCAGTGTAAGTACAAATACACTTGGAAACAGTCTTTGGACGATGGTCAACATCCTCTTTCAGATGTCAAGTTTATTGGCTTCATCACCTACTGGCCCTAAAAACACCAGGCAACTGCAGTGCCGGGCCAGAGCAATAGAAACTTTGTAGTGGCATATCCTCTTCGCGTGCCGGGGCAAATCCTCTTCACTTCTCCTTGGGGATATGATTGTCCCCCAGTTGCGCCTGTTAGGACAAGTCCCTCCAGTCCATGCGACATCTTAGCCCACAGACCCTTCGACTCTCAACATTTTCACCAGCACACCTGCAATGAGAGATTAGCCTGTCCCCTACACAGGTGCATACTACCTAAACACACCAATCTCCATACCACCTAGCACATGAGCATAAACATCGGTGAAAACATTCCCATCTACCTGTGTGTTACTGCTTACCCCCCTCTTCCAGATCCTGGCCAACAATGAAGCTCTACGTGAGGCGTTTGGCCTGGCCCTGGGGAGATACAATAAGGATGCTTTGCTGCTGTATTCTTCTCCTTTCCAAGGTCGGCAAAGTTGATGGTGGGGAACTCAGCTGTGAGGTTCCCTGCTTCCTCACCGCACCCGGGTCTTGTTGGCACAGGTTGGCTGGGATGACCTGTGGTATGGGGGATGGCTGCGTCTGACAGGATGGTGGCCCCTCCAGCCAGGCTCAGCAGTGGGGTCTGGTTGGTAGGAGCTTCTGTTGAAAGAGGGGTCAGAATAGTCAGACTGTCGAGACTCTCCCCGGCCTCGGTTGGCCAGGTGTAGCGGAGGAGTACCATTACCAGCCCGAGGACAGCAACTGCCACCATCACTCCCTCCGCCACCAAGAACCTCTTCTCCCTCTCTCGGCTCCTGCCCCCTGACTCCGGCTGCTCCAGGTCCGGTTTCTGGAACGGCTTCTGGATCAGCTCCTGGACCAGCTTCATCCTTCCCCTCGGCTCTGGTACCTGCAACTCTTACGTCCTCCTCTGGCGGAGCCTTAACACAGTGGTTAAGATGATACCATGTGGGTGAACCCTTTACCTGGACTGCTGTCCCTGTTGACCAGATTACCTTGAATGGTCCTTCTCTTCGGGGGCCGTTCCACTTACGCCGGAAGACCTTCACGAACACCCAGTCTCCCGGCTGGATTGGATGTGCCTCTGGCTTCTCCGGTTCCTTCTCCTTTTCCTGTAAATATATAACTCGGTGGATGTCCTCCTTATATCCTTTTCTAACACATCCAACCCCGGTCCCTTATGCAAATGCCTATATGCCGGCGCAGGCATGGGTCAACCCGTAAGCATTTTATGCGGTGTTAGTTGCGTTTTGCGGTTCACTCTACTTCTATAGGCCATGACTGCTAAAGGTAATGCATCCACCCAGTTGAGTTTAGTGTGATCACACATTTTTGTTAGTTTTGCCTTCAGCGTACCATTCACTCTTTCTACCATTCCTTGTGATTGTGGATGATACACACATCCTAGTCTCTGTTTTATTCCCAATTTCTGGTAAACCCCTTTTACCGTTTTGTCAATAAACTCTCTTCCATTATCTGAACTTATCATACTCGGTATGCCAAATCTGGGGATAACCTCTCTACATAAAAATGTTACTACTGTGTCCGCATTTTTATGCTTTGCTGGTACTGCTTCCACCCATCGACTAAACCTGTCCTCAATAACCAACAAATATCTCTTTCCCTGTATTGGTCGAATCATATCTACATAGTCCATTGTAATATGTCTAAACGGTCCCTCTGGTATTGGTTTATGCCCAATTGGGGTAGTTATCCCTTTTCGAATGTTGTTTTTTATGCATGTCAGACATCTGCCCAATATTGCATCTACCTGTGCTTGCAATTTAGGAGACCATAGTCCCATATTTGCTATTTTCCTTACTACCTCCCCCCTTGTCCATACCATGCGCATCGGGAATCACCAAAAACAATAGATCAGTTGTAGCCACAAATAACCCATTATGATTCCTCCAAACACCATCAGAGCCTTAAGACGCTCCCCTCTGCTTCCACAGGTCTTTCTCGACCTGGGGAGCGGCATCCTGAATATCAACCAAATCTTGCTCTGTAATTTCAGTTGTTAGCTCGGCAGTTAACATCATGATGGCTTTTGAGTCTACATTAGCCGCCAACTTTGCAGCTTCATCCGCTAAATTATTTCCCCTTGTCCGCAGGGAGGAATCTTTCTTATGTGCTTGACACTTTACAATAGCTATCTTTCTAGGAAGCATCATAGCCTCCATAAGTGCTATTACTTGGTCATGGTGCTGGATTGGTGAACCATCTGTTTTCCTAAAGCCTCTAGCTTTCCACGTTGCCCCAAACAAATGACAAACCCCATGAGCATAAGCTGAATCAGTATAAATATTTACAACACTGTCCTTTGCTAATTTACAAGCTTCCATTAGCGCCACCAGCTCCGCTAACTGCACAGAACACGGCTGCACACACTGTCCTGACTGTCTAGTCACTAAAGTATCATCTGAACTTAGCTGTACTACCCCATAACCTGCTTTCAACCCCTCTAAATCCCTATAGCATGATCCATCAACAAAAAAGATAAGTTCCGCTAACGGTAATGGAACAGCACACAAATCAGATCTCAACTTAATAAATGACTGCACCTCTGATTCACAGTCATGCGGCTCACCCTCATGAGGGAGAGGTATCAAGTCTGCAGGGTTGACTGTACTACATGTTTTTATAGTCACATCTGGGTACTGCAACAACCTAGTATATTCCTGCAGACACTGATTAGTCAACACAAATTTACCCCTCTCAATCAAATTTGCCAACTTGTGATGTGTGTGAATGTGAATGTCATACCCCATGGTTATACTGGAAGCTTTTTCATACATCAAATGTATTGCTGCCAGCCCCTGATAGCAAGGCGGCAGCCCTTGTTCTACTGGTGACAAGGCAGTTGAATAGTAAGCTATTGGCTGTTTCTTTCCTCCTATACCTGTATCCTGTGCCAGAACTGCCGTGGCGTGCTGGAGTCGATGGGAAACAAACAGATGAAAAGGTCTTTCATAATCAGGTAGTGCCAACGCTGGAACCTGCTGAAGGAGACACTTGATTGTTTCAAATGCCTGTTCTCCCTCAGCAGTCCACACCAACGGTGCCTGAAGTTTGTCAGTCCCCGCAACTTTAATCATATTTCTTAAAGGCGCAGTAGTCAAAGTATAATTTTCAACTCAATCCGAACTATAGCCCGTCATCCCCAATAATGTCATCATATTCCGCACAGTAATGGGTTTAGGGGCGGCCGATATGCCCTTAAGCTGAGATGGCAAGATACTTTTGGTGCCGTCTTGTAGCACTCGAGCTAAATATTCAACTTTAGTTTTACAATACTGCACCTTTTGTCAGGAAGCGTTATGCCCCCCTTTTGCCAATTCTGGTAACAACGTGATCGAATCCCTGTGACACTGTTCCAGTGAGTCAGAGCAAATGATTAGGTCATCAACATACTGAATCACAGTATTGTGTTCTAAAACATACAGATCTTCCTTAAGCACTTGGTTAAATATATGTGGCGAATGTTTAAAGCCCTGTGGAATACGTGTATACGTGTATTGCTGACCACGATATGTAAATGCAAACAGATGTTGAGACCTTGCACTCAGTGGCACACTGAAGAACGCAGAACAGAGATCGATGACGGTGTAAAACCTAGATGTTGGTGGCACGTTTGTCAACAGTGTGTGTGGATTCGGCACCTCTGCATCATAGTCTTCCACCACCTCATTAACAGCTCTAAGATCATGCACTAATCGGTATCTAGACCCATCTGCTTTTAAAACCGGATGTATGGGAGTATTAGCTCCCGAGCGCGTATGTATAAGCACCCCTGCAGTCAACAGGCCTTCTATTGTACTTGCAATACCCTGCCTCTGGCTTCATAGGATACTGCCATATGTTAGGCGGCCTACACCCTGGTTTAAGCCCTCTCTCTACAGGTTGAGCTGATTTAATGAGCCCTACATCTGTGTCGTGTTGAGACCATAACTCTGGTGGTACTTGAGACAGCATGTCGCTAAACAAATCCTCATCGCTTTCTACCATAATGTGAGCATTGTTAGGCAACCTAACCACTTGTGGCACAGCTAGAGCCGAAAAAGATATCATAATTTTAATGTCGTTTTTGTCTTCACGATGCCATATTTGTGGACACTGTGTCGAAGTCCACTTTTGTTTGCTCGCCTCTTTTACCATGGGCCCCAAATGTTTAGACTCATATTCCGGATTTATTTTTAGCGTAACATGCGGGATTGCATGTTCTATTTTAAATTGATCTTTTAAATACTCATTATTTAACACAGTCAGAGCAGCTCCTTGTTTACCTATTATTATTGAAGCTGAATCAATCTGCACCCGCTGTGGCTGTCCTTTCAGCCAGCGCTCATTTCTCTTTTCATCATTCTTCTCATAATATTGCAACGTGCAGTGAGATTCCAGCTCTGGCTCTCTGGACTGGAGGATCTGAGCCATTATGAAAGGCTCCCATGGATGGCAAACGCTGTACACTTCATCCTTGATGCCCCCCAGCCAGAAGACAGTGGACTCTTCACAGCGTTGGGCTTGCAAAGTCATTTGATACACACCACTTTCCATGCCAATTCCATCAGCTGTGCAGAGTATTTTGCATCCGAGTTTACACCTGGCATCCCTTCCCAACAAATTGATAGGAGTATTTTCCGAAATCAGAACTGGTAATGTTATGTCTCTGGAGTCCACCCTGAGGGTGACAGGTTCTGAGGTGGGGAACAGCTGCGTGATTCCCGAGAATCCAACTGTCCTGACAAATTGTCCTGACCGGGGGAGATGTGAGGCATAGGATGGTGACAGTCTCACACAAGTGTATGCGGCTCCTGTCCACCATCATTGGTGTTGTTTTGCCTCCAACTTGAACCTGCAGCATAGGTTCTTTATCAGCTGCTGTCAAAACCATGGATAGCTGATGCTCCCCCCTCAGATCCTCTTGGCACCCCTAGTAACCTTAATTGGGGCCCCCCCACCTGTTGGAGGGGCCTCGTGGCCCGTTTGGGTTCTGCTGGTTTCCAGGCAGCGGCGGTGACATCCACGGGTTAGTCCTACATTCTCTTCTTCGGTGTCCTGGCCGTCCGCATCCCCAACAAACCTCTAGTTGACCAGGCGCTCCTCTATGCCCATTTGGCCCTTGATTTTGGTAGACATTTCCTTGTTGTCCACCCGGTCTATTGGAACTCTGCCTCTGCTGTGGCCCCCATCCTCTTCCTCTCCCTACTTGGGGCTGAACAGAGCCATAATTGTTAATCACTTGAGGCTGGGGGCTATAGGCAGATGCAGGTGTTGGCGTGGGGAGGGCCTTGACTTGGTGCTCCTACCACTGCTTGCACTTTCTTTTTCCCTTCGTTGAGTTGCTGCTGAGTGAGTTTTTTCAGCTCAGTTCTATCACTTTCTCTCACTTTCTGTTCTTGACTCCTGAGCTTCTCCACTGCATGGGTCACAGAACAGGATATACTCCATGTCCAGCAGCCCCACGACGTCTTCCAATCTGCTGCGCACTGGACCAGGTACGCCTTTCAGCACATTTTCCCGGAACATGGCTCTCTGAAGAGGGTCATCCTCGGGATTCTGACCAAGTTCACACCTCCACTCCTTCTGCAGCTTGTGTACATAGGCCCCAGGGTTTTCTGTCTCTCCCAATAATGCACCACCCATCAATCCTGATCTTATCCGGGCAGGATACCGTCGCCTCAGCTCTTCCCACAGCGAGCCACAGTGCCTATTGAACAAATCCCCATCATGAACTTGAGTTCCTACAGCAATGATCATCGTGGAACTTCCCAACACCTCCTCCATGGTGCCTAGTCCCAACAGTCTCCCCAGCAGGGCTTTCATATCTCCTATCGCCAATAGATATCCCACAGTCTCTTCCTCGAAGGCCCGTATCCACTTATGAGCCCCCTCGTGGATAGTTGGCAGTCTACTTATCAATCCCTGCATATCCAGCGCCGTCCATGGGATATAGTGCATCTCTGTTCCCTTCACCATCAGAGGTGCCATTGAGGCGCCATGTTGTGGTGAAAGTGTGGGGGGTGGCAGTGTTCCCCCCACACTCACGAAAGAGTTCTCCTCTCTTCCTGGGATAAGCGTCAGAGTCCCCACCATGACCCCATGTTCCATCATCTGGAAAGCCGGGTCCCCTGGGTGGACAAGCACTTGTTAATTAGGCGTTTCGGTTCCAATGGGAGTCCTAGGCATTCTTTGGGATGGGGACGAATCTCCCCCTACTGCTCCATCTTCCTCTTTTTTGGCTGACTCTCTTTTTCTGTCCAGGTCTCTCTGAGCCTCCTCCTCCTCTTCGCTTTCAACATTCTCGTCGCCCCCCCAGCGTTCTGCCATGAGGATCTTTTTCTTCACTCCTGGTTGGAATCCTCCTTTTGCCCCTTTCTTGGCTCGCGGTAGGGTTACCACTTCTGGATATAGTCTCCCGGATCTGAGATTACACATGGTTCCAGGTCCCCCAATCTCCTCCAACTGTGTATAATCTCCCATCGTGTCGATCTTGGTTACCGGCATCTGGGCTCCATACGGTGGTGGGGAAGCTTTTTCCCCCTCCTTCTTCAACACTTCTTTGCATTTCTTAGTTGTCTTCGCCCACTCTTTTCCTCGTTTCAAGAACATATCTATCACAGCCAACAAACTGGGGTCTCTGCAGAGTAATCCAAAGAAGTTATGATCATGTCTCCCCCTTATATACATAAACAGGTGAACAATATCCACCCTTTGCCCCAAAACCCATTGGCTTATAAAAATTGGATCAGAACATTATAATTTTGACATCCTTGTAATTTTGGCAAAAACATAATAGTTGCAACATCATAATGACTTGTTTTTCTTACTCCTGTATCAATAACAACATCTGGATCTTATTAACCATTATTTCATCAGCGATTTCTAAGAAAGGCTATCACTGAACTTTCTGTCACCTCATTCTGGGATTTTCTACCACAGTATAATTTTTGTTAATTTGCTGGTGCTCATTAGTTTTGGAGGAGGACGTACATCCAGCAACAGTATATTATCCACCCCCTCCTTAGAGTGCAGTACACTGTACATGGGATACATATTGGACTGTAGAGAGAAAATGTTACTACCTGTCTCAAATAAACTGGGGTGGAAAATATTCACTAGGGTCTCTACAAATAAAATGAAATTAGTATTGAAGGGGCACTGTGTCTACATCCAGCAACACTATATTTTCCACATCATTCTAAGCCCCCAATGCAATACACTATAATACACTGTACATGGGATACATCTTGCCTTAGAGAGCAAAAACTATTCTAGGCGCTGCAGTAAAAGCATTGTAGGAAATATTCAGTCTGTAGAATCAATATATGGTGTCATGTCATGGGGCACTGCATAATTGGAGATGTTCTTGGCCTTTTACTCCACCCATACCATTGTCTACAACGCAAATCACTGTATATATTGAATATACACTCACCAAGCACTTTATTTGGAACACACTGAAAGAGCGTCGTTGTGAGAGTACAATAATAAACTATTTGGCTGCCGCTTTTCGTATCGAATATTGGATTACGCACGATTTTCGGCTGCTGTCTTGCAGCTCCCTGCCTCTCGCTGGAATCTATCTGTTGTGTTTTTACTACCGTACAACTGTACCGTACTTTTATTACACAAGGAGCGGAGCTATAGGTTAGCGGATTCGCCACACGAGCTACTACTATTGAAATGATTCAAAACCATAATCCGCCGCTGTGCTGAATTCCTCCCCTCGCCACGGCCCTGAATGTCTCCAGTGAGTCAAGATCTGAAGAAATCCAGGCTTCAATACCGCAGTTGGCTCCAATCTCGGAGCCCTCGCGGGTAAGTACCCTGTCCCCTCCACCCGAGAGCCTGCTATCGCTTGCCAGCTAGCCTGCTAACTAAGCTACTAGCTTACTAGCTGGTCCATCAGTTAACCAGCCAAACAGCGACCCCTTCGCTCATACTTTCTAGCCTATTGCCTGTACATACCCTGTTACTGGCCAAAGTTTTCTGTCTCCCCCAGCACCATCATGCCTTGCCTCCCCTCACCTGCGCACCTGGCTGAAATTCCTGTCTTCCAGATCAAGACGGATGAACAGTTTATTAACTCGTTTGTCTCCGTGGGTCCTCCTCGACCATATACAGACATCGGACAGCTTGATTCCGCTCTCCCCTGCACTGATCCTGTCCCTGGCCTCGCTAGCGCTCCCTGGTCTCTGTTGGGTGCCAAGCCCAATCTGCTGGCCAACTCTACTCCGCACCAGCCTGAGCCACGGCAAACAGTTGTCAGGGGCAGGCGCAAACATCATGGAAGGCGTGAACACCATGCCATAGGACACAAAGTAAAATCAAGAAAGACCAGACTGGGGGAAAAGGGGTCCAAATATCAGGAGATGGTGTCCGAAGCTACGAGTGAGTTAAGACCTGAGCCAGGGAATACCTGGGAATCCCTACCGAAGCCATCAGATCAAGATCTGGCTTTGGCGGCATTTGACCAGCTGAAAGTCCCCAGGGCCCGAGTTCCAATTCCCTCTTCGACCCATTGCTTGCAGAACCAAAAGGTGATGTACCTAAGCAGCAGGATGTTCCTATGCCAGACCTCAATCCAGAGATCCCAAAGGATATGCAACTAAGCATCCTACCGACGACCGTGTATATGTGCGCCGGGGTTGACATCCTTGACCTCATCGACGAGAAGGATCTACCACAGCTGGAGATGCCACAACTGGATGAGGAGGTGATGGATCTGATTGCCAAGACATTACCCCTTGATTGATAAGTGATTTAGACATATACAGTTGTGGTCAGAAGTTTACATACACTTGTAAAGAACATGTATGTCATGGCAGTCTTGAGTTTCCAAACATTTCTACAAAACTTTGACCTGTTTTCTGTGATGGATTGATTGGAGCACATACTTCTTTGTCACAAAAAACATTCATGAAGTTTGGTTCTTTTATGAATTTATCATGGGTCTTCTGAAAATGTGACGAAATCTGCTGGGTCAAAAATATACATACAGCACCTTGAATTATCAATTTTGATGAGTTGTCAATCAAATTTGCTTTGTGGCATGGCCTCTTAACTTCTTATTAGTGATTATGATTGACTACAGGGTTAGGGTTAGTATAACCAATAGCAATGCAATGTATAACCAATACAGTATGACTAGTATAGGCCTCACGTTAATAATGACGAATGTAACTAACAAAGTGTACTACGTATTACATGAATATTGATGATTGATTACGTAAACTTACTGTGGGGGGACATGCAGCGTTCGGCCTGTAGAGGGAGCTACAGGACCGTGGCCGGGGTTGTGTCGGCGAGACTTTTGTTGCACACCTGCTGCGAATTAAGTCTCGCCGGCAAATGTTTAAGATGTGTGTGCTTCTGCCATTTCAGGAGAGAGGCGAGGTGAGCTGGGAACGGCGAACGAGAGAGAATTAGGCTGTTTGAGAAGCTTTTGAATCCTAGGCAACCTGCCCAGTGGAGAGGCGAGGTGAGCTGGGAACGGCGAACGAGAGAGAGAGAGAAAGAGACGACGGCAAAGTCGCCGAGTTATCATTGAGGAGGCTGGAAAGCCAAAAGGACATTGTTACCAGAACTATATGAATAAACGGGAGAGATTCCCTTACCGTAACGCTGCGTCTGCCTCTGTGTACAACGGACTTTGTTACATTGGCGCCCAACCTGGGACACAGAGGGAAGGCAGAATGGAGGCGTTGGCAGCGGCGATGGCGAGGATAGCGCTTGTCCTCGAGCGGCAGACGGCCCTGCAGCAGACCCAGCAGACGACGCTGGAGGAACTAACGGCGGCGAGGAGCACGGACAGTGCCCTCCTTCAGGACTTCACCAGGGTCGGCGGGCCGGCGCCGGGGACCGGAGCGGCACCAGGTCCCCCCAAGGTCCAGTACCACCGCCCCCAGGACCTCCAGACCGCCGTCGGACAGGCCGAGGACCATCTCTCCCTCCCACCGCGGGGGCCACAACGACCAACCCCGGCCCCGCGGCAAGGGGGGGGGGGGCAACGCCCAGGAGGAGCCGGGGGAGCAGAAGGAGAGAGGCCGGCGCCAGCCCCGAGGACGAGATGGCAGGGGCGCACCTATCCGGAACCGACCCCGGCCCCACAGGGAGCACCTCGAGCGACAGGGGGGGTGTGTTGGCGGTGCGGACGGCCGGGCCACGTGCAGGCCGAGTGTCGGGCGATGGACGTGGGACGGGTCGTCCGCATCGGCGACATACCGGGCCCTCCCCCCGGACCAGGAGCGGCGTATCGTATTCCGGTAAGGATACAACATGATACGCACCAGGCATTCTTGGATTCGGGCTGCATGCAGTCCATGATCCAGGAGCGCCTGGTTCGGCCGGGGGCATTGTGGAAGGCATCGAGGGTGCGGGTGAGGTGTGTGCATGGGGACATTCACGAATATCCGGTGGTCGCTATCGAAATTCATTTTGAGGGGAAAACCCATAGAGTACAGGCGGCGGTTAGCCCACGCCTCACGCATCCCCTGATTCTAGGTGTGGATTGGGAGGGGTTTCCTCAAGCGGTAAAGAGGGCTACCGGGATGCGTGCACGACAGCTAGGGAGGTGTGTGGCGTGTAATGTGCTCTGTGCCGAGGCGGCGCCTCGCGACACTGCCGGGGAGCCGGAGCCGGCGGGGGCGCCTCACCCCGAGACTTCCTCGCCGAACTATCCGCTGCTAGGCGACTTCCCCCTCGAGCAGTCTCGTGACGAGACCCTCAGATCAGCCTTTGACCAAGTGATAGCAATTGATGGTACTTTGATACGGCCAGACACAGTGCGCGCCCACCCCTATTTTGCGATTATCAGCGACAGGTTATATCGAGTAAGTCGTGACTCACATAGTCAGGAGGAAGTAACCCAGTTGCTGGTTCCCCGCAGCCGCCGCGAAATGGTCTTCCAGGCGGCTCATTTCAACCCCATGGCGGGCCATCTAGGGTATGACAAAACACTGCACCGTATAATGGCTCGATTTTATTGGCCGGGGATTCGGGCAGAGGTGCGTAGGTGGTGCGCATCCTGTCGGGAATGTCAGTTAGTAAATCCCCCGGCCATCCCACGGGCCCCCTTGCGGCCCTTACCATTGGTCGAGAACCCGTTCGACCGCATTGCGATGGATATTATCGGGCCATTTGAACGGAGCACACAGGGTTATCGATTTGTGTTGGTCTTGATAGATTACGCCACCCGATACCCCGAGGCAATACCTCTGCGCAATACCTCTGCCAGGAGTGTAGCGCAAGCATTGTTTCAAGTCATCTCCCGCGTGGGAATCCCGAAAGAGATTCTCACCGATCAGGGCACTAATTTTATGTCACGCACCCTCAAGGAACTGTATGGCTTGCTGAACATCAAGGCGATTCGAACCAGTGTTTACCACCCGGCCACGGACGGCCTTTGTGAGCGGTTCAATCGGACCTTGAAGTCAATGATCCGGAAGTTTGTCCACGAGGATAGTCGGAATTGGCATAAATGGCTAGATCCCCTGTTGTTTGCGGTGCGGGAAGTTCCCCAAGCTTCCACCGGGTTTTCCCCGTTTGAATTACTCTACGGCCGTAAGCCCCGGGGTGTCCTAGACCTGTTTAAAGAAAATTGGGAGGAAGGGTCTAGCGACAGTAAGAGTGAAATCCAGTACGTCCTCGACTTGCGCACAAAGCTCCACGCCCTAGGGGCTATCTCACGTGAGCATTTGCTGCAAGCCCAGGAGCGTCAGAAACGCCTGTATGACAGGGGGTCTACCCTACGAGAGTTTACACCGGGAGACAAGGTGCTCGTACTGTTACCCACCTCCAGCACGAAATTACTCGCGAAGTGGCAAGGACCGTTTGTGGTCACACGTCGCATGGGGGACGTGGATTATGAGGTTGTACGCTCGGACCGGGGGGATAGCTTGCAGGTGTATCACGTCAATCTCCTAAAAAAATGGAACGACGTGGTCACGGTTGCTCTGGCTACGGTAATTCCGGAGAGAGAGGAGTTCGGTCCGGAAGTCCCAAAATCGAAAGTTAGCACTCCGGTCGATATTGATAACCATCTCTCTGCTAGCCAGGCCGCGGACGTTGCAGATTTGCAGCTTAAGTTCGCTGACGTGTTCTCTCCCCTGCCCGGTCGGACTACGCTCATCGACCACCATATAGAAACGCAGCCGGGTTTAACGGTGCGCACGCGTCCCTATAGGTTGCCGGTGCACAAACGAAACGTTGTGTGCACGGAGTTGGAAGCCATGCTGGAGCTGGGTGTGGTCGAGGAGTCCCGCAGTGATTGGTGTAGCCCCATCGTGCTTGTCAACAAGCCAGATGGGACTATACGGTTCTGTGTGGATTATAGACGGGTTAATGCGGTCTCCAAGTTCGATGCCTATCCGATGCCCCGGGTCGACGAGCTCTTGGACCGGCTTGGTACGGCCAGGTACTTCACGACATTGGATTGCACGAAGGGATACTGGCAGATTCCACTCTCGCCGGTGTCCCGGGAGAAAACGGCATTCTCCACTCCGCTCGGGTTATTCCAGTTCACCGTGCTCCCTTTCGGGTTGTTCGGAGCCCCAGCCACTTTTCAGCGCCTCATGGACCGTATTCTGCGGCCGCACGCCGCCTATGCTGCGGCCTACCTAGATGACATTGTCATTCACAGTGACACCTGGCCGCAGCATGTGCGGAGTGTGGCTGCTGTTCTGCGGTCCCTGAGGCAGGCGGGGCTGACGGCCAACCCGAAAAAGTGCGTGATCGGGCGGAGGGAGATCCGGTATCTGGGGTACCACTTGGGACGGGGGGAGGTGCGGCCGCAGATTGAAAAGACTGCGGCCATCGCCACCTCTCCCCGGCCCAAGACAAAGAAGGAGGTGAGGGCCTTCCTGGGGCTGGCGGGATATTACCGCCAGTTCGTACCAGGGTTTTCGGAGCTGGCCAGTCCCTTGACGGACCT
Source organism: Argentina silus (assembly GCF_951799395.1). Lineage (NCBI taxonomy): Eukaryota > Metazoa > Chordata > Actinopteri > Argentiniformes > Argentinidae > Argentina > Argentina silus. Next base: position 16,382,218 of record NC_139654.1, read on the forward strand.
CACCCGGAAGGGTGCCCCGGATCCGGTCCAATGGTCGGGCCAGTGCCAGGGGTCGTTCGAGGCCCTTAAGGGGGCTCTTTGTGGAGAAACGGTCCTGTATGCGCCTGATTTTAACCTCCCTTTCTCCCTACAGACGGACGCGTCGGATAGAGGGCTGGGAGCAGTACTGACCCAGCGCGTGGAGGGGGCCGACCGGCCGGTGCTGTACCTGAGCCGCAAGCTGTCGGAGAGGGAGGGCCGGTACAGCACCGTGGAGAAGGAGTGCCTGGCCATCAAGTGGGCGGTCGGCACCCTCCGCTACTACCTGCTGGGTCGCGCCTTCACCCTCTACTCCGACCATGCCCCCCTCCAGTGGCTCCACCGCATGAAGGATGTAAACGCGAGGATCACCCGGTGGTACCTCGCGTTGCAGCCCTTCAACTTTTCCGTCGTGCACAGACCGGGTGCGCAGATGGTCGTGGCAGACTTCCTCTCCCGTGCAGGGGGGGGGGAGTAGGTCGTCGGCCGTCGGTTCCCCGGCCTGTGTCGGGCGGTGGGGGTATGTGGGGGGACATGCAGCGTTCGGCCTGTAGAGGGAGCTACAGGACCGTGGCCGGGGTTGTGTCGGCGAGACTTTTGTTGCACACCTGCTGCGAATTAAGTCTCGCCGGCAAATGTTTAAGATGTGTGTGCTTCTGCCATTTCAGGAGAGAGGCGAGGTGAGCTGGGAACGGCGAACGAGAGAGAATTAGGCTGTTTGAGAAGCTTTTGAATCCTAGGCAACCTGCCCAGTGGAGAGGCGAGGTGAGCTGGGAACGGCGAACGAGAGAGAGAGAGAAAGAGACGACGGCAAAGTCGCCGAGTTATCATTGAGGAGGCTGGAAAGCCAAAAGGACATTGTTACCAGAACTATATGAATAAACGGGAGAGATTCCCTTACCGTAACGCTGCGTCTGCCTCTGTGTACAACGGACTTTGTTACACTTACTCAGGGATGATTACTGATGTATGTTGTTAGGATTACTGAAGCATGTTGTCAAGATACAGAGTAATACTAAGGCATAAACAGTAATAAGTGGAGCATACGGAGTGAAGTGTGTGAAGCATACACAAAAAAAGGGAACTGCTAATACTTATTAAAATAGTGATTTAATGTTAAGAATGATTTAATCCAATGATAAGATGATTAAGTGTGATAATATGAAGTATGTATGAACTATTTACTGTTTTATTTGATTGTTTTACTGTTTCATTTGATTGTTTTAATACTGTTGTACGATCAAGAGTTGAGGGACATAGCACTTCCTTAAAAGCGACTTAGCTTAGCAACTTAGCTGAGCCACGTAGCCTAGCAACCAAGTTTCCTATGGGGCCTGCAGAGAGTTCTGCAGAAGAGTTCTACAGAGAGTCCTCAAGTGAACTTACTCAGAGCATGGTGTCCTCAGTCAAACTCGAACAAGTCCAAGGGAGAACCCCGCATGGAAAGTACCTAGAATCCCAGTGCTTAACTGGAAACCACCATGACCGCATTGGATGCTGATACGTCCAGAAGAGGCCATAGGAGGAGTTTGGGTCGGAACAGTGTATATAAGTTGCTGTTCGGAGCACAATGGAGATCAAGTCCCCGCTGAGGAGCGTTACAACCTCTGCTGCGGAGCATTGAACCCGGAAGATCCCGAACCCCGGAGGGAACATGCTGAGACCAGAGCTAGTATTTTGATTTTCAGAGACCGAGTCCAGTCCTGGGGTTGCACATTGCCAAAGTTCACTCCGATTAATTCCTGGCGTGGAACCCACAGCCTGGTGGCTGTTAAGGAAGGAGCTCCCCTGACATTATTCTGAAATCTCAGCCGCTGTTCCTCTCTCAGCACTAGGCATGCCCTTAGTTGTTGAGGCGGTGGTTGTGACAAAGACATTTGCTCGGGGAAGAAAACCTTGCTTCACTTGGAAGGGGAAGCGAGAGTCGTGTCTCTCAGCCGAGAGCACAAGCTCCGTTCCGTCGACACTGCCGGGGCTGATAGAGGGGCCGATCCTGTTCGATGGAATGATCAACCACCGACACTATTTGGTCCTCTCCTAAAAACAATCAATTCAGTAAAACGGAATTGGGAAAGTGGTAGGATTTTATTATTTTCTAATTTTTACATTTTTATGATTTGTTTTCTCAATACTATTATGCTGTCTGTAACCCTTTAAATGTATTCTGATATACTGTAACGCTTTAAGCCTAATTAAAGATCTAACCTGCATTTAAAGCATCAGTTTTATGAAATTTGATTAAGAATATATTTATTGGTCACTTAAGATATTTACCCTCTTTACTAATAGTAAAATATTAGACTCATAGCGCATTATAGGAACTGAACGGTTATTCTAGCCTCTGATATTATCTATATGGGTCATCCGCACCCCCTCAACCCCCCATCCAGCCTCTTTCTCCTCAGCCCCCTGCCTCTTGTCCTTGCCCCTCCACACAGTCTCACCCCCTTCTCCCCCCTGACTCAACCATCTCCACCCTTGTCATTGGCAGCTCTATGGTCAGAGACATCTACATTCTCCCTTCATCTTCATCATGCCCCTCCAACGTTCACTGTCTCCTTGGTACCAGGGTCTGTGACCTCCACCACAAACTCTCAAGCGTCCTGGCCTGCTATACCAAGGTTAGCAACGACATCAGAGCTAGACAGTCAGAACCTTTAAAAGCAGATTTTAAAGCTCTTTTAACCACCCTGCTGAACACTGGAAAACAGATCATCATCTCTGGGCCCCTCCCTACCCACCAGAGGGGTGCTGAGAGATGGTCCAGACTGTTCTCCCTTCACACCTGGCTACAAGGTTACTGTGCCTCCTTTGGGGTCCCCTTTGTCAACAACTTTGACCTGTTATGGGAGAGGCCCAGCCTACTGAAGCATGATGGTCTCCACCCAAACCGAAGAGGAACCGGGTTGCTCTCTGACAACATGGCCTCCTCTCTCAGGCATTGACATGCTGTAGAAAGTACCACTGATCCATGCTCCCCAGGTCTCGATTCTAATAACACAGTTCATGTAAATGGATCTGGTAGTATTTTCGACTGGGTAACTTCAGGCATCACTACCTCAGATCTGACTGTTTCATGTAATACCATGACATATGCCTGTAGTTCTAATGCAGAGACTCCATCTCCAAGACCTATCCCGACTTTTTCTACCCAATGTACAGTGAAAAGCAAAGGCTCCAGACAAAATTGTAATTTTAGAAACCCAACTAATATCTTAACTGTACCTCAGTATATTCCACTACAACCAGACATATCTTTAATAAACATGGTTCGACTGAATGTAGGAACTCTCACTATTAAGACCTCTAATCTAAAATCTAATGATTTTATCTTTGAAAAGAAATTAGAATTCCTGTTTCTTGTTGAAACCTGGCTCACCTCGAACGGTGCGGCTGTCCTTGTTGAGACCTGTCCCCCAAATTACAATTTCTTCCACTCAATTAGGCTGGGTAAATGAGGGGGTGGAATTGCCACTATCTTCTCAAACAAATATACACTCACCGAACACTTTATTAGGAACACTATACTAATACTGGGTAGGACCTTCCTTTGCTCTAAAACAGCCTCAATTCTTCGTGGCATTGATTCCACAAGATGTTGGAAACAGTCCTTTGAGATTCTGGTCCATGATGACATGATTGCGTCACGCAATTCCTGCAGATTTTTCAGGTGCACTTTCAAGCTGTGAATCTCCCATTCTACCACATCCCAAAGGTGTGCTATTGGATTCAGATCAGACTGGGAAGGCCACTGAAGAACACTGAACTCATTGTCATGTTCATGAAACCAGTTTGAGATGACTTTTGCTTTGTGACATGGTGCATTATCATGTTGAAAGTAGCCATGAGAAGATGGGTAAATTGTGGCCATGAAGGGATGCACATGGTCAGCAACAATACTTATAGGCTGTGGCATTCAAGCAATGATTGATTGGTATTAAGAGGCCCAAAGTGTGCCAAGAAAACATTCCCCACACCATTACACCACCTCCACAATGAGAAGGTGTACAGGTGTTCCTAATAAAGTGTTTGGTGAGTATAGTTGTACTAGGGTCAGCTTTGGTGATTTCTCCTCTTTTGAGTATATTGCCTTCACTCTGAAGGCTGAACCAGCTATACTCCTACTAACATTATACCGCCCTCCTAAACAGGTTTTCTCGAACAGGCAGGTTTTCTCGACCAGTTTTCTGAACGTATGTCGCTCATCATCATTAGTTATGATCGGATAATTGTAAATGGCGATTTCAATATCCATGTGAATAAGAAGACTGCAAAGCCATAAAGTTCCTTCATATTTTAGACAGCCTAGAGTTAAAGCAGCATGTTACTGGGTCTACCCACAACCTTGGTAACACTCTTGATCTAGTCATCTCCAGAGGGATGAACACTGTCACTGATATATTGGTGAACGATATTAATGTGTCTGATCATTATTGTGTATTTTTTTATGTCCTATTAAATGCCTTAACAAATCATCCTGAAACTACAATTAAAACACGGCACCTGGACACGAGAACAGAGCAGCAGTTTGCAGAGCTAGCAGATTCCAGAGATCCAAATATTTTTAATCATTCTATTAACAAAATGGTGGATGCCTTCAACAGTGAACTGGGTGTCATGCTTGACAGAGTAGCTCCTGTAAAGACTAAAAAAAGGTCTTGTAGCAAAGTGACGCCTTGGATGAACAAAAATGTTGGTGACCTAAAAAGATCCTGTAGGAAAGCTGAAAGTGTTACACAGAAGGTCTGAGGAACCAAACGACGGCACACAGAGAGGGTAGATGAAGCCCGAACGCGTATTTAATAATAAAAGGGAAAAGGGGTAGGGGAGAGAAGGATAATCCAAATGAGAGTGGTCCAGGGGTCGGCAGGAGAGCGGGCAGTCGAACAGGCAGGGGGTCAGGCAGGCAGATGGTCGGGAGGCAGGGAGGTCCAGTAATAGGTAAGGGAGCTAGGTCCGTGGAAGGGTCGACGAGGGGAAAACCAAGGAGGACGAGGTATCTGGATGGGCCCAAGAGAACGCGGTGAAACACAAACAAACACAAGGAACACGAGAGGATATCAAAGGCTCGAAGCGTAATGTGGGTTACTGGGAAGGTTATCATAGACACAGTACGATCTGGCACTGGAGTGAAGTGGGGATGGGTTGCAGGTGCGTTGATAGGAGATCGGGTCCAGGTGCGCTGTCGACTGGGAAGACGCTCCAGTGATGACCGCCGCGGCCTCAAGGTGGTGCCAGAGGGTTGGTTGGGAGGGGGAACCGTAACAGTACCCCCCTCCCTACGGGAGACACCGAGCGACCGTCCTGGAGCGTCTGGGTGGGACCGGTAGAAGTCGGACAGCAGGGTGGGGTTGGCAAAGTAGGAGGCCGGAACCCAGCTCCGGTCCTCGGGTCCGTAGCCCTCCCAGTCGACGAGGTACTGGAACCCGCGTCCAGCACTCTGGGTGGAGGGGGGGCTTCGACAGGGGGCTGGAGACTGCAGGCTTGAGCTGGGATACGTGGAAGACAGGGTGAATGGACATGGAGGTTGGGAGGGTGAGACGTACTGCGGTGGGGTTGATGATCCGGTCGATTGTGAAGGGGCCCACGTTGCGTGGGGCGAGCTTCCGGGAGGTGGAGGGGAGGTTGAGGTCCTTGGCCCACAGCCAAACCCGTTGACCAGGATGGAAGGTGGTGGCGGGTCTGCGTCTGCGGTTGGCGGTGCGTCTGGACCGCTCGGTGGCTCTCTCCAAAGCGGACCGAGCGGTCCTCCAGACCCGCCGACACCGACGGAGGTGGGCCCTGGTGGACGGGACCCCAACCTCTACCTCCTGGCTGGGGAACATGTGGGGTTGGTAACCCAGGGAACACTCGAAGGGGGACATCCCGGTGGCGTTGCTGGTCATGGAATTGTGTGCGTACTCCACCCAGGGCAGATGTCGGCTCCAGGTGGAAGGATGACGGGAGGTGACACAACAGAGAGCCGTCTCCAGGCACTGATTGGCTCGCTCCGCCTGGCCATTGGTCTGGGGGTGGTACCCGGAGGAGAGGCTGACCGTGGCCCCAATGCCCTTACAGAAGGCCTGCGACACCCGGGAAGTGAATTGGGGACCACGGTCAGACACGATGTCCTGGGGAATGCCATGGAGACGGACAACGTGGAGCACCAGGAGGTCGGCGGTCTCAGCAGAGGAGGGGAGTTTGGGAAGGGCGATGAAGTGGGTGGACTTCGAAAACCGGTCAACGATGGTGAGGACCACGGTGTTACCCTGGGAGGCAGGAAGACCGGTTACGAAGTCCAGGACTATGTGAGACCAAGGGCGGCTGGGGATAGGGAGGGGTTGTAGTAGTCCGGCCGGGGGTTGATGGGACGCCTTACTCCGGGCGCAGATGGTGCATGCAGCCATGTACTCCCGGGTGTCCGTCTCCATGGCGGGCCACCAGAATCGCCTCCGGATAAATGATAGCGTGCGGCTTCCCCCTGGGTGACACACGAACTTGCTACCATACCCCCACTCCAGGACTCGGCAAATTCTTTTAATTTAATCCATTTTAAATTGAGTCTATAACACAACAAAATGTGGAAAAAGTGAAGGGGTCTGAATACTTTCCAAAGGCACTGTATATCAAACAGGCAGGCTCTGTGGACATTTTTAAAAAAGAGCTTAAAACATACAGTGCCTTCGGAAAGTGACACTCTGTTGTCATGTTCATGAAACCAGTTTGAGACGACTTTTGCTTTGTGACATGGTGCATTATCATGCTGGAAGTAGCCATTAGAAGATGGGTAAATTGTGGCCATGAAGGGATGCACATGGTCAGCAACAATACTCAAACCATGAGAAGGTGTAAAGGTGTTCCTAATAAAGTGTTCAGTGAGTGTATATTGGCTTATTGCGCAAAAACTCAGAAGAGTCTATAGAATCAATAGTCATATCATGGGCCACTGCATACATTTACCGCGGTGCCTAGAATAGTTTTCGTGCTATAAGCCAATATATACACTTACAGGCCACTTTATTAGGTACACCTTGCTAGTACCGGGTTGGACCCACTTTTGCCTTCAGAACTGCCTTAATTCTTTGTGGCATAGATTCAACAAGGTGCTGGAAACATTCCTCAGAGATTTTGGTCCATATTGACATGATAGCATCACACAGTTGCTGCAGATTTGTCGGATGCACGTCCATGATGCGAATCTCCCGTTCCACCACATCCCAAAGGTGCTCTATTGGATTGAGATCTGGTGACTGGAGGCCATTGGAGTACAGTGAACTCATTGTCATGTTCAAGAAACCAGTTTGAGATGATGTGAGCTTGGTCAGCAACAATACTCAGGTAGGCTTTGGCGTTTAAACAATGCTCAATTGGTACTAAGGGGCCCAAAGTGTACTTAGGGGCCCAAAGAAAATATCCCCCACACCATTAGATATTTGCGTTAACAAGCAGTTGAACAGGTGTACCTAATAAAGTGTCCGGTGAGTGTATTTCATATACAGTGATTTGCATTGTGCCCAATGGTATGGGCGGAACACTCGCCATTTTTCCTAGGCCTATGTGGTTATGCAGAAATATATAAGCATTCATTATTGTCCACGTGGGCTATTTACTCATAATATAGGCTAAATGTTTCTAGGAGGTAAAATTATGTTTTTAAGAAGGAGCCTCTATTTTATAGGGGCATTACAACCATTGGATTACAACATTATGTAATAGCCTACAAGCGGATTTTAACACACAATTTGGAATCCAGCTATTCCCCACCCCTTAATAAAAAGTGAGAGTAACAACGACTGATTGGCATACAGACCTACCCACACAGTTCCCTTGCTATGGTTTAAAAATGTGTTGCTAAGACCTTAAAGCCAATCATTGGCAACAAGGGGCGGAGAGTTGTCTGTCAGGTTGGTAGGATAAGGAATACAATGTAGAGAGGGGGATCCAATCCGGTTTTAGCTAGTTGCTGTACTGATCGAACGTTTATGCTAGTTACAGTGTGTTCTGGCGGTACTAACAGAGTTACACTGAACACAATTTCATTATCTGCTGAAGGCTAATTTGTGGTCTGTTCTCTCTAGACAATACAAGCTAAACCATGCCGAAAAGAAACAAAGTAAGTTGAAATGTGTGCATTGTATTGCATTTAATTTAAACATAATTTACAATGTATCATGTCACACAGAAAATGCAACAATTGCATGTTCATGAGCGCGTAACAATTATCGATACATTATACCATCTATCAGTGAAGTCTGGATGTTTTGTTTTTTTGTATGTATGTCCTGTTGATATGGAAGTGGCGCCTTTTTACTTTAAAATGTTCCCTTCGAACTGGCTCGCTTATCATGTTATGTTAAACTGGCATTTCCGTGTACCCTTTAACTTCTTATTTATGCAATTATTTAATCCATGTCTCTGATCGTTCATGCAAGTAGCGTAATTTATGTTTCTCATCAGTGAGATCAGACAAAGGGATGTAACCCACCAGCGATGTGCATGTTGCCATTGCAGAAATGTGTGCGGATGAGGACTATTTGTGATTGTATAGTGCTCTCACGTGTAGTCTCATATCAGATCATAGTTACCAAAATTATCGTGTAGTTTTAATGTTTGATGTAAATGGCGTGTATTGTGTCCTATGTGCAGTAAAGCGTAATGTAATGCGCGACATATGGCTCTGACTGAGTCTTGGAAAAGGGTAGGCAACAGTCCATAGGCTGGCTAACTAGGCATCGAGTTGATAGCGTAATTTATCTGCCCTATGTATTTGAAATCAAAATAAAGGCTTGTGATCAAGTGAAAGGTGATCCAAGTTTACGTTTTTGAGGATATTATGTGCTTTCATCGACTTTCCTTCCATTAAACGGATGTTGCATATTATGCAACTGAATATTCGTCGACACCGCTCTACCCCTGATGTCTCACATTTCAAGGCATTCTGTGATAGAAAATCATATAGGAAATCAGGGAAATGTAGGCATTCGAACTAATGGCGGGAACGTAACGTAAACTGGTTGACGCCACGGCGGATGCGTTCACGTCGTGTTTAATGAAATCGCACGGGGGAGGCGGGGCTGACATATCCCTCCATGTGTATTGTAACTACAGCCTTGTCTGTAGACTTAACTCAGGGTTATAACATTGTGATTAACATGCTTGATTTATCGCCACCACAATGTGTAATCGGTAGGCCTAATCTACGCCAGGCTTCATCCTGCACCATGACAATAAAAAGAGCCATATGGCATAGTATTGTAAATGCCACAGCCTCCCCTCCCCCACCCATTTTTAGATTACATAATGCTTCTTTAACATGGGGTGTGTGTGTGGGGGTACAACATGTGAGCCCATCCCCCTAGCATTACACACCCACTTATCCGACTCATGAATGTGGGATTGTTCTTATTTGTTTACTAAGATTTTTTTCTTCTTTTTTTCCTCCCCACACAGGCTAATAATGACACTGAAGTGGAGGTTAGTATTTCAAGTTTTTTTTAAAAAAATGTTTATAGTTGTTCTTAGGGTTTGGGTTAGTGCACATACACTCACCGGCCACTTTATTAGGTACACCTGTTCAACTGCTTGTTAACGCAAATATCTAAATCAGCCAATCACACGGCAGCAACTGAATGCATTTAGGCATGGTCAAGACGACCTGCTGAAGTTCAAACCGAGCATCAGAATGGGGAAGAAAGATGATTTAAGTGACTTTGAACGTGGCATGGTTGTTGGTGCCAGACGGGCTGGTCTGAGTATTTCAGAAACTGCTGATCTACTGGGATTTTCACGCACAACCATCTCTAGGGTATTACAGAGAATGGTCCGAAAAAGAGAAAATATCCAGTGAGCGGCAGTTCTCTGTGCGAAAATGCCTTGTTGATGCCAGAGGTCAGAGGAGAATGGCCAGACTGGTTCGAGATGATAGAAAGGCAACAGTAACTCAAACGTTGGTGGTGTAATGGTGTGGGGGATATTTTCTTGGCACACTTTGGGCCCCTTAGTACCAATTGAGCATCATTTAAACGCCACAGACTACCTGAGTATTGTTGCTGACCATCCCTTTATGACCACAGTGTACCCATTTTCTGATGGCTACTTCCAGCAGGATAATGCACCATGTCACAAAGCTCACATCATCTCAAACTGGTTTCTTGAACATGACAATGAGTTCACTGTACTCCAATGGCCTCCAGTCACCAGATCTCAATCCAATAGAGCACCTTTGGGATGTGGTGGAACGGGAGATTCGCATCATGGACGTGCATCCGACAAATCTGCAGCAACTGTGTGATGCTATCATGTCAATATGGACCAAAATCTCGGAGGAATGTTTCCAGCACCTTGTTTAATCTATGCCACAAAGAATTAAGGCAGTTCTGAAGGCAAAAGGGGGTCCAACCCGGTACTAGCAAGGTGCACCTAATAAAGTGGCCGGTGAGTGTATACTGTAACTAATAAAAGTTTATTTTTTCTGTTTTTCACCAGCCAAAAAGGCGATCCCAGAGGTTGTCTGTGGTAAGTTCACTCTAGTTTATAGTTTAGTTCATGTAAGTAGCTGCTGTTTTAAGTTCATATTTGACATTAATAATCTGATATTCATTATTTTGCAGAAACCTCTGCCTAAGTCAGAGCCAAAGGTAAATGTTTATTACTTTATTATTATGTTTTATTTTATCACCCCGCAATGTGCATTCTAAGCACTCTGCAATGAATCTGATGTTTGTTCGGGTTCTTTAGCCACAGAAGTCGCCTGCTAAACCTAAAAAGGCAAAGGAGGTAGAGAAGGCCACGCCTGAGGAAAAGAAAGAAGAACCTGAGCCAGAGGAGGAAGAGGCCCCAGCAGAAAATGGAGAGACCAATGCAGAGGCTGAGGAGGAGGTAAAGCTTGTTGACTCATTGACAGGGGTGGTAAAAGTACTCAAAAGTTATACTCGAGAAAAAGTATAGATACTTAATTAAAAAATGACTCCAGTAAAAGTAGAAAGTCCCCCATTCAAACACCACTTGAGTAAAAGTACAAAAGTATTACATTTAAAATGTACTTAAGTACCAGAAGTAAAAAGTAAATATTCAAATTAATTGTAAATAGTCATAAATCAGCAGACCAATTGTTGTGGGAGTGATATGCAATGTTTTAATTGAATATGAATGACAATTGACAACAAACAGAGACAGATCTACAGTAAATCCCCCACCCCCTTATTTAAGTGTGTGTGTGTGTGCGTGCGTGTGTGCCAAGAGGACAGGAATGCATTGACTTGCATGCTCTGTGAAATCCTACAGTAGTACAATCCTGCAGATCAGAAAACTGCAAATAAAATAAGTGATAAGATTACAACACTGCCAATAAGATTTGTAATCATAAGGGACAATAAGACAACTACTAGAGACTTGTGCAATGAGGGTGAACCATCCCTCCCTTTTAAGTTGAAATATCTTCAAAAGAAACGCTCAGGCTAGGCTACACAGAATCTGACTGGCACCTTAACGCAGTATAGGGGTTGAACTCACAGTAGCAGCAGACACAAATCACATTGTTTAGTTTTGCATAATTCTTTAATAACTGTCTTTCCTACTAGGCCCTAAAGTGTGTGACCCTGAAATTACATTATGAAACTAACATCTGCATGAAAGCAGCAGAAGTTAAGAGGTAAAAGATACAAGGTAAGACAACTATTAGAGAATTGTGCAATGAGCGTGAACCATCCCTTTAAGTTGAAATATCTTCAAAATAAACTCTTAGGCTCTCTCTCTTTACACATAATCTGACTGGCTAGCTCATTTGTAAGACAGGTTACTATTTAAGGCTGTAAAAGCTTCCGTTCAGCTTCAGCAGAAGCTGATTTTCAAAATTGCTGGAGTCCATCCTTGCTCTCCTAGGGCTAAATAGAAGCCCTGCAATACTAAACAGCCTTTCACACGCAGCTGAGGCAGGAAGAGGCGTGTTTAACTTGATGGACACCTTACAGACGGAGGGGAAGGTCTTTAGCAGACTGGTGTGGTCAGCACAGCATGCCAGATATCCCTCAAGTTCTTTTGAGGTTTCTTGTGCAGTTGTCTTGATGGACGAGAAGAAGTCGTCATCATCAGAAGCGATGGGGCTACCGAGGGGCGTCAAGGGCTCCATGTCCAGATTGATATAGTCCAGTCCTGAAAAACAATGCATGTCCCATACACATGCAGAAATTTAACAGAATTGCATTCAGAACATTAGTCAATGACAGCCAACGTACATATTTTTCATAGGTCTAATCTTTACTGTAAAGCTCATTTGGCAAATAGCCATGGTATCATTCTAGACAGTTAACTGAGACATAGCATAAGCCTAAACCTTCCACCTCAGGGATGCATGCAACACAAGCTGTATTTTCATAGAATGCATAGCCTACCCTGGTATATTATTTTATTTTGTTATTATTTTGTCTGTTAATCTACTGGCTGTGTTAATTGTTTACCCTCTCTAACCCTCAATGAGAGGAATGGAGTTGGGCTACGAGCCCGGCCAATTCTGGCCATTATAAGGACATCGGTATTGCATTGGTCAAGCAACGAACTGATCATATGTTAAGAGAACGATTAAAAATGCATTATTATATCTGTGAACCCCCCCCTTTAATGTGAGGTTGAATGTATATATATATATCATCTGCTACCATACACATATATATATTATTTTGAAAATAAATACAAAAGAAGCAGGCTTTTCCTTACCCTTTTTGAGGATGGCTTCGTCTTTGGTCCACGACGTCTTGAATTTTGGCAGCAAGATGGCGGCTGCAATCAGTTCTGGGTCTTCCAAGATTTCGCTGAAGCGGTTCTTCAAACCTAGTTGAATGGCATCAACAAGTGGCTTGGAAAACTTTAAGGATGGCTTGATCCGATCCAGTTTTGTCTTCAGCTGAGTCAGAGTGGGAAGAAGCCATCCCATCTGTATGTTGGTTTCAGCCTGCAGAATATCGATAGCCTTGGCCACTGGACTCATGGTTGCTGAGTATTCTGCTAAGAAGGCCAATTCTGATGGATTGAGCCTGTGACACACAAAACGTTTCAATTCAGTCTGGGGTAGTCATAGTGAGATAGTTGAATCCAATATTAGGTAGTAGCTTTAGAATGGAATACAATGTTCAGTTAGGGCTTTAGGATGTTTAGAGTGGGGCAGTTGTATTGGGTTGATTAGTGTGGGGTAGTTTCAGTGAGTGGGTGGGGTTACTGTACTGGGGTAGTTAAGTTTTAAGTAGTTATGAGTGGGGAAGTTGTAATGGGGGAATTAGTGAGTGTGTAGTAAAAAATATCAATAAACAGTACTCACATTGGAATTTTGAATGATGCGCAGACATCTCGGATGGCTCCCTCTCCTTGTTCTTTGACGATCCTCACTATTCTCTCCACTGCGAAGAACATCGAGTTCCATCTAGTTGCATTGGGCCGTATTAGCTGAAGTTTGCATGCATCTTCGATGGTTTCTGCAGCAGTAGCGGATCGCGCACTCTTGTTCCATAGTGCCTGGCACTTTGAAAATGATGATCTGGACACTTTTTTGTAGGTCTCATTTGAGTTTGCCTTTAAAGCATCTACTGTTGACACCAGATTAAGAAGGTGGCATGCGCAACGCTGATGCTTGGGTAGATGATACTCAATGCCATCGCCTTCATCAAGCACACTTGTCACTTCTTGGAAGTTAACTTCACCCTCTTCCTCCTCTTGAATCTCCTCCTCATCTTCCTCACCTGAGCAGCTTGCTTCTTCAGTGTCAGTCACATTGTTGTTTTCGTCTTGTTGGGCTCCATAGACGTGGAATGCTTTTATAAAATTAGACCCATTGTCAGTCGTTGTTCTAACGATCTTGTCACGAATCTGGTATTCTGCATGGATGTCATTTAATGCACCAGCTAAAACGTCAAACGTGTGAGAGCCTTTTAACTGCCTGCATGCTAGGGCTGCTGAGCGCCTGTCCAAACTGTCAGGATCAAGCCAGTGAGCTGTTACGCCAATGAAGCTGCGCCTCCTGGCGGTCCAGCAGTCTGTGGTGGTTGCGATGTATTCCACCTCCCTCATTGCCGCAATCATTTTCTACTTCATAGTTTTGGTAGCTTCGGCTATACTTGACCGTAGAGTGGGACGTGACATGATGGTGGCATTGGGCTGGAGGTCCTGGATCAGGTCTTTGAATGCTTGTAGGTTCACCACACTGAATGGTTGAAGGCCTTCAATGACATACTTAATTACTGCTTTGTTTATGGTCACTTGTGACACTCGCTTGCTATAGACATATCCAGCTTGAGCTGCTTGGTAGCACTGCCAGGAGGTGTTTCGTGAAGCTTTCTCTTCTGTGAGCTGCTGTGACTCTGAGTCAATTTAGAGTAACTCTCTAACTGATGGGGATGCTTTCTCTGCAAGAAAGAGAAATATAATTTATAATATTTATATATTATATATTTTCCTAAATATAAAACTGTTAAACATAATTTCTCAATAACAATCTTATACACGTGGCTTCCCTTACAAAAAATAGAACTGCAGTGAAAATGTTTTTTCGTGTCCAAAACATTGCATAATACTAACCAATACTAATCAATCATTAGTATTACAACAACTACGGTAATATTTAAGTGCAGTTATACTGTAATCATTACAACTGCAGTTGAACTGCAGTATTTTTTTGTAAGGATTGCACTGCAAAAAATGAAATATTAACAAGTGAAAATATCTTGTATTTGGTACAATAAGTCCAATACTGAGTAGAATTATCTTGAATTATTCCACTGGCAGATAATTTTGCTTATTTCAAGTTTTTTTTCCTGATTTTGGTCAATTTAATCTTGTTTTAAGAAAACAAGATTAACATATTTATTTACAAAAATAAGCAAAATTATCTGCCAGTGGAATAAGATGATACAAGATAATTCTGCTCAATATTGGACTAATTGTACCAAATACAAGATATTTTCACTTGATAAGATTTATTTCATTTTTTGCAGTGTGCCAGCAATTTGACATGGCGAGGAGGTCCAAGTTAGCAATGATAGCCAAGTTAGCTAACGTTTGCTCACTCTCAGTCCAAAATTATCCATCCCACCCTGACGATACCGCTAACGTTGCATTTAATTTCGTTAGCTAGCTACGTTATCATATTCATATATCATATCCGACCGACTGTTTCTTTATAACGTTACGCTATCGATAGCTAACGTTAACGTTGCCAGACTTAAGTGGAGTGGTGGTGGAGACGTGATTAACGTTAGCTTAGCTAGCTCTGTCGTTAGCTAACTTTAGCTAAATGAATGCACATAGTAACATTAAAGTTAGCTCACCTCAATATGTTTTCTCAAATTTGAGGGTGAATTTTTGAATGCCGAAATGTCGTTCACCCGTGGCAGGCAAAGAAGACATTTCAGCCGATAAGAATCTCCCTTGACTTCGGTGAATTCGAACATATCTGCCATCTTCTTCAGTAGCAATGATGATGACGTGCTGCTGAGCGAGCGGGCCGTATCGTGGCAAATTGAGTTTGCGTGCTTTCTTTTAAAAAGGAAACTTTTTTTCCATCGGATTGGAAATGTAACGAATACTTGGGAGGGGGCATGGGGAAATGTATCGGAGTAAAAAGTAAACATTTTCGTAAAAATTGTAGTGGAGTAAGAGTGAAAGTAGGAGCAAATAAAAAATACTCAAGTAAAGTACAGATCCCCGAAAAAAATACTTAAGTAATGTAACGAAGTATTTTTACTTCGTTACTTACCACCCCTGCTCATTGAAATATTATATGTTAGTTACTGACATAAACAACGTTTGAAATCATTATGAAAAATATTTCAGCATGTATGTTCCAAAATTCTCTACACAGCATCATTTTCAAATGTTTTTGTGGGAACTTTTCAAAATGAACGTAAGGCACTTTTGGGCAAAAACAGACAGCTGGCCAACTACTGAGAGATTTTACATGAATGGTATTGACCACTGTTTGTACTCATTTAAAGTGTGTTATACCTGAAGTTAAGTCAGTGATTTATACTGGGAGTGTGATTTTATTCATCCTCCAGGAGGCAGCAGCAACAGAAGGATCAGAGGCAGGGGAGCCTGAACAGAAAGAGGAGGATGTGGAGGAGGCAGAGTAACATCTTTACCCGTTCACCAGTGCTCCCTGAACCTCCTTTCTTGTACAATGCAGAGGATATTTTTTATCAACTATTTTCTTAAAAGAGCAGGTTTTTTTGTCGTGTGATTGTAGAAACAATTTTTTTTAAAGAAAAACAAGGGGGAAAAATACAATTGGGGAGAGACTTCATTGTATCCTACACATCCCCGGAAGAAAGCTATGGTCATTGTGTTGTCAATGTTTCTTTTTCTTTTATGATCTGGTTTTATTTTCAAAGAGAGAGGGGGGCACGTTGCAGCTATAACTTGCAATCATGCCAATATCAGGAATATGTTGTTCAACTGGGAGTGTTTGCCTGAGACTAACATTCCATGGGCTATATGAGGGAAAGTGTATGTAACCTGTATTGTATGTTTAAAATGGGGGTGTAGCAGTGTTCATTTTGGAACCCTTTTTTTAGATTTTGTCTAGTCTTAGTCATTTTGACAAAAATAAGTTTTTTTTTATAATTTGTCATTTGAATAATGATTTAGTCTAGTTATTGTCAAAATTACGAAAACTCTGGGCTGCTTTATTTAACTTAATGTCGTTTCATTTTAGTCACATGTATTGCCTTATTAACCCATAGTAAACAAAAATCACTGACTTCCATGTGTGCAAACATATAGCTTATCCTACTAACATATTATTCTGCATAACATAACATCCTGTCGCTTCTCTTCCCAACAGACATTATTTATTGCGTATTTTCCCCCCCGTCAGTTCTTGGGTGCAAAAGCTTTCTTCTCCCGTGGAAACTTTTTATTCATTCTTGTTTGAGTCAACATAAATAGATCCCTTTTTCTGCTGGTTTTGGCCAGATTGGAGAGAGTTTGCTGGGCAGAGATAGGGCTGGTCATGATTTGCGAATGACCTGTGTATGGTATTCATTTTCCACCAATAACAACATTGCAACGTCGCAATGAGAAAGTCGCAAAGTTCTGCGAATGTCATGCATGCTTTTGATTGGACCAAGCAGCTAACACCTCTCTCCAAAGACTCTATTTAGTCCAATTTTAGTCACAGAGATAATTTCGTCTTGTCTGGGTTTAGTCAACCACAATGAAAAATGATTTTTGTTTAGTTATCATCTCGTCTTTTGCCATAGAAAAATAGGTGTTTGACGAATATTTTTGTCGTTGATTTTGTTGGCGAAATTAACACTGGGGTGTAGGATGGTGGTTACTGTTTAAGCTGTGCTCTGTGAATATTAACTCTTTTATACATGCAGTTTTATGAATCCACAGACATGGTCAATCACCATGCTCCCAAGTACTGGATTTTTCATCAGGCCTGTGCATTATGTGAAATGTTTTTGTCTCTGTTCAGTGTCGGCATTGCAATAACATTTGTAGAGCTGCTGAGAAACTAGGGTTTTCATAATTTCAATATGCAGTATGGTACGTTGTCAGGATGGTTACGTTAATTAATGTGTTCTTAGCAAAGCTAATAACATGACATACATTACAGTGTTTAACATACTGGTCGTAGCTTATTCTTTTACTGATAAACTTCATGACTGTAATTGTACTTAATCTTTTAAGTGAACATACCAGCAGTAGAAAGATTTTAATGTGGTTTTAGGATTTATGTCCCAATGTACAGTTTTTGCAGTTTGTTTTTGTGTCTGTGTAATGATTGTTATAAACATGACAGTTAAAATGGTTGTCTGTTGTCTTTTTCCTCTTTCCACAAAACCCATTAGTATGCTTTACTGGAAAGGATCAACACAAATTGCATGTACGGATCCTTCGGAAAGTATTCAGACTTCTTCACTTTTTCCACATTTTGTTGTGTTATAGACTCAATTCAAAATGGATTAAATTAAAAGAATTTGCCATCAATCTACACACAATACCCCAGAATGACAAAGCGAAAACAAGTTTTTTGAAGTAAATTTATGAAAATTGAAATACAGAAATACCTGTTTAAGTATTCAGACCCTTTGCTATGACATTCTTAAAATTAGCTAAAATGCAAAAATGTCATAAACAAATCACTCAATAAGTTGAATTGAGTCCATCTTAATGCAAGGATAATAGTTCATGTCATTTTAGAATGAGTATCTTTGTTTTTATAGGGTCTCTGGTTTGCATAGTAATCAATTACACACTGTGTAGATTAGGATGTCACTACCAACTCAGCAAATTTCATTTTGGTTTCGAGAAACTGTACAGGTTGAAGGGGATGAAGAGGTCTTTATATGGTATGGCAACTGCATCACCGGTTCCTCACTCCCCTCCATTGAGGCTGTACAGGGCAAACGATGCTTGCGTAAGGCACGCAGCATCGTCAAGGACATTTCTCACTCCAATCATAGACTGTTCACCCCACTCTAGGCGCTACAGGTCTCTCCGCACCCGAACCAGCAGGTTAAGAGGTAGCTTCTTCCCTGCGGCTGTCACCCGACTGAACTCCAACTCTGCACCTAGGTGACAACCTACCAACCCCTGCACCCCCCCCCCCCCCGGACAATTGCACTACTCTTACAGTACACACTGCTATTACTCCATACCACTGCTCTTCTGTACATATCTGTCTATACTGTTCATAATCTGTCTATACTGTTCATAATGCACATATCCATATATTTTTCTTTTAATACTACTGTTAATACACTGCACATATCTGTACATACGGCATTCCATATTTATTCTGCTATTTACTCTAATGTTACTGTTAATACATATATACTGCTAGACTGCATTGCCTATACAGCTCATATGCTGCTTACACTGTTCATACTGCATCCTATTTATTCTGCTTATAATGCTGCTGCTAATTCATATACTGCTTATATGGTAAATTTAAAGACAAATACTAGCCTTGGTAATCCCACACCTAGGGGAAAAGGTCACAAGGACACCAGATGGTCCTGGAACATCTCAGAGGGGTGAGATCAGATAAGTGGGGGTTGACTAGAGGGTATGGATGCTTTGAAGTAAAATGGTACACAGCTGTATAAACAGGATCGAGTGATCTAGGGACAGGATGGATGGGTGATAAACACAGTTGTAAACAGCCAAGACAAAAGGGCTTTAGAAAATAGCCTAGGTCAATTGATCTCTCAAGTAGACTGACCGGCGCCAAGCCAAAAGGGGCGTAGCCCCTGGATGACGAAATGTAGTTCTTGAATATTATTGGTGTATGTAAACAGGAAGTAGACGTTTGTTGAATGAAGGGTGTTGACCTATGTGATGTCTATAAAAAGACAGGTAACGGAAGTGAAAAGTGTGTTCAACTTTGCAAACCTGACCCGGCTTCGTTCTCTGTGAATAAAGTCTCTGAATGAATCAACAGCTCTGGGTAACGGTATTTTATTTCAAAATACTATGATTTAAATTCTACGACACTTACACTGCACTACTTATACTATACTGCTCATTTACTGCACTACCTGTATATACTGTTCACACTGCACTTTTCTGCTTTTTTGCACTTCTGGTTAGACGCTAACTGCATTTCGTTGTCTCTGTACTTGTACTCTGCACAATGACAATAAAGTTGAATCTAATCTAATCTTTAGGAGGGACAGTCAAGATGTAGCCTGAAGAGATGGGTCTTCAGTCTTCGGCGGAAGATCGGTAGTGACTCTGCAGTCCTGACAGCAGTGGGAAGCTCGTTCCACCAGCGGGGCGCCAGGACAGTGAAAAGCCGTGACCGAGTAGCGTGGCTGCTGCATCCACATAGAGGCGGCCAGCCGAGGTGGAAGAGTGGACTGATAGAGCAGGGTCTTGAATCTAATGCGAGCTGCTACCGGGAGCCAGTGAAGGGTGCGAAGGAGGGGGGTGACATGGGAGAATTATGGGAGATTGAACACCAAACGGGCGGCACCATTCTGGATGAGCTGCAGAGATCTGATGGCGGAGGCGGGGAGCCCGGCCAAGAGTGCGTTGCAGTAGTCAAGGCGGGAGATATCACAAGTGTCTGAACCAAGAGTTGTGCTGCTTCTCTCGTGAGGAATGGATGTATCCTTCTGATGTTGTAGAGGAAGAATCTACAAGAGCATGCTGTCGCTGTGATGTTCGCCGCACAGGATAAGTGGTTGTCAAGGATCACCCCAAGGTTCTTGGCTGTCTAGGAGAAGGTCACAGTAGAGTTCTCTACTGTGATGGAGAAGTCTTGGAGAGGGCAGGCTTTCCCTGGGAGGAAGAGCAGCTCAGTCTTGTTAAGGTTGAGCTTGAGGTGGTGGGCTGACATCCAAGCAGAAATGTCTGCAAGACACGCATTGTCACCTGTGAGTCAGAGGGGGGGAAAGAAAAAAAGTTGAGTGTCATCTGTGTAGCAGTGGTAGGAGAAACCATGTGAGGAAATTACCAAGCCAAGAGATTTGGTATAGAGGGAGAACAGTAAGGGTCTAGAAGAGTAAGAACAAAGGAGAGGGAGGAAGCTCGAGCAGAGTGGAGAGCCTCCGTGATAGCAAAGAGAGCAGTCTCAGTAGAGTGCCCAGCCTTAAAGCCGGATTGGTGAGGGTCAAGGAGGTTGTTCTGAAGGAGACAGTTGGTTCGAGACAGCAGGTTCAAGGGTTTTAGATAAGGAGGAGAGAAGGGATACCGGTCTGTAGTTATGGACAGCAGATGGGTCAAGAGTTGGTTTCTTGAGAAGAGGCTTGACTCTGGCTGTCTTAAAGGCAGCTGGGACAGATCCTGTGGATAGAGAGGAATTGATTATGGTGGTGTAACGAGTTCCATTGGACACAGAGGCAGACGCAGTTGTGGGATGAGGGAAAGGTCCCGTTTATTCATAAAGTATGGTAATTGGTAATTGTTTCTTGTTCATATTTGGCTTTCCAGCCCTCCAAACACTCTGCAACTTTCCAGTTGCCGTCTTTCTTTTGAAAGCAGAGGCACACACATCGTAAACCCTTTCGTTAGCGAGGCTTCATTCGCAACAGGTGCGCAACCAGCCTCGCTTCCGTACCCTGGCCACGGTCCTGTAGCTCCCTCTACAGGCCGAACGCTGCATGTCCCCCCACATAACCCCACCGCCCGACACAGGCCGGGGACACGACGGCCGACAACCTACTCCCCCCCCCCCCTGCACGGGAGAGGAAGTCTGCCACGACCATCTGCGCCCCCGGTCTGTGCACAACCGAAAAGTTGAAGGGCTGCAACGCGAGATACCACCGGGTGATCCTCGCGTTCACATCCTTCATGCGGTGGAGACACTGGAGGGGAGCATGATCGGAGTAGAGGGTGAAAGCGCGACCCAGCAGGTAGTAGTGGAGGGCGCCGACCGCCCACTTGATGGCCAGGCACTCCTTCTCCACCGTGCTAACCCTTAAGGGCCTCGAACGACCCCTGGCACTGGCCCGACCATTGGACCGGATCCGGGGCACCCTTTCGGGTGAGGTCCGTCAAGGGACTGGCCAGCTCTGAAAATCCCGGCACGAACTGCCGGTAATAGCCAGCCAGCCCCAGGAAGGCCCTCACCTCCTTCTTCGTCTTGGGCCGCGGAGAGGCGGCGATGGCCGCAGTCTTTTCAATCTGCGGCCGCACCTCCCCTCGACCCAAGTGGTACCCCAGATACCGGATCTCCCCCCGCCCGATCACGCACTTCTTCAGGTTGGCCGTCAGCTCCGCCTGCCTCAGGGACCGCAGAACAGCAGCCACACTCTGCACATGCTGTGCCCAGGTGTCACTGTGAATGACAATATCATCCAGGTAGGCCGCAGCATAGGCAGAGTGCGGCCGCAGAATGCGGTCCATGAGGCGCTGAAAAGTGGCTGGGACTCCGAACAACCCGAAAGGGAGCACCGTGAACTGGTACAGCCCGAGCGGAGTGGAGAATGCAGTCTTGTCCCGGGATACCGGCGAGAGTGGAATCTGCCAGTATCCTCTCGTGCAATCCAATGTCGTGAAATATTTGGCCGTGCCAAGCCGGTCCAAGAGCTCGTCAACCCGGGGCATCAGGTAGGCATCGAACTTGGAAACTGCATTAACCCGTCTATAATCCACACAGAACCGTATAGCCCCATCCGGCTTGTTGACAAGCACGATGGGGCTACACCAGTCACTGCGGGACTCCTCGACCACACCCAGCTCCAGCATGGCATCCAATTCCCTGCACACAACGTCTCGTTTGTGTACCGGTAACCTATAGGGACGCGTGCGCACCGTTAAACCCGGCTGCGTTTCTATATGGTGGTCGATAAGCGTAGTCCGACCGGGCAGGGGAGAGAACACGTCGGCGAATTTAGCTTGCAAATCTGCAACGTCCGTGGCCTGGCTAGCAGAGAGATGGTTATCAATACCGACCGGAGTGCAAACTTTTGATTTTGGGACTTCCGGACTGAACTCATCTCTCTCTGGAATTATTGTAGCCAGAGCAACAGTGACCACGTCGTTCCATTTTTTTAGGAGATTTACGTGATATACCTGCAAGCTATCCCCCCGGTCCGAGCGTACTACCTCATAATCCACGTCCCCCCACTTCGCGAGTAATTTCGTGCTGGAGGTGGGTAACAGTATGAGCACCTTGTCTCCCGGTGTAAATTCTCGCAGGTTAGTTCCCCTGTCGTATAGGCGCTTTTGATGCTCCTGGGCTTGCAGCAAATGCTCGCATGAGATAACCCCTAGGGCGTGGAGCTTTGTGCGCAAGTCCAGGACGTATTGAATCTCACTTTTACTGTCGCTAGACCCTTCCTCCCAATTTTCTTTAAGAAGGTCTAGGACACCCCGGGGCTTACGCCCGTAGAGTAATTCAAACGGGGAAAACCCGGTGGAAGCTTGGGGGACCGCAAACAGCAGGGGATCTAGCCATTTATGCCAATTCCGACTATCCTCGTGTACAAACTTCCGGATCATTGATTTCAAGGTCCGATTGAACCGCTCACAAAGGCCATCGGTGGCCGGATGGTACACACTGGTTCGAATCGCCTTGATGTTCAACAACCCGTACAGTTCCCTGAGAGTGCGTGACAAAAAATTAGTGCCCTGATCGGTGAGAATCTCTTTCGGGATTCCCACACGGGAGATTACTTGAAACAATGCCTGCGCTACACTTCTGGCAGAAATATTGCTCAGCGGTATTGCCTCGGGGTATCGGGTTGCGTAATCTATCAAGACCAACACAAATCGATATCCCTGTGTACACCGATCAAATGGCCCGATAATATCCATGGCTATGCGGTCGAATGGGTTCTCGACCAATGGTAAGGGCCGCAAGGGGGCCCGTGGAATGGCTGGGGGATTTACCAACTGACATTCGCGACAAGAAGCGCACCACCTACGCACCTCTGCCCAAATTCCCAGCCAATAAAATCGAGCCATTATACGGTTTAGTGTCTTATCATACCCTAAATGGCCCGCCATGGGGTTGAAATGAGCCGCCTGGAAGACCATTTCCCGGGGGCTACGGGGAACCATCAACTGGGTTACTTCCTCCTGGCTATGTGAGTCACGACTTACTCGGTACAACCTGTCGCTGATAATCGCGAAATAGGGGTGGGCGCATACTGTGTCTGGCCATACCCAAAGTACCATCAATCGCTATCACTTGGTCATAAGCTGATCGTAGGGTCTCGTCACGAGACTGCTCGAGGGGGAAGTCACCTAGCAGGATAGTTCGGTGGGGAAATCTCGGGTTGAGACCCCCCCGCCGGCTCTGGCTCCTCGGCAGTGTCACACCCTCGATGCCTTTAACAATACCCCCGGTCGAACCAGGCGCTCCTGGATCATGGACTGCATGCAGCCCGAATCCAAGAACGCCTGGTGCGTATCGTGTTGTATCCTTACCGGAACACAATACGCCTGTCCTGGTCCGGGGGGAGGGCCCGGTATGTTGCCGATGCGGACGACCTGCCCCACCTTCCTCACTGGGCAATTCGCCTGCACATGGCCCGGCCGTCTGCATTGCCAACACACCCCCCCTGCCGCTCGGGGTGCTTCCCGTGGGGCCAGGGCTGGTTCTCGACATGCCTGCCCCTGCCATCTCGTCCTCGGGGCGGGCGCCGGCCTCTCCTCCTCCGGCAGCACGGCTCCTTCCGGGCGCCGCCCCCCTGGCGCGGGGCCGGGGTTGGTCGCCGGGGTTCCTGCGGCGGGAGGGAGAGATGGTCCTCCGCCAAGGTAACGGCGGCCACGAGATCCTGGGGCCGGTGGTACTGGACCCAGGCGGCGGTCCGGGCCGGGAGCCCCGTGAGGAAGTGCTCCAACACCACCCGGTCCCCGACCTCCTCCGCCGAGCTGTTTCCTGGGTCCAGCCACCGCCGCGCGGTGTCCCGCAGCCGCTGGGCGTAGGCAAAGGGCCGGCTCCCCTCCTCCATTGTCAGGGCCCGGAATCCATGATCCAGGATGGTGTTCCTCCGGGGTGAGGCCCAGGCGGTCTCAAATCGCCCAGGCGAGGGAGGGATAGTCCCGCTGGGCAGCCGTTGGCAGGCTGTAGGCAGCGAGCTGCGCCTCGCCCGACAGGAGGGGCAGCAGATGGTACGCCCACTCGCCGTCCCCTCGAACACCGCCAGCAACGCCTCCGTGTCGTCCAGGTCCCCCATCTTCTGGAGGTGTACCTTGGGGGGACCTTGTGGCGACCCGGGCGCCGGTCTTGCTTTGATGGCCCCGACAAGTTCCTGGAGGAGGGCACGGTCCTCAGCCCTCGCCGTCGCCATCTCTCCCATTGCGGACTGCTGCTCGTACTGGAGTTGAGCCTGCTGCTCCAGTATGAGGGCCATCCCTCCGATGACCGCGCTTAACCCATTTGTGCCGAATGCCGCGCGATGCAACATTGCATCTACCGCCGGTTGCTGCATTGCGCAACTTTGAATCTACCGCCAGTTGCTGCGTGGCGCAGCATTTTTGATTTGTCGTAATTTTCATGAGTGCAGCATATAATGCACTGTCATTGGTTCAAATACACATGAGGTGGGTCTTGTTGATTTTTTAAAACCACGTGAGCACCCAAATGTCGTGTGGTTCGCCGAAAATCACGTAAATCAATCAGACATACACATGCGTTTATTGTAGATTTTTTAAACGCACGTGTATGTCTGATTGATTTTCAGACATACACGTGTGGAGAACAGTTTCCTCCTGGCAGAGAATTGAATTTTGGAATGGTAGTAAGAAGCTTTAGCAGCTGATGGAGATGAGGTGTAATTGAGGAGGAGAGAGACATAAGGTTTTAGGTCATCAGGGAGGCCGGTTTTTCTCCATTTCCTCTCAGCTGCCCGGAGCCCTATTCTACAAGCGTGCAGGGTTTCAGACAGCCAAGGAGTATGTGGAGAGGAGCGTGCTGGCCTTGAGGTCTGTGGACAGAGAGAGTCGAAGGATGAGGAAAGAGTGGACAGGAGGGTGGAGGAGGCTGCATCAGTGGATAGAAGGGAGAGGGATTCAACAGAGGGTAGGGAGGATAAGACAGAGGAAGAGAGAGCAGTGAGGGAGAGGGTACGCAGGTTGCGACGAGAGGACACAGTGTGGGTAGAGACTTTACATTTATGGCATTTAGCAGACGCCTTTATCCAAAGCGACTTACAACAATACATTTGTTTAAGTAAGTGAATCATCTATCTATCTAACAGTCATACTGACTGGGAGGAGGTGGATTTGAGGGAAAGGGAGAAGGATACAAAATGATGACCAGAAACTGGAAGAGGGGTAACAGTAAGGTTGGAAGTATGGGAGGATCTGGTGAAGACAAGGTCTAGCTCATTGCCTGCCTTATGAGTGGGACAGGGTAAGGTCGAAGGAGGAGAGAAGGTCAAGTACTCCAGACAAGTGAAGCTTCTCTGACTGGATGTTGAAGTCACCCAGTAGTGAGAGTGGTGTGCCGTCCTCGGGGGGGAAAAGCTGAGAAGGACATCCATCTCTTCTAAGAAGTTGCCAAGCTGACCTGGGGGACGATAGATAACAACAATGTGAAGTTTGACAGGGGAGGTGACAGAAACAGCATGGAATTCGAAGGTGGATATCGACAGGTGTGACAGGGGAAGGAGATAATGTGACCACTTCGGTAAAATGAGGAGTCCTGTGCTTCCCCCTCGACCAGAGAGTCTTGGGGAATGAGAAAAGGAGTTGGCATCAGAGAGGGCTGCCGGAGTAGCTGTGTTTTCCGGTGTAATCCATGTCTCTGTGAGAGCAAGGAAGTGGAGGGACATGAAGCAGGCATAAGCTTCCGGACCACTGACTGGCAGTTACAAAGTCCTCCCGCAACAGTGAGGTTGTGGTCAGTTGAGCATGGTGGGTAGACTAGATTAGATGGGTTGCGAGGGGGGGTGTAGCGTCTATGTGTCCTCCTGAGGGATGAAATAACAGGAATGGGGAGAAAGCACATTGTGATATTTGTCGGTTTTGAGATAGAGGGTTTGTGGGCAATACAAGATGTAGGTCACGCTCAATACACTCAGAGTAGTGAAAAAATAATGAAATAGAATAAAAATACTTCGTAGTTTGGCCTTCCTAATCTGTATTTTTGCAATATAGTGTTTGAAATAGTTCATAATGCTTATGGTGTGCTTGATTATTCCCCGGCGCAATGGAACCAATTAAATCATCTCAAATGCAAACCTTGCCCACTTGGTACTATGTTAAATTTCCATAGCAAATAAAGAGAGAAAGTAAGACAGGACAAAGAGGCCAAGAGTGAGGTATGGGAAAGTGAGTTATGAAAACCAATTGTAAATGTTCCATAACAAAACAGGTTGATGTACAGAGTGAGTAAAATCAAGAGAAACCCAGATGTTGATTTATGGAGGGAGTGGTATCAAGAGGTACCTAGAAGTTGGTGCATGAAAGGAGTAGAGCCAGGGGGTACCAAGTACCCAGAAGATAAGAACAGGAACAGTACTAATCAGTACCGGGGGTGATGTAATATTCTTTTTGATAATTACGATGGGCCCACCACCAATATTGTAACAACCCGATAACTGTCTTTAGAAATGGGAGGGGGTATAAACCAAACCGTGACAAAGTATAGGAACAGGGTGAAGGATATTGGTGGTGAACAGCCAGAAAGTGTGAATGATTTACATATGAGGGATGGAACCTAAATTTGAGAAAGACTGGAAATTGTATAAACATGGTGTGCTGAGGGACAAACAACAGGATGCTTCGCGGACCACCTCGGCTTTTGTTACTTGTAATAAAAGTCTCTGAAGAAACCATCAGCTCTAGTCTTTGGTATTTTATTTCAAAGTATTTTAACTTAGAATTCCACGACATATTGTTGGCGTCATGAACAGAATTGGAAAGAGACCCGGGCACGGTGGATGGTCGTCGAGGATGGACCAAACTGGACAAACTGTGGCCACAAAATAAGGTAAGCAGTATTCCTGCTTTATTTTAGAAAATGTGTGTAGTTCGCCCTGGGTCTCCAGACTCGACGGTAGGACACAAGCACAAGTCTTACCAATTAAAAGAACCAAATTTAGGATTTGAACTACAGATGTTGGGGATTTCAGAAAATGTACATGCACTAACTGTAAATAAGTCTTGGGGGTACCACCATAATGCCCTAGGTAGGGTCACATGTGCAAGTCCTACGAATACCGCTTTGTTGTGTTGAGGAAGTGTATCAACATAGGGCTGAATAGGTAGGCAGAAGTGTATAATATCGCTGTGTTGTGTTGTGAAAGTGTGTAATATCGCTGTGTTGTGTTGAGGAAGTGTAGCAACAGAAGGCTGAATAGGGAGACAGAAATCCTGTATAAAACTGCTTGTCTGGTGTTGAGGAAGATAATCAGAACCTAGGATAAGTAATGAGGACAAATGTCTAATTTAACAGAAAGACTGCAGACATTACATACGGAAGAACAAAGGGTAAACAATTTTTAGATGAAGTGTCAACGTGCACAGTTTATGACGCGTCTCCCAGAGTACAAAATAACAAGAATACAGATTCAGGTGTATAAGATATTGGTAGGAAGCCATTGTTTTCTCTTAGAGGAAGCATTTGATACATGTATTAAAACATTAATCAAAATAAGAACACCAGATAGAAGAGACAACCGTTGGGTAATTGGGATAAAAGCTGCAAGACACAGTGGAAATTGACTTTAGGAGACAACGGTAAAATAGATAAATAAGATAGTGTAGACCATCTGGAAGGGAGGGAAGGGCTGTGCACCGTCCTGGACCATCACTCAAGTGTGACCTGCTGGAGGAGGACGCGATCAACCTCAACCTCATAGGGGGATAGGTAACAAAGCAAAGCTAAAAAAAAACCGAACAAAAAAAACAACAGTTCATGAGTTTTGTTAAATCATAAAGAGAACTATACAATACCCACTGTGCTGAGCTGTTTTTGCAGTTTGGGATTTAAACCAGTTAGTTTTAGGTGAAAAACTATATTTCCATGCAATGGCCTAAAACATTTTTTTTACATTTATATTGTGCAGTATGTGCTGTGAGAAAGTAACCTTTTGACTTTGTAGAATCCCATGTCTAAGCCCAGATTGATTTATTTCACATTTTAAGGTCACTTATCATGGGAGGCAAAAGGCCATGATATTTGACTTTGAGCCAGGGGTTAGTGGTAGGGAAACAAATGCAATTTGTTTTGGATGGTGAGGACCACAACGGAATCCAATATAAACAGATAAATGGTCTTCTATAGAGCCACTGAGTATGGCAACAATATAAATGTAGCAATTTACACATACACACACACACACGCTCTCACACACACACACACACACGCACGCTCTCACACACACACTCTCATACACACACACACGCTCTCATACACACACACACACGCTCTCATACAAACACACACACACACACGCTCTCATACACACACACGCACTCTCATACACACACACGCTCTCATACACACACACGCACTCTCATACGCACACACACACGCTCTCATTCATTCACACACAGACACACACACACACACACACACACACACTCACACATACACACAGTTGTTAGTCTTACTCATTACTACCTCCCAGGGTGTTATACACCAAATGTGAACAGGATAGCTCTAACTGTTTCCAAAGCTGCTTCCTAACATACTTGTTCAATCTTACAGTAATATCCCAGACAAACAACATTGCAATATTGCTCTCATGAAATAAATCATATTCCTCATAAAAAAAAATAAAAAAAAGGGAAGGCTTATGTTGTTCTTAGCTGATCTGATCCACACAAACAGAAGGGAAACTGCCATAGCAGGAGATGGAGAGAAAAGGGAAAAAACAGAGACAAATGAGAAAATGGAAAAAGGGACCAACATGACAACTCCAGTGGGCCTGAAGAACCCCCTTTTGAATAAAGACATAAAAGAGATGTCCGAAAAATGGGAAAAACAAACTTTCCTAAAAAATGGCCCAAGGAAGGGATATTGTTACGGTTCCCCCTCCCAACCAACCCTCTGGCACCACCTCGAGGCCGCGACGATCATCACTGGAGCGTCTTCCCAGTCGACAGTGCACCTGTTCCCTATCGCCTATCAGCGCACCTGCTACCCATCACCCGCCTATAAGAACCCTGCCCAATCTTCTCTCCAGTGCCAGATCATACTGTGTCCCACGGTAACCCTTCGAGCTTCACCTACGTTCCAGCCCAGACTATTCTCCTATGAGTCCCCAGTGTTTGTTTGTGTTTTCACCGTGTGACATTGTGTCCCCCTCAGATTCCTCGTCCTCCCTGGTGTTCCCTCCTCGCCGACCCCCTTCCACGGACCTAGCCCCATTCCCTGTCTCTGATCTCCCTGCCTGCCGAACCCCTGCTCGTCTGACTACCCACCTGCCTGCCGAACCCTGGACCGACCCACGACCACTCTATTGGATTACTCTCCCCTACCCCTTTCCCTTATTATTATTATTAAATATGCCTTCGGGCTAATCCTACCCCTGAGCGCCATCTTTTGGTTCCGCCGACGTTCCAGCGCAACAGATATTTGACATTGCACTGTATAAGGAAATGGGGACGCTGATAAAAAACCATACATCTTGAAGCAATTCAAAAAAGAGACAAGAGAAAAGGAAGAGAGAAACAGACATATTGAAATTGTTCAAAACAGGAGAAGCAATGTTAAAAGATGCTAAGGAAATAAGAAGAAGATTGAAGAAGGATACAGAGGGAAGTAAAAAGGAGAAAAAGTCAATGCCTACAGTCACAGGGAATTTCCTGTTATAACAGGAACAGTCCACCTGGATGGAGAGGTGGAGGTAGGACCAGAGAAAAAGGAGGAAGAGAAGAAAAGTAAGATAAAAAGTGAAGCAGAGAAACCCATAGAACTTGACTGCTATGCAGGGATTAAAGAAGCCCTAAAACAGGTAGAGAAAGGCACATGGGAGTCAGAGTCAGAACGAAGAAAGGATAACAGACTGTTGCAGGAAGCAGTAGACAAGGAGCTAGAACGAATGAAAAAACAAAGAGAACGCAAAGAAGGAAAACAGCCACACAGCACACCTAGATATGGGGAAGAGATCTCCTGGTCAACAGACTTTGACGACTTGGAGTTTGGTGAAGGGGAACAGTGGGGGCAGGAGATATGGATGACCCAGAAGGAGAAAGCAGCAGAAGAATTGAGGGAGAGGTTACAAACAGGAATTACCACTATACAGGAGATAAACCGAACCAGAAGCGAACAAGGTAATAAGCGTAGTGGCCAGGGTAGTGGAGACACAGGATATGAGGAAGGAGAAGGACAAACAACACAAGTGTTAAGAGATAGAGGAACGTTACATCAACCAGATAGACTCCAGTAGACTCCAGACATACATGAGGGAGCAGGAAAATGGATTAGAATCTTTGAGGAAGAGACAATGGGGAAGCTGCTGGCGGTAGGAGACCTCAAGGCCCTGCTGGCCAAGGTGCTGGGAGTGACAAAGATGGAGTACATCCTCCAGGCCTGTGGACTGGGACCGGCAAAGGACAATGCCACACAAGATGGGTTTGATCGACACCGACCCTCGATGTGGGCAACTCTGAGAGGAGAATATCCACAAAAGCTGGATCCTAAGACCCTGAAGGGAGACCCACTGGGAGAAACCGAGAACCCTGCCGCATACCTGCACAATCAACTGAAGGTGGAAACAAGAAACTGAACCAGACCCAGAGGGAGACCCTTTGATGACAACTCTGTTCAGAACCGCAGTGGTGGAAGCCATGTCCCTTCAGGTGAGAAGCCGGTTAGAGGATGTGGTGGGACTCACGTCAAAAACACACAAAGAGTTCTGTGATAATGTAGTCCATGCGGTTGAAAAATACCGAAAGGATGAACTGAAACAAAAAGAACAGGAAAAGGAGATCCAGAGAAAACTAACACAGCTCGAGCTGGGGGAACTCACAGAACGAAGCAAAAAGAATGTCCGCCGAAAGCGGGAAACCAGTTCCACACATGGCCACGCTAGAACCACCTCCAGTGCTGAGGCCTCAGGGACAAGAGCAATCCTCCGTACCTGTAATCAATGTGTAAGCCCAGCAGCCATGGAGAGGCAAACAGAAACCCCAAGGAGGGTTCCAAAAGAAAGACCCATAAGGCCCACCCGGCGTGTGCTGGGGATGTCAACAACCAGGACACACCCGAAGGCAGTGTACAACTAATCCATGGCAGCCAAGGGAGAATAGACAACAGGATTATAGCCACCACCAGCAGCAGGCTCCGCAAGGACCAGTCAATCCTTATAGGGGACCAAATTACGGTTACTAGGGGTGCCCAGCGAATCCTAAAGGGGAGGGTCAGTTTCCAATGTTAACCTCAGAAGCTGATCAAGAACCAATGCTGCAGGTTCAAATAGAAGATAGAGACATACCCATGATGATAGACACAGGAGCTACCTACACTTGTGCCGGTCCAAAATATGCCTCTCACCTCCCCGTCAGGGAAATTTGTTAAAACAGTAGGATTCTCAGGACAAGTGCAGCTAATTCCAATGACTCCAGTATGTCTGAAAATAGGAGACAGAGCCTCAACCCTGCCCATACTGATCTCTGACCAAACACCGGTGAATCTCCTGGGGAGGGATGCATTATGCACACTGGGGATAAAAATACGGTGCTCCCCAGAAGGTGTATATGTAGAAAACACAGTCAGGTCACAAATGTCACTGATGAATGGGAGCGCAAACGTTTCTTGGTTCGGGAAAATAAACAGTGAGGTAGAGCAAACTTGGTTAAAATGGGGACATTTTATCGAAGCCCAATTGCCTGATGCACAGAAAACGCAATTTGACTATCACTGCACCATGCAGTTTGATCCAAATTGTGACCCCCACCAGGAACAAATTTGGCAAGAGCAAACTAAAAATCTGGATGTCCCAATAATGTCACAACACATCATAGTGGGAAAACAGGGAGCAGCTATGCAAGTCAATGAATCAGGATTCATGCAGAAGTGGTATAATGTACCTGACGCCAATCCTCATGTGTCATTAATGGTAAACAAAGGGTATAGAGCAAGAGACTTGGGACCAATTATGAAAGCGGCATCAAAAAGTGATTGTGTCTTTCCAATCAACCCCCTGATAAAACATTCTGCAGAAAAATAATTCATAAAAATACTATGTCCGGTCAAACAACAAGTTCAGGTGAAAGAGAAATTAGACAATCAGCTGCTGTCTCCCGGGTATTCAGGCCCTGTACAGAAGCCCCCGACCAACCCTCTGGCAACAGGTACGGACCTCAGCCTGCAGGATCTTACCCCATCAGCTACTGAATGATCCTATGTAGGTCGGTGTCGATTAGACTCACTCCGCTGTTAACAGTCTACGTCCCATAGTTCCTCCCAAATCTTCCTCTACCCACCTCAGCTGCACTGAAAAGTCACCCCAAATAAAACCGTACACCGAAGTGGGTAATCTCTATGGTTAACGACTGCTCTAATCTTACAAGAGTGCCCGATGGTGTGGTTGCGGATAAAATGTTTATCGGTAAGGATAATTTACCCAAAGGAGGTAATAAGGGGCCAGATATTACCCTTCAGATCCTAGGATATAATATGCACAGTAGTCTATAATGTTTTATGTCACCAGGAGGAGGTAAAATTGCTTATGATGGATGGAATACTAAACTTCCTTATATGAATAAAACTAAAGTAAAAAAAAAAAAAAAAAAAAAAAAAGAAATTAAGATTAAGAATTAAAATTGAGAAAACTGTTCCTTTAAATGCAGGTTAAATTCTTTCATGATGGCTTAAAGCATTGCAGCGTTACAGGCAGAGTGATTATATGGTAAAATGGTAGTATTCAAAAACGATAAAAATTAGAAAAGAATAAAGTCTGTCCCTACTCTGCCTGTGAAATTTAGAGAAGTCCCAGTTTCACTTGATCAGAGCGAAGCCGGTTCCTCTTTCCGCCACGGCCGTTGTTGTACAAAGAAAGGTCCGCCAAGGTCCTCCGTTGTGCTCGAGTGGCGAGGCCGTCAGTCAGAATTCAATCAGAGTGTGAGCTCCGGTCACGGAGAATCTGCTCGGATGCTGGAGTCTGAAAGCTCCAGTTTCCACTCCGGGGTAGTTTACAACACGCTCAGTCCTGCTCCGGTCCTCCAGGTATTTAACGCTGTACTGCTCCGGGGAGCTCTTTTTATATTCTCGATAAAAAGTCCTTCAATGTGGCTTCCTGTTTGCCCCCACCCTCTCTTATGTGGCTTCCTGTTCGTCTAACACCTGCAGGTGTTTTGTGGGTTTGTCTCTAAATATATGTGTTAATCATAGTGTGTGTATTTTCGTGCGTATTTCTGTGTTAGACACAGTGTCTGTGTTTGTAAGGTCATATGAAGTGCTTTTAGGGAAGTTCTTTTTAGGAAGTGTCTCTGTCCCTCAACTCTCAGTGTCACAAGACATATAATAATACATTTGATAATAATACATTATGGGCACAAGGGTACTTTTTGTTGTGTCTGCTAAACATTCTTATCACACTCATGCTTGATTATGGACACAAGGGTACTTTCTGTTGGGGATTTCCGCAACCTGACCCACTTCATCCCGCAGGTCTTACACTGTTAACCCTTCTTATGCCGTGATAAAACTATGTATCATCAAAATTAACATTAGTACATATGGTAGCCTACTTCAGTAATCATCCCTGAGTAAGATTATACAATCAAACAGTTCTATAGTTCTATATTCTTAGTACCTTCCGTGTTAGTAAGCTGTCATCACAATGAGGCCCAAGCAGATATGTTGACCCAGGGTCATACACTTGCATTCTAATTCCTCTTATTTAGTTATTCAGTTACACATATTCGAACCAACTTATCATTTATAAGCAGTAATGCAGTTTACACCTATTTTAATCAACTTATCATTCATAAGCAGTTATGCAGTTGCACCTATTTGAAGGATAGATCAAAGATAAAATGTGTTTCAGGAACATCCGCAGCCGCGGTGTCCCTCGTCAGGTTGGGCCCCCAGCTGCTAAGCTTTTTCTCTTTCTCGCAGTGTCGTGGTGATTCACCAAGGTTGCTCTCAAACCTCGGGCCAATCCTGCTGTGCTTAACTGGGTAACGTTGGGAATGGTGTTTAGGCCGGGGAAAGGCCATACTAGACTCGCCCTCGGCGACACTGCGAGATGACATGGAAAAACAGATTCCAGAAGGCCTCTGGTCAAAATATGACAGATGTGGGCTTAGTAAAATCAGCAAACCCAATAAAAATAACCCCTAAACAGGGCAGTGTGCTACCCAGAAAAGCCCAGTACCCTATGAAACCTGAAGCTGAGGAAGGAATAAGCAAAACAATAGAGGGATTGATAGCAGCGGGAGTCTTGGAAAGAACAAACAGCCCGTGCAATACCCCCCTTCTTCCAATTTTAAAAGCAGACAAGTCAAAATGGAGATTGGTACATGACCTAAGAGCAGTAAATGATGTGGTACAGGATTGGCCAGCAGAAGTACCAAATCCTCACACACTGTTGACAAATGTCCCTCCAACGGCCAAATACTACACATTGATTTATGCTCAGCCTTTTTCAGTGTACCATTGCATTTACATTCATGGCATTTAGCAGACGCCTTTATCCAAAGCGACTTACAACAATACATTTGTTTAAGTAAGTGAATCATCTATCCAACAGTCATCATAAGACAAAGTAATCAATGCTGTTTTTTTATTTTTTATATATTTTATTAGCAGGAGAGAACTTGTACAGGGGGGTAGCAAGGGAGAAGAGGTCTTGGGGTTAGGGTTAGTATAGGGGGGGTAGTGAGGGTGAAGTGGTCTTTAGGAGGGACTGTTAAGATGTAGCTTGAAGAGATGGGTTTTCAATCTACGGCGGAAGATCGGAAGTGACTCTGCAGTCCTGACAGTAGTGGGAAGCTCATTCCACCAGCGGGGCGCCAGGACAGTGAAAAGCTGTGACCGAGTAGCGCGGCCAATGCATCCATGTAGAGGCGGCGGTACCAGGCGGGCAGCCGAGGTGGACGAGCGGAGTGATGTTGCAGGGGTTTGGGGGCTAACCATTGCTTGCAAGTAGGGAAGGGCTGTTCACTTTGCCGCCCGGTAGGCAAGCACCAGGGTCTTGAATTTGATGCGAGCTGCTACCGGGAGCCAGTGGAGGGTGCGGAGGAGGGCATGACATGGGAGAATTTGGGGAGATTGAACACCAGACGAGCGGCAGCGTTCTGGATGAGCTGCAGAGGCCTGATGGAGGAGGCAAGGAGTCCGGCCAAGAGTGCATTGCAGTTGTCAAGGCGAGAGATTACAAGTGCTTGGACCAAAAGTTGTGCTGCTTCTCTGGTGAGGAATGAACGTATCCTTCTGATGTTGTAGAGGAAGAATCTACAGGACCGTGCTGTCGCTGTGATGTTCGCCACACAGGATAAGCGGTTGTCAAGGATCACCCCAAGGTTCTTAGCTGTATGGGAGGAGGTCACAGTAGAGTTTTCTACTGTGATGGAGAAGTCATCGGCAGAGGAAAGTAGGTTTGACCTGTTCGCATTTACCTACAGAGGAAAACAATACACTTATACTAGAATACCTCAAGGATTCAAACATTCGCCTCATGTATTAAACCAGGTATTAAAAGCTGATCTAGAAAACCTGGAGCGAAACAGCATTGTAATCCAATATGTGGATGATCTGCTCACCCACATTGGAACAGTGTCATGAGGACTCCATAAAAGTTCTCCAAAAATTGGTGTCAAAAATAAAACTGCAGTATTGCTTACCCCAGATCAAATATCTGGGAACAACAATAGCACATGGGTCAAAGGCTATATCACCAGGACAATTAGAGGGAATAAGCAAAGCACCAAAGCCAGTAACTGTGGGCCAAATGATGACGTTTCTTGGAATGACAGGATTCAGTAGAGACTGGATAGAGGACTATGCGATAAAAACAGCAGCCCTGAGCAGCAAATAGAAGAAATGGGTATGCCTCAGCAGTGCTAGCACAGGACAAAACAAGCCCTAGCCTACTATAGCACCAAATTAGACAGTGTGGCTCAAGGGTACCCGCCATGCTTTCAGGGAGTGGCGGCCATGCACTATGTGTCTTTCTCTCTCTCTCTCTCTTTCTCTCGACCAGTCAGGTTGATTTCAGGAGTGGTGTCAGGTGTGCAGGAGTCAGATGACCAGATGTTCCCCATTCTCATCACTAGCGTTTGCCATAAATACCCAGTTCAACCTCCACTACCCTGCCAGATCATAACGTCAGTTATTGTTAGTCACGCTTCTAGCTATTATTCCTAGTTCCTGCTTCTTAGCATTCCCAGCCTCCTTACCTTGTTTGTTCCTGTGTCCTCAGTTCCCTCCTGGCTCCCGCCACCGACCCTCCTTCCCTGCCTGACCCTCCTGCCTGCCTGCTTACCTGAACCCTGCCTGGACGACTATCCGCCTACCTGCCTGTTCCCCTGCATGACTGCCCGCACGACTGCCCGTTTGCCTACTCGACCTATGCCTGTCTGCCAACCCGATTACCTGCCTGAACTCTGCCTGCTAGCTTACCTGTTTGACCCCTGCCTGCCTGACCAACCGCCTGCCTGAGCCTTACTGACTACCTGTCTACATATCGGCTCAGTCAGCCTTCTCTTAATAAATACACCCCAGCTTGGGGTTTCACTGATCCTGGCTCTTAGTCTGTGTTCTGCACTTGGGTTCACCTGTCTGACCGTTACACTATGCCTATGAGAAGGCCTTGTCAGTCACAATGGGCTACCCAATAACAATATACACACATCACAAGACAGTGGAACTGTTCGAGCAGGGAAGGTTTGTTCTGACGCAGGCTAGGAACCTGTCATATTTGTCATTATTAACATACCCGGACATCACTATCAAGAGATGTAGCACAGTCAATCTGGCTGAACTAATACCATTGGCAGACGAAGGGGAAGCCATATGAGCAATCCATGTGGCTTCAAAGGGGGGCAAAGGACTCTACAGGACTTTGGAGATCTCATGAGGGAACAATAGTAGCACCTACGGTACTGCTGGGGATTTTGATCACTGATGTGCATGG
Organism: Argentina silus; assembly: GCF_951799395.1. NCBI lineage: Eukaryota > Metazoa > Chordata > Actinopteri > Argentiniformes > Argentinidae > Argentina > Argentina silus. Next base: position 16,419,696 of record NC_139654.1, read on the forward strand.
TTTTGACCATTGTGCAAGGGGGGGGAAGTTGTGAGGAAAATAAAACTTCAAGGGTATTGGTCACCCTATTTACAGGCAATGGTAGATGTCAAACACATGTCTAGGTGTTACAATCAGTTCAGCTCTGCCCAAACTTGAAAACGGCTTGCTCAACACATGAAGGATGCAAAGGGACAACTCAATTCCTTTTTGGTGTTTTATTTTTCTTCCAGATGGTTTTGATGGCATTGGTAATATGTTGAAACAGTTGAATTGTTGAATAGAGTAGATGAAATGAATTGAATGACAGGATTAGGGACTAAGAAATAGGGAATAGGTTGATAACCTTAAAGATAAACAGAAAATAAACATGCATTTCTTTACACAATAAACAATGCATGACAAAGCAATTCAATTTAATTTAGCACTTTAAGCAATTACTTCCACTGCTACATTATCTGCAGTCAGGAAATATTCAAAATAAAAGGAGTCACCACTCCTACTAGAATTAAACATGGAATTTGTGCTAAGCACTGAATGCAACATAATAAATCATTTCAAACATTTCATACCAGTTGCGTCTTTAGGGTTGAACAATGAGCTGTGTGTTTCTTGTTTGCAGGTTGAGGAATCCAAGCAAAAGGGTGGCAAAGCTAACTCCAAACATTTTATACCCATGCTTATCTGGCAGGTGCGTAGGTCAAAGCAGTCCCTCCAGCAGCGCTGGCTAAATTGTGAGGTCCACTCATGCGTTTGGGTTCTCTGCCCTCTTCAGGCCTGGAGTTCTTTACAAGAAAAGCTGCCGTTGTGCTCATGTTTAGTGTGTTCTGTCCTTTGACGCAACAGTAGACAACGCATTTGCAGAATGTACAGTGTGCGTGAAAAACAATGTAAGGAAGGGAATCACAACACCCTTTGGGCACATACCGGTTCCAGATGGACCATTCAAACATTTAGTAATGGACTATGTAGACATGATAAAACAGGTAAATGGGAAAAGATACATGCTCGTTGTCATTGATAGATTCAGCAGATGGGTAGAAGCAACGCCATCAGCAGACTTAGGGGCAGGAACAGTGGTCAAATTCCTAACAAGAGAATTGTCACGGTCGCTTTAGAGTTGAACCACCAGAGGCTCTATTCACCTGAGCCAAAGCTGATGGTAAACCAGGAAAACCCCAAAAATGCAGAGTCAGAAGAACAGTTGAGGGAGGTCCAAGGCTTTTACTCGAAAACTTAGGAATCTTTACAATACACGGAAAACAGGAATAAACATTCAAGACTCAGCAAAGAGGCACTGCTAACAGAGGTATTTAAATACTCCAACTAATAAGGGCTAATGACTAAACACAGGTGAGAAACATGAACACAAAACACAATCACTCCGGTCATCTGTTCCAGGTGAGTCCCTCGGGCAGGAAGGACCAAATATGGGCATCTCCAGGTTACTTCCTCTTGGTCGCCCTGGAAGTGCTCTCTGTCGCCATCTGCTGGTTGGAAAGCCTCGTGACAGGACCCCCTCCTCTACGGCCGACTCCCGCCCAGGGCAATCTGGTCGACTTCGATGAAAGTCTTGAACAAGGCCTCGATGCAGGACGTGTCGTGAAGGGACCCAACTCCTCTCTTCTGGGCCATAGCCTTCCCAGTCTACAAGGTATTGTAGTCCCCGTCCAACACGTCTTGAGTCCAACAGCCGCTTGATGGAATAAGCCAGACCTCCACCTATGAGACGGGGTGGGGGAGGGGGGGGCACAGGGGGGGACAGAGGAGAGGTAAGCACTGGCTTCAATAAGGATACATGAAACACCGGATTCACCTTCATGGATCTTGGGAGCTCCAGCTGGTAAGTGACTGGATTCACTCTCCGAATGATGCGGAATGGTCCAATATAACGTGGAGCAAGCTTCCGAGAATCCACTTTCAATGGGAGATCCTTGGTGGACAACCATACTCGTTGACCAGGTCTAAACTGTGGAACCGGTGTCCTGTGTCGGTTGGCCTGCCTCTGGTGGCGAGATGTTGACTGGCTTAAGGCAATGCGAGCCCGTTTCCAGACTCTCCTGCAGCGGGACACGAATGCCTCAGCAGATGGGACCGCCACAGAGTCCTGCTGACTGAGGAACAGAGGAGGTTTAAAGCCATATTGACATTCGAATGGAGACATACCAGTTGATGACCGCTGGAGAGTGTTGTATGCCAGCTCTGCCCACATCAGAAATTGGCTCCATCTGTCTGGGTTAGAGGACACAAAACATCTTAAATATTTCTCCAGATCCTGATTCACACGCTCAGTTTGGCCATTCGACTGTGGGTGAAATTCCGAAGAGAGGCTGACCGAGGCATCAAAGAGAGACCAAAAGGCCTTCCAAAATCGAGATGCAAACTGAGGTCCACGGTCAGAGACGATATCTGAAGGAACGCCATGAATCTTCACCACATGCTGGAGGACGAGATCGGCGGTCTCACAAGCAGATGGCAGCTTAGGAAGTGCTATGAAATGTGCTGCCTTTGAGAACCGGTCTACCACCACAAGAATTACCTTATTTCCCCTGGAGGTTGGCAGGCCTGTTACAAAATCCATGGAGACATGGGACCATGGTCGCTTTGGGATGGGCAGCGGCAGTAGGAGACCTGCAGGTCATTGGTTACTGGATTTGTGCTGTGCGCAGACTGGACATGCATTCACAAAGGTCTTGACATCTCTTCGCATCTTAGGCCACCAGAACCTTCGCCGAATAAATTCAAAGGTGCACTGCACGCCTGCATGGCCTGTCAATCGTGTGGAATGGCCCCATTGTAAGACCCGTGACCTGGTTGAGCTTGGTACAAAGAGACAGCCTTCAGGGGCCTCAGGGGGGCAAGTCTCGGATTCGAGGGCCTGGCGGACCGATGCAGGAGGCTGGAAGGATGGGCTCTGGAGTTCGATCCTTTTCAGAGAGGTCAAACTGGCGGGAGAGGGCATCTGCCTTTGTGTTCTTCGACCCGGGTCTGTAAGAGAGCACAAAGTTAAAACGGCTAAAGAATAGTGCCCACCTTGCTTGCCGCGGGTTCAGTCGTTTTGCCTCTTGGATATAGGACAGGTTCTTGTGGTCTGTCCAGACCTGGAAGGGGTGTTCCGCCCCCTCCAACCAGTGGCGCCATTCCTCAAGTGCCAACTTGACAGCCAATAACTCCCTGTCTCCTACCGCATAATTCCTTTCAGAGGAGGTCAAGCGGCGTGAGAAAAAGGCACATGGATGACCTCTGTGAAAGAATTGCTCCCACTCCGACATCAGAAGCATCCACTTCCACCACAAACGGCTGGGCCGGGTCTGGATGGCGTAGAATTGGAGCAGTCACAAAGTCCTTCTTTAAGGTGTCGAATGCTATCTGTGCCTCTGCTGTCCATTTGATCCTTGCTGGGGACCCCTTGGTAAGTGCAGTGAGTGGCGCCGCCACTGAACTGAAGCGGCGATAAAAGTTAGCAAAGCCCAAAAAACGCTGTACCTGCTTTAGGGTTGCTGGTTGGGCCCAGTCCAAAATGGCCCGCACCTTGGTGGGATCCATGTGAACACCCTCCTGAGATATGACAAACCCCAGGAAGGAGGCCTGAGTGACATGGAACTCACATTTCTCCCATTTCACGAACAGGCGGTTTTCGTCTCTTCAGGACCTCTCGAACGTGTTGGACATGGAGACTCTGGGAACGAGAAAAGATTAAGATATCGTCCAAATAAACAAACACAAATTGGTTTAACATGTCTCGCAACACATCATTTATAAATGCTTGAAACACCGCTGGACTGTTGGCCAACCCAAAGGGCATCACCAGGTATTCGTAGTGGCCACTAGGGGTGATGAATGCGGTCTTCCATTCATCCCCTTCCCTCATACGTACCAGGTTGTAGGCGCTACGCAGGTCCAGCTTAGTGAAGATGGTAGCGTTGCGCAGCTGTTCAAAGGCAGACGACATCAAGGGAAGAGGATACCGATCTTTGATGGTAATCTTGTTAAGGCTTCTGTAGTCTATGCAAGGATGGAGTCCACCGTCCTTCTTTCCTATGAAAAAGAAACTTGCCCCTGCAGGAGGTCTTAAGTGCATCCCTGATGTACTCTTCCATGGCCAGTTTCTCAGGGGGAGAGAGGGAATATACTGTACAGTGGCCTCCGTAAGTATTGGAAAGAGGAAGCATTTTGTCTTCTTTTAGCTCTATACTCCAGCTTGGATTTGAAATCAAACAATTACTGTGGGGTCAAAGTAATTGTTCTCAGCTCATTCAATGTTTTTTTTTCTTTCAGGTTGGTTTCACCATTTAAACATTTTTATACATAGTCCCCTTATTTCAGAGCTCCAAAAGTATTGGAAAAAAATTATATAATGTCCAAATAAACCACTCATGTTTTATATTTAGTTGACAATTCTTTGCATGCAATAACTGCCAGAAGTCTGCGACCCATTGTCGCAAGGTACCCGACAACGCTATCGAGCTAGCAGGGCGCTACGTCCTCCGAGCAGACAGAACAGCGGGTGACTCCGGTAAGACCAGAGGTGGAGGTTTGTGCATTTATGTGAACAAGACGTGGTGCACGGACACTACCATCACCGAGAGTCACTGCTCAGCTAACCTAGAGTTTCTCATGGTTAAGTGTAGACCTTTCTATCTGCCCAGAGAGTTCACATCCACTGTTATCACGGCAGCCTATATCCCCCCAGATGCTAATGCTAAGATTGCCATGAAAGAACTGCATACTGCCATTAGCAAACAGCAGACTCTGCATTCCGAGGCAGCCTTCATTGTCGCGGGTGACTTCAACCACTCCAATTTAAAGACTGTACTGCCCAAATTCCACCAAAATGTCTCATGCCCCACCAGAGGAGACAGGACATTGGACCAGCGTGCCCCTCCCCCACCTAGGTCAATCTGATCACCTCTCATTGTTCCTACTCAGCACTCATCAAACGGGTGAAACCTACAGTGAGGACAGTCAAGGTCTGGCCAGAGGGAGCTGACTCAGCGCTCCAGCAGCGTTTTGAAAACACTGACTGGGGTGTGTTTGCCACACAGGCCACCCATGACTCCCACACGGACATTGACTCATATGCCTCCTCGTGGCCTGTGACGACTCAGGCCACGCTGCAGGCAGCGGTAGCTGAGTTGTGCAAGGCAACCGGAAGGCGAGAGCGACGGCCACGAGATGTGCTGACCAAGCAGACGCCGGAGACGAGACGTATCTTGCCTTGTTTGAAAGGACTGCCGTAAGGGAGAAGTGGCCAAAACCAGAATGGGCGAACAACCTAATGCCTTTCCTGACTGGGGAAGCTCAGAAAGCCTGTCGGGACCTTTCCGTTGCAGATGCCACGAACTACGACACGGTGAAGGTTGCCATCCTTGCTCAGTATGGACTTAGCCTTCCCGCTCGGGCCCAGCGGGTGCATGACTGGAGCTATGACCCTGCCGTCCCCGTCTGGGCACAGGTGACAACACTGGCCCGTCACACCAAGAGCTGGCTGGAGGAAGGTGCAGGGCCACCTATAGTGGACCGAGTAGTGATCGACCGATGCCTCCGGGGACTGCCAAACGACGTCAAGAGGTATGTCGCCCATAGGGGGCTCAGAGCCTAGAATCATTAATAGCCTTATTGGAGAATCACAGGGTGATGGGTAGCCTGATGCGGTTAGAAAGTGTCAAGCATACTAACTTTAAAACTGTGAGCACGCCCCCAGCCCGGACACCAACTGGTTGGACCAGACAGACGGCCAGGCGAGGACCGATGCCTCCTCCCCTCCCACGTTGCTTTTCCTGTGGCCGGGAGGGACACCTAGCCAGAGAGAGTCCAGGCCGGGATGAACCGATGCCTACTGCTGCGTCTACGGGTGGCCAGGGTCTCTTCTGCCAGAACCTCACTACCTGTTGGATCCACGAGGGGGCACCAGCCCCAACGTGTCCGGTGAAGATAGATGGGAGAGACACAGAAGCACTCCTAGACTCCGGAAGCATGGTCTCTCTCGTCAGACCGCAGTTTGCTAGTGCCACCTGGGGAGAAGAGATCTCCGTATCCTGCATCCATGGAGACACCCAGAAGTATCCCACCTCAGAGGTCCAGGTCATCACTCCCCGAGGACGGTTCACTCTGCGGGTTGGGGTTGTAGAGCAACTGCTGGTACCGGTGCTGTTCAGCCGAGACAGCCCACTCTTCTCCCACTACTGGCCGGAGAAGTTAAGGAAGCGGAAGCGGCGAACCCGAAGACGCCCGGTGAAGGCGGAGAAGGCCGCCAACGACCACCTGGCTTGCGCCGCCACATCACCCAATGGTAGCCCTGCTGAAACCAGCGACGACCATGTGGATAGGCCCCCCCGCAGGCAAAGTACAGCCACGGATCCTGGACGGGCTGCTGAACAGGAGCCCCTGGAAGAGATACAGTCGGAGGAGGTATTCTCGGAGTTTCCCCAAGTCGAGGCGGAGGAAATTCTTAGGCCTGGACGATTTGGCTCAGCCCAGCTGCAGGATCCCAACCTGACCCAAGCCTGGCGGGAAGTCCAAGTGGTCGAGGGCCAAAACCAGGAGGGGGTGAGTCAAGTGTCGTTCCCCCATTTTATGATTAAGAATAAGATGCTATACCGAGTAACAAAAAAAAACTCGGAAGTCTGTGAGCAGTTGCTTGTCCCCAGGGAATACGTCTCAAAAGTGTTGTACCTAGCCCACTCCCACTTACTAGGGGCGCATTTAGGGAGGGAGAAGACCTATGACCGTGTTCTCAGCCGCTTCTACTGGCCGGGGGTCAAGAGAGCCGTGGAGGAATACTGTCGACACTGTGGTGAGTGTCAAATCAACTCTCCTAAGGTAGCGTATAGAAATCCACTGATACCCCTTCCCATCATTGAAACCCCCTTTAGTAGTATTGGCATGGACATTGTCGGACCCCTCCCGAAGTCTAGCAGGGGCCACCGCTATATCCTAGTCATACTGGATTATGCTACCCGCTATCCAGAGGCAATTCCCCTACGTTCAGCCACAGGGAGGACGGTCGCCCGAGAGATGTTCCTGCTCTTCAGTAGGGTGGGTCTGCCTGAGGAAATCCTGACAGACCAGGGCTCCTGTTTTATGTCTGAGGTGATGAAAAGACTGTGCCGAAGTCTGAAGGTGAGACAACTTAAAACCTTGGTCTATCACCCTCAGACAGATGGACTTGTAGAGAGGTTTAACAAAACCCTAAAACACATGCTGCGCAAAGTTATAGATGTGGATGGTAAGAATTGAGAATTGGGATCAGCTGCTACCTTATGTTCTTTTCTCCATACGTGAAGTCCCACAGGGTTCCACCGGATTTTCACCATTCGAACTGTTGTACGGACGGAGACCCCGGGGCATGCTGGATGTGGCCAAGGAAGCCTGGGAGCAGCAGCCGTCCCCACAGCGCAGTGTTGTGGAGCACGTGGAACAGATGCACCACCGAATGACCCAAGTGTGGCCCTTAGTTCGGGAACACATGCAACAAGCCCAAGCACAACAGGCCCAGGTGTACAATCGGGGAGCCCAGGTGAGAGAATTCAAACCAGGACACAAAGTAATGGTCTTGGTCCCCACGAATGCCTGCAAGTTTTTAGCCAAATGGCAAGGGCCATATGAAGTGATGGAACGAGTGGGACCAGTGAATTACCGGATACGACAGGTAGGCCGAAGGAAAGGCAAGCAAATTTACCACATAAATCTACTGAAGCCATGGCATGAACCTCTCCCTGTCCCCTCCAGTGTCTTCGTAGCTAACCTGCCTCCCCAGAGTCTGCCGCCAGTGAAAATGGGCAACCAGCTGTCATCCAGACAGTTACAGGCCCTCGGAGAACTGCTTGCCAGGAGCAAAGATGTCTTCTCTGAGACCCCAGGCAGGACAACAGCGATCGCCCATGACATTAAAACCGAGCCGGGAAAGACAGTAAGACTCCGGCCGTATCGAATCCCTGAATGCTTGACCTTGGGGTGGTGGACCAGTGCCTGGTCCAGTCCGATAGTCCTTGTTGGGAAGCCTGATGGTAGCCTTAGGTTCTGCAATGACTACAGGAAACTTAACGAGATCTCTCTATTTGACACTTACCCTATGCCCCGTGTGGATGAGCTGGTCGAAAGGTTAGGACCTGCCCGGTTCATCTCCACGCTGGACTTAACCAAGGGGTATTGGCAGGTACCACTAACGCCCCAAGCGAAGCCGAAGACGGCATTCTCAACACCAGACGGAGCCTTCCAGTACCGGGTCCTCCCATTTGGACTTCATGGGGCCCCGGCAACTTTCCAGAGGCTCATGGACAGGGTGCTACGGCCACATTGGGACTATGCAGCAGCTTACCTCGATGATATCATTGTCCATAGCACATCCTGGGATATCCACCTCCGGCACCTGGAAGCGGTCCTACAGGCCTTGCGGGAAGCAGGGCTGACGGCCAACCCTGCAAAGTGTTCCCTGGCCTTGGAGGAGGCGAACAACCTTAGGTACACGGTGGGACGAGGTAACGTAAAACCCCAGGAGAAGAAAGTGGATGCCATAGCCACCTGGCCCCAACCACAGACGAAACGCCAGGTGAGGACCTTCCTAGGGTTAATGGGGTGCTATCAACAGTTCATCCCAAACGTTGCCTCCATAGCTGCCCCCCTGCATGAGCTGACGAGCAAAAGTGCACCCAACCGGGTGAAGTGGATGGACAGGACCGAGCTGGCCTTCAATCACCTGAAGGAAGCCCTTGACAGCGAGACTGTGTTGCACACACCTGACTTCGGCAAGAGGTTTGTGCTACAGACAGATGCATCAGAGGTAGGACTTGGAGCAGTCCTGTCCCAAATCCATGATGGCATGGAATACCCCGTAACCTTTGTCAGCCGTAAACTACTGCCCCACGAGAAAAATTATGCAACCATAGAGAAAGAATGCTTGGCAGTTAAATGGGCCATGGAAAAGTTACGGTATTACTTGCTAGGCCGTGAATTTGCTTTGGTAACTGACCATGCGCCTTTGAAGTGGATGGCCTATAACAAAGATAGGAATGCCAGAATAACCCGTTGGTTTTTACACCTGCAGGACTTCAAGTTTACAGTGGAACACAGGGCAGGGAAGCTCCATGGGAATGCCGATGCCATGTCAAGAAGGGATGACTACTGTTGGTCTGTCGCTCCCCACCGTGGTTCGGAGCTGAGGGGGGGGGTATGTGATGGCCCAGCCGGTGAGCAGTGCCCCATAGAGACACCTGGTGGCCACCGGGGCAGGCAAAGGCAGCCAGGCGGTGTAGTGGTGGATGGGAGGTACTATCCCAGTTCTATGTCCTGGAGACTCCGCCCCAATCAGATGACTCAGCTTGCCGCTCACAGGTGTGCTGAGTTAGCTCTGCGATCCTGAGGCCTTTTATACTCCCCAGGACAAGCTGAAGACAGACTGGCTGGAGGAACGAGTCGAGACCAGATACCCGCTAAGCCAGTCTCATACCGAAACGTGAGAGAAAGCCTGGAAGCCGGAGAGGAACCCCCAACCAACCGGAGGAAGACGAAGCCGAGCTGGGGCGAAGAGGTCAGTGGCAGGGACCCGATATCCGACTAACTTTGGCCTGTCTCTCTCTCTCTCATCACAGGAAGAACCAGGCAGAGCGCCGTAACGCCATCCGGGTGAAGATTTGAGTTGCCTTTCGCCTCTCCCTTTTTCCTGCACCTTGTAAATAAAAACCCTAAGTTGATTTCACCGCAACCCCTGTTTCTGCCTGTTCTTATTCTCATTGATTGACCCACTGTTGCGCCTATCGACCAGGACCCACAATATTCAACCTGTCCCTAGCTCAAGCAGCTGTCCCCACGTGCTTCAAAACCACCTCCATCGTGCCGGTGCCAAAACATTCCACTGCAACGAGCCTTAATGACTTCCGTCCAGTTGCACTCATGCCCATCATCATGAAGTGCTTCGAGAGGCTGGTCCTAGCTCAACTCAAGACCTGTTTACCACCCACACTGGACCCCTTCCAATTCGCCTACCGTCAGAACAGGAGTACAGAGGATGCCATCTCAACGGCACTTCACTCCGCCCTGTCCCACCTTGACAATAGCAACACCTATGTGAGAATGCTGTTCATTGACTTCAGTTCAGCTTTCAACACCATCATCCCCTCCAAACTGATCACCAAACTCAGTGAACTGGGCATCAATTCCTTCCTCTGCAACTGGATTCTGGACTTCCTAACCAACAGGCCGCAGTCTGTTAGGCTACATAACCACACCTCCTCAACCCTCACCCTGAACACCGGCGTTCCACAAGGCTGTGTGCTGAGGCCTCTCCTTTACTCCCTCTTCACCTACGACTGCACACCTGTACATGGCTCAAACACCATTGTTAAGTTTGCAGACGACACAACGGTGATTGGTCTCATCAGCAACAACGATGAGTCGGCCTACAGGGAGGAGGTCCAGCACCTAACAGTGTGGTGTAACGACAACAACCTGGCTCTCAACACCAGGAAGACCAAAGAGCTCATTGTGGACTTCAGGAAGTCAAAAGCTGGCACACACACCCCCATCCTCATCCTCAGCGAGTCACCAGCTTCAAGTTTCTGGGTGTCCACATCTCTGAGGATCTCTCCTGGACCCTCAACACCTCTACCCTGATCAAGAAGGCTCACCAGCGTCTCTTCTTCCTGAGGAGACTAAAGAAGGTCCATCTGTCTCCTCAGATCCTGGTGAACTTCTACCGCTGCACCATCTAGAGCATCCTCACCAACTGTGTCACAGTATGGTATGGCAACTGCTCTGCCTCTGACCGGAAAGCACTGCAGAGGGTGGTGAAAACTGCCCAACGCATCACCGGTTCCTCACTCCCCTCCATTGAGGCTGTCCAGGGCAAACGATGCTTGCGTAAGGCACGCAGCATCGTCAAGGACATTTCTCACCCCAACCACAGACTGTTCACCCCACTCCCCTCTGGGAGGCGCTACAGGTCTCTCCGCACTCGAACCAGCAGGTTCAGAGGAAGCTTCTTCCCTGCGGCTGTCACCCTACTGAACTCTAACTCTACACCTAGGTGACAACTGCTCTTCTGTACACATCTGTCTATACTGTTCATAATGCACATATCCTTATTTTTTTAATGCTACTGTTAATACACTGCACATCTGTACATACTGTACATATCTGTTTATACTGTTCTTTATTCCATATTTATTCTGTTTATTTACTTTGCTTTAATGTTACTGTTAATACATATATACTGCTTATACTGCACTGCCTATACAGCTCATATGCTGCTTATACTGTTCATACTGCATTCTATTTATTCTGCTTATAATGTTACTGCTAATACATATACTGCTACACTGCACTACTTATACTTATACTGCACTAATTATACTGCACTACCTGTATATATTGTTCACACTGCACTTTTCTGCTTTTTTGCACTTCTGGTTAGACACTAACTGCATTTCGTTGTCTCTGTACTTGTACTCTGCACAATGACAATAAAGTTGAATCTAATCTAATCTAATCATTGACCCCACCAGACACTGGGTATATTCTCTGGTGATGCTCTGCCAGGCCTGGACTGCAGCTGTCTTCAGTTGTTTGTTTTGAGGTATTTTTGCGGTAAGTTCCCTCTTAAGCAAATTAAATGCATGCAAGAACGTTCCACTTTTTGGCCCTGAAAAACACCTTAGTTGCTATGGCAGTATGTTTGGGGTCATTATCTTGCTGTATGATGAAGCACCGTCCAATGAGATGGGAAGCATTTGCCCGTACTTCAGCAGACGAGATGTTTCTGTCCACTTCAGAATACATTCTGCTCCTGCCGTCAGCAGTTACATCATCAATGAAGACAAGTGAGCCAGTTCCAGTGGCAGCCATGCATGCCCAAGCCATAACAGTCCCTCCACCATATTTCACAGGGATTTTGGGCAATTCCTTTTTCTCCACACGTTACACTTCCCATCACTCTGGTACATGTTAGTCTTTGTCTCATCTGTCCACAATACCCTTTTCCAGGCTCTTTTAGGTACTTTTTAGACAACTGTAATATGGCCATCCGGTTTCTGTTGCTAACTAGTGGAATAAACCTTGCAGTCTCTCTATAGTCTGACACATTCACGCCTATCTCATGGAGAGTGTTCCTGATCTGTGAGACGTTTTGGGTTTTTTCTTAATTATGGTGAGCATTCTTCAATCATCCACTGTAGAAGTCTTCCTTGGCCTACCAGACTTTGTATACAAAGGGTTATCATTTCTAAATGGTGAAACCAATCTGAGAAAAGAACATTGAATTAAAGCTGAGAATCTCTACTTTAACCTCATAGTAGTTGTCTGATTTCAAATCCAAACTGTTGGGAGTATAGAGCATACACTAGTTTTGCATTAGAAACTCAGGGGTCAAGTAAGTTTACCATAGTCTGTCATGCAGTTGTTTTGAGAGCTAGAGTAGGGATGTGAGGGGACATGCAGCGTTCGGCCTGTAGAGGGAGCTACAGGACCGTGGCCGGGGTTTACGAAAACGAGGCTTCGTTGCGCACCTGTTGTGAATGAAGCCTCGTTGACGAAATGGTTTAAGATGTGTGTGCCTCTGCTTTGAAGGAGGACGGCTGGAAAGCGGGGACTGAAAAGTCCTGACAGACACTCATAAAATAAACGGGATTTTCCCACACAGCAACCTCGAGTCCGCCTCTGTGTCACGGATCCTATTACAAGGGACAATAAACATTTCCAGGATGGCAGTTTCAGTCCAAGCACACTCACTTGGACAAGACTAATCAACTTCACAAGTGATTGATAATGGCATCTTTTGAAAGGTTTATGAGCATCACTCAAGCAAACCCTTGCTTATTTAAAATTTAGCATTTCATTTGTTTTGTTTGACATTATAATGCATTGTCTTGCCATGTCACAAAGTGGTACCTTTTTGCCAAAGCAGAAACCCAAAAAGTACTAATGCAAAATACTGTGATTTCTCAAATTGGGAAAACATTTGAGTATTGTTCTGTGTTATGTACTCTGTTAAATTATTTTTCAAAGATAACTCAAAAACGGCAATGGAAAAACATCAAGCAAAAATGTTAGAATGCAATAGTATCTTGAACCCCGTCTTGAACTACTATTGCATTCTAACATTTTTGCTTGATGTTTTTCGTACTCTTTAATAAAAACTGATTTCACAGAAAATGTAACTGTATGGTTGTGGGATGCAAGAAGGTTGATTTCCCTGGTTAATAAATACATAAATTCAAGCTATCCCTGATTGAGTACTTCTTTGTGTGTCATCCATTACAAATAATACTCTTAACATAAGCCATGACATTCATCTTAAAGGGACATTACACTCCAAAACCAAAGTTTGTAAGATGTTTTTGGGCCTCAGGTAGAGTCAGTAGTATGAGCTCAACCCATGTGACATCTTACTGTTGTTCAAGACTCGAAATGAATGGGCATTTGTGTCTGAATGAATGGGCAAATGGGCATATATTCAACAAGGTGCTGGAAACATTCCTCAGAGATTTTGGTCCATATTGACATGACAGCATCATTGCTGCAGATTTGTCGGCTGCACATCCCATGATGCGAATCTCCCGTTCCACCACATCCCAAAGGTGCTCTATTGGATTGAGATCTGGTGACTGTGGAGGCCATTGGAGTACAGTGAACTCATTGTCATGTTCAAGAAACCAGTTTGAGATGATTTGAGCTTTGTGACGTGGCGATTTATCCTGCTGGAAGTAGCCATCAGAAGATGGGTACACTGTGGTCAAAAAGGGATGGACATGGTCAGCAATAATACTCAGGTAGGCTGTGGCGTTTAAACAATGCTCAATTGGTACTAAGGGGCCCAAAGTGTGCCAAGAAAATATCCCCCACACCATTAGATATGCGCGTTAACGAACAGTTGAACAGGTGTACCTAATAAAGTGGCCGGTGAGTGTAGCATCTGACTTTGATTTCAAGTTGTACTGTTGTATATGGGAGGGTGTGATGGTACATGACATTCTTACTCACAAGCTCTGCTTTTAGAAAATGCAATAGAAAACAGTAGCACAAGAACATAAAGTAGCACAGAATTATAGTAAAACTATAATAAGCACATAATATTACAATGACCCCACACCACGCACAAAACTGATGCAAAAAATCAATGGCGGACAGATCCTCACTTAAGGATCCTTACTTTGGAAAAATGTGGAAAAAGTGAAGGGGTGTGAATACTTTCCGAATGCACTGTATCTTCCAGAAACTGGCAGAAGGTTTAGGAGTTGATTTTCAGTCCATCTTCAACCCGAAAAGGTCCAACTACCTCATCCTTAATGATAGCAGCCCATACCAGTACCCCTCCTCCACCTTGCTGGCACCTGATTTAAAGTGGTGCCCTGTGTCCGTTAGTGATCCAGCCACGGGTCCATCAAGAGTCACTCTCATTTCATCTGTCCATAAAACCTTTGAAAAATCTGTCTTCAGGTATTTCTTGGCCCAATCTTGACGCTTAAACTTGTGAATCTTATTCAGTGGTGGTCGTGTTTCAGCCTTCTTTACCTTGGCCATGTCTCTGAGCACTTGACACCTTGTACTTCTGGACACTCCAGGTAGGTTGCAGTTCTGGAATACGGTGGCACTGGAGGATAATGGGTTCCTGGTAGCTTCACGTTTAATTCTTCTCAGTCTTTTGCAGTTAATTTGCGCCTTTTCTTCTCCATGCGTTTTTTGCGACCCTGTTGACTATTCGCAACAAAACGTTTGATTGTCCGGTGGTCACGCCTCAATAGTTTAGCTATTTCAAGAGTGTTGCATCCGTCTGAAAGGCATTTTACAATTTGTGACTTTTCATTGTCAGTTAAATCTCTTTTTTGGCCCATTTTACCTGAGGTAATGAAGCTGCCTAATAATTATGCACACCTTAATATAAGATGTTAATCACTTTAGATCACACCCTCCCTCATTACACAAATACATATCACCTGAAAATTATTAAATCCAATAAGCATTCAAGTTTATATGGTTTGGAGTTGGAGTGTACATAGAAATAATGATACGGTCAGAATACTCCAGAACACCCTAATAATTGTGCACACAGTGGAGTCAACCCACCATGCTCAACTGACCACGACCTCACTGCCGCGGGAGGACTTTGGACTCTGCCAGTCAGCGGTCCGGAAAGCAGAGGCTATCTCAGCGTACGCCTGCTTCATGTCCCTCCACTTCCCTGCTCTCACAGAGACATGGATTACACTGGAAAACACAGCTACTCCGCCTGCCTACTCCTTTTCTCATTCCCCTAGACTCTCTGGTCGAGGGGGAGGCACAGGACTCCTCATCTCAGCTAAGTGGTCACATTATGTCCTTCCCCTGTCACACCTGTCCATATCCACCTTCGAATTCCATGCTGTTTCTGTCACCTCCCCAGTCAAACTTCACATTGTTGTTATCTATCGTCCCCCAGGTCAGCTTGGCCACTTCTTAGAAGAGATGGATGTCCTTCTCAGCTTCTTCCCTGAGGACGGCACACTGCTCTCACTATTGGGTGACTTCAACATCCAGTCAGAGAAGCTTCACTCGTCTGGAGTACTTGACCTTCTCTCCTCCTTCGACGTTACCCTGTCCCACTCTCCTCCGACTCAAAAGGCAGGCAATCAGCTCAACCTTGTCTTCACCAGATCCTCCTATACCTCCAACCTTACTGTTACCCCTCTTCCAGTTTATGATCATCATTTTGTATCCTTCTCCTTTCCCCTCAAATCCACCTCCTCCCAGTCAACTCTACCCACACTGTATCTTCTTGTCGCAACCTGTGTACCCTCTCCCTCACCACTCTCTCTTCCTCTGTCTTATCCTACCTACCCTCTGTTGAATCCTTCTCTCTTCTATCCACTGATGCAGCCTCCTCCACCCTCCTGTCCACTCTTTCCTCAATCTTCGACTCTCTCTGTCCACTGACCTCAAGGCCAGCACGATCCTCTCCACACGCTCCTTGGCTGTCTGAACCCCTGCAAGCTTGTAGAATAGGGCTACGGGCAGCTGAGAGGAAATTAAGTAAAACCGGCCTCCCTGCAGAAATGCAGCACAACTTTTGGTCCAAACACTTGTGATCTCTCGCCTTGACTACTGCAACGCACTCTTCACCATCAGGCCTCTGCAGCTCATCCAGAACGCTGCCGCCCATCTGGTGTTCAATCTCCCCAAATTCTCCAATGTCACTCCCCTCCTCCGCACCCTTCACTGGCTCCCGGTAGCAGCTCGCATCAGATTCAAGACCCTGGTGCTTGCCTACCAGGCGGCAAAGGGAACAGCCCCTCCCTACTTGCAAGCAATGGTCAGCCCCCAAACCCCTGCCCAATTACTCCACTCTTCTCGGCTGGCCGCCTGGCACCACCGCCTCTACATGGATGCAGCAGCCGCACTACTCGGTCACTACTACTTTCACTGTCCTGGCGCCCCGCTGGTGGAATGAGCTTCCCACTGCTGTCATGACTGCAGAGTCACTACCAGTCTTCCGCTGTAGATCAAAGACCCATCTCTTCAGGCTACATCTTGACGGTCCCTCCTAAAGACCTCTTCACCCCCACTGTACAAGTTTCTCTCCTGTTAATAATAATCTTCTTCTAGCATTGTGACTGCCAATGGCCCCTGGTCTGAGCATTGATTACTTTATCTTATGATGACTGATGGATAGTTGATTCACTTACTTAAACAAATGTATTTGTTGTAAGTCGCTTTGGATAAAGGCGTCTGCTAAATGCCATAAATGTAAATGTGCCCTGCATAAGTATTGGGACAGTGAAGCATTTTTTTTCCTTTTGGCTCAACAATCAAAAAGTTTGGATTAATTTATTAAACAATTACTATGAGGTTAAAGTAGAGATTTTCAGCTTTTATTCAGCCGGAATTTATGTACATACAGTGCATTC
The DNA here is from genome assembly GCF_951799395.1 of Argentina silus. Lineage (NCBI taxonomy): Eukaryota > Metazoa > Chordata > Actinopteri > Argentiniformes > Argentinidae > Argentina > Argentina silus. The sequence continues at coordinate 16,436,549 of NC_139654.1, forward strand.
GGAATGTATTCAGACCCCTTCACTTTTTCCACATTTTGTTATCTTACAGCCTTATTTTAAAATGTATTAAAAAAAAAAAAAATCCTCATCAATCCACACACTACAATACCCCATAATGACAAAGCGAAAACAGGTTTAGTTATTTTTACTAATTTATTAAAAATAAAGAACTTAAATATCACGTAGTGATAAGTATTTAGACCCTTTGTTATGACACTCAAAATTGAGCTCAAGTGTGTCCTGTTTCGATTGATCATCCTTGAGATGTTTCTACAATTTGATTGATTGGACATGATTTGGAAAGGCACACATCTGTCTATATAAGGTCCCATAGTTGACAGTGCATGTCAGAGCAAAAACCAAGCCATGAGGTTGAAGGAATTGTCCGTAGACCTCCAAGACAGGATTGTGTCGAGGCACAGATCTGGGGAAGGGTACAAAAACATTTCTGCAGCATTGAAGGTCCACAAGAACATTCCATTGAAGAAGTTTGGAACCACCAAGACTCTTCCTAGAGCTGGCCGCCCAGCCTAACTGAGCAATAAGGGGAGATGGGCCATCGTCAGGGAAGTGACCAAGAACCCAATGGTCAATCTGACAGAGCTCCAGAGTTCCTCTGTGGAGATGGGAGAACCTTCCAGAAGGACAACCATCTCTGCAGCACTCCACCAATCAGGCCTTTATGGTACAGTGGCCAGACGGAAGCCACTCCTCAGTAAAAAGCACATGACAGCCCGCTTGGAGTTTGCCAAAAGGCACCTAAAGGACTCTCAGACCATGAGATACAAGATTCTCTAGTCTGATGAAACCAAGATTGAACTCTTTGGCCTGAATGCCAAGCGTCACGTCAGGAGGAAACCAGGCATCGCTCATCCCCTGGCCAATACCTTCCCTATGGTGAAGCATGGTGGTGGCAGCATCATGCTGTGGGTATGTTTTTCAGTGGCAGGGACTGGGAGACTAATCAGGATTGAGGGAAAGATGAGCAGAGCAAAGTACAGAGAGATCCTTGATGAAAACCTGCTCCAGAGCGCTCAAGACTTCAGAAAGGTGCAAAGGTTCACCTTCCAACAGGACAACAACCCTAAGCACACAGCCAAGACAACGCAGGAGTGGCTTCGGGACAAGTCTCTGAATGTCCTTGAGTGGTCCAGTCAGAGCCTAGACTTGAACCCGATCGAACATCTCTGGAGAGACTTGAAAATAGCTGTGCACCGACGCTCCCCATCCAACCTGACAGAACTTGAGAGGATCTGCAAAGAAGAATGGGAGAAACTCCCCAAATACAGGTGTGCCAAGCTTGTAGCGTCATACCCAAGAAGACTTGAGGCTGTAATCGCTGCCAAAGGTGCTTCAACAAAGTACTGAGTAAAGGGTCTGAATACTTATGTAAATGTGATATTTCAGTTTTTTTATTTTTAATAAATTAACAAACATTTCTAAAAAACTGTTTTGGCTTTGTCATTATGGGGTATTGTCGGTAGATTGATGAGGGAAATGAATTTAATCAATTTTAGAATAAGGCTGTAACATAACAAAATGTGGAAAAAGTGAAGGGGTCTGAATGAATTTCCGAATGCACTGTACTTTCTTCAAGCAGTGGTACAGGAAGAATTCCACAGCATTCAAGAAGGCCATGATCTTTATGCAGGACAATGCTCCATCACATGCACTGCTCCACTGCTTGGCTAGCCAGCAAAGGCCTCAAAGATGACCGAATAATGACCTGGCCCCCTTCCTCACCTGACTCTCAATCCTATTGAGAACTTGTGGGCCCTTCTCAAACGTCAGATTTACAGTGAGGGAAGACAATACACCTCTTTGAACAGCATTTCGGAGGCAGTGGTTGCTGTTTCAGCGAAAGTTGATCGTGAACAGATCAAGAAACTGACAGACTCCATGGATGGAAGGTATTGAAAAGAAGGGTGGCTATATTGGTCACCTAATAGGCCAAACATGTTATTTAATTGTCATTTTGTGTTAGTTATTTGTTACACTTACTGTAAACATTTAGAATAAACAAGTGAGTTTTTTTTACTTTAGTTGCCTAATAATTCTGCACACAAATAGTTGCCTAATGATTGTGCAGACTTATACACTCACCGGCCACTTTATTAGGTACACCTGTTCAACTGCGGTAACGCAAATATCTAATCAGCCAATCACATGGCAGCAACTCAATGCATTTAGGCATGTAGACATGGTCAAGACAACCTGCTGAAGTTCAAACCGAGCATCAGAATGGGGAAGAAAGGTGATTTAAGTGACTTTGAACGTGGCATGGTTGTTGGTGCCAGGCAGGCTGGTCTGAGTATTTCAGAAACTGGTGATCTACTGGGTTTACAGAGAATGGTCCGAAAAAGACAAAAAATCTCCAGTGAGCGGCAGTTCTCTGGGCGAAAATGCCTTGTTGATGTCAGAGGAGAATGGCCAGACTGGTTCAGGATGATAGAAAAGCAACAGTAACTCAAATAACCACTTGTTACAACCAAGGTATGCAGAAGATCATCTCTGAACGCACAACACGTCGAACCTTGAAGCAGATGGGCTACAAAAGGGGGTCCAACCCAGTACGAGCAAGGTGTACTTAATGAAGTGGCCGGTGAGTGTACATTCCCCTGAAAGACAAAACTCACTTTTCCTTTGTTAAACATTCAGGTTTGAGGTTCAATAACATTTTGGATTGACTGAGAGCATTGTATTTGTTCAACAATAAAATTAATCCTGAGGAATACCATTTGCCTAATAATTGCGCACGCATATATATACTGCCTTTCATCTCTCTCTCTCTCTCCACCCCCGACCCCTGAATACACAGACACAAAATGGTGATTATAATTTTTCTTTTTTTCTTTTTTTCTGCTTACAAAGTAATAATTCAATATATATTGAATAATATTACAAACAGTTGAATACATGCGTTCACAAAAACAAAAACTACTTATGAATAAAAGAAACGATTGAAAGTATACTTTTTCAAGAATTAATACAAAACTAAAATGAATGCGCGAAAGCATTAAGCGAGCAGTTGAATACATGTGTTCGCAAAAACAAATGAATATAAGAAACATTTCAATACGCATACAAGTTAGACAACCGCCGAGCTCTCGCACTCAGAGGATATGAGGTGTCCGAAGGTTCAACAGGTCCGGCTGCAAGCGTGGCCGAATCTGTAATAATAGTGAAAAGCTCCACACCTCTACATGTGACTGAAAAACTATCATCAACTATGACCGGTTGAGCTAATGACACACAAACACAATTGTGAAAAATAATTTCACAATCCTTTTTGAACAGACTCTCAATCTATCTGTTCAGAGGGGTGTCTAGTGCCACTTGACAAGCTTTAACATCACCAACTAGACGAAGCAGCTAACCTGGTCCAGAAAGTCTAATTGAAAGCGTTGAATAATCTTGCGCTCTGGCAGTGTGAGAGGCATGGTTAAACACAATAGATCTCCATCAACGTCACTGGATGCGGGAAAATCGGCTACAACTTCCGTCACTCGATTCTCGCTCTGGTCTGGAAATACCCAAACCAGATCACAATCTGCTGGATGATAGGCACCACTATGGAAACGAAATTCACGTGTGTGTCCAAGAGCCTTGCAACCGTTTGTCCTGCAGGTGAACGTGTACAAGAATGTCTTGACACCAATGGATGCTGAAAGTTGCAGCCTGAGCACTCTTTTATCAACTTGATAGAGAGTAGAGAATTGAGAAATTGCGCTGTAACGTGACTAAAACTTCTTATGTTCGTTCTCGCTGTAAAGGCATGAAAGAAAGATAATATTCATAATAATAATCATAACCTGTTAATATTCATATCAAATCATTCTCAGGCCTCAATAATTACCCTTTGACAATATCTTTGTCCCCACATCCGATTGTCCTGTTGACTGGGATCGAGCGAGGCCCTGCAGTATAACTCCAGACACGGTGTACACATGCAATCTGAAGTATCTGAAAAATATGAATATTGAATTATTGAAAAAATGTATATGGCTTGAATAACAATCAATATATAAGATAAATATAATAAAATAAAATATATACATACAGTTAAGTCCAGAAATATTTGGACAGTGACACAATTTTCATAATGTTGGCTCTGTACGCCACAACAATGGATTTGAAATGAAACAATCGAGATGCAATTGAAGTGCAGACTTTCAGCTTTAATTCAAGGGGTTGAACAAAAATATTGTATGAAACGTTTAGGAATTGCAACCATTTTTATACACAGTCCCCTATTTTCAGGGGCTCAAATGTTATTGGACAAATTCATAATCATAAATAAAATGTTAATTTTTAATACTTTGTTGAGAATCCTTAGCAGGCAATGACTGCCTGAAGTCTGGAACCCATGGACATCCCCAAATGCTGGGTTTCCTCCTTTGTAATGCTTTGCCAGGCCTTTACTGCAGCTGTCTTCAGTTGTTCTTTGTTTGTGGGTCTTTCTGCTTTTAGTTTTGTCTTCAGCAAGTGAAATGCATGCTCGATCAGGTTGAGATCAGGTGATTGATTCAGCCATTGCAGAATATTCCACTTCTTTGCCTTAAAAAAAACTCCTGGGTTGCTTTCGCAGTATGTTTTGGGTCATTGTCCATCCGTCCAATCAACTTTGCTGAATTTGGCTGAATCTGAGCAGACAGTATATCCCTAAACACTTCAGAATTCATCCAGCTGCTTCTGTCTTCTGTCACATCATCAATAAACACTAGTGACCCAGTGCCATTGGAGCCATGCATGCCCATGCCATCACACTGCCTCCACCGTGTTTTATAGATGATGTGGTATGCTTCGGATCATGAGCCTTCTCCATACTTTTTTCTTCCCATCATTCTGGTACAGGTTGATGTTAGTTTCATCTGTCCAAAGAATGCTGTTCCAGAACTGGGCTGGCTTTTTTAGATGTTTTTTGGCAAAGTCTAATCTGGCCTTTCTATTCTTGAAGCTTATGAAGGGTTTGCACCTTGTGGTGAACCCTCTGTATTTGCTCTCGTGAAGTCTTCTCTTTATGGTAGACTTGGATAATGATATGCCTACCTCCTGGAGAGTGTTCTTCACTTGGCTAGATGTTGTGGAGGGGTTTTTCTTTACCATGTGAAGGATCCTGCGATCATCCACCACTGGACATTCAGGCCTTTTTCTGTTGCCGAGCTCACCAGTGCGTTCTTTTTCTCTCAGAATGTATCAAACTGTTGATTTGGCCACTCCTAATGTTGCCGCTATCTCTCTGATGGATTTTTTTGTTTTTGCAGCGTAAGGATGGCCTGTTTCACTTGCATGGAGAGCTCCTTTGACCGCATGTTGTGCATTCACAGCAACAGCTTCCAAATGCAAATGCCACACTTGGAATCAACTTAGACTTTTTACCTGCTTAATTGGTAAAGAAATAACAAAGGAATAGCCCACACCTGTCCATGAAACTGCTTTTGAGTCCCTTGAAAAAGAGGGGGCTACATATTAAAGAGCTGTAATTCCTAAACCCTTCCTCCAATTTGGATGTGAATACCCTCAAATTAAAGCTGAGAGTCTTAACTTTAAGCCCATATCCCATAGCCCATTATATAACTGTAACTTTAATATGTTTTGGTAAACAGCTAAAATAACAAAAATTGTGTCAGAGTCCAAATATATATGGACCTAACTGTAAGTTGCTCGAGAACATCAATGAGTTCTCCGTGGAAAAATCCGGCATCTGAGGGCTTGCAGTACACTTCGCAACTGTTGTTTGTCAACGTTTCGGTAAAAGGCAACATGTAACTCAGCCATGGCGTATCCAACAACAGATTTGGATGTTCGTAATAGTTTTCTTCAAGTCTCAGCACTCGGGTTTCGGCATAGTTGCGTGCCAGAGCTCCTGCATAACCGACAGGCTGGGGCAGAATTTCGATTGAAAACTCGCGCAACAAATCAGCATCCTCTCCCAGCACTGTAAGAAAACACCTTGTGTTGACTATACAGGACCCTTTAGGCCCTATACAGGAGCCCCGGACGAGCCCTCCGTGTAACGGGTTAGATCCTCACCCTAAAGGGTCTTACCCTAATAGGTTTCCAAATATATACTTAGGCTGGTGTCAAATAGATTCACCCTGCTGTTAACCGTCTACTTCCCACTGTTTCCCCTGCTTCAGCTTTCTGCTATGCTCCATAAGCGACCCACAAATCGGAACACAGCATATGAAAGCCCCAGTAGTTAATGACGGCTCTATTCTTATATGAGTGCCAGTTGGTGTGGTTGCAGGAATTTAATTTATCGATGAGGACAATTCATCCAAAGGGGATATTTCAACAAAGTGGCTAGAATAACCATTCAGATCCCATGGTGTAATATGCGCAGTGAAATCTAACTTTTTACAATTAACAAGGAGAATAACACATCATCTCAGGTGACAATTATAATAAGTAAATAAGTAAAAATCTATTAAAACTTTTCCTTTGTATACAGGGTTGTTCTTTATTCAAGCTTTAAGCATTACAGCAAAGGCAGCAATGAAGTAATTTAAGAAATAAAATAAATTAAAGTAAATAGAAAGAATAAAAGAAAAAAATTAAATCTTATCTGCCCCTACTCTGTCTAACTTAGTATAAATTTAGAGAGGCTCCATCCAGGATCGACATTTGCGCAACCACCGAATACTCTCGGTGCCTCTATCAGCCCTGCTGATTTCTCTGGAGTAGCACCGTGCCCTCAGCCGAGGGGCTTCGGCAACTCACGCTTCCCAGTATAAGTGAAGTGGTCACTCAAACTCCAGCAAGCCTTTTAATCGAGTCTCAACCACAGATAGTTATGGGCAATGCCGACTACTGAGAGGGCGAGAGCTAAGTCTCCAGGCAGCTAAGAGGGAGCCTACTCCGATATCAACAGCAATCCAGGCTGGGGGCTTCCAAGTCTAAACTCTCCCCAGAGAGGACTTTGGTTGTGGATACCCCATTTGGGCTAGACCTCCTGGTCTCTTCGGGATCCGTCCTCTTCGGGGTCTTATGGAAAATGCCTGTTGAGATGCTACTGACATCTCGTTTTATACTCTGCCCTCCCCCCGCCTGAGTTCCTCCTGGAGCCATCCTCTGAGTATCACTTTCCCTATTTGGAAAGTTTCCCACGTGAACATATTTGACCCATCATAAGCCATCTCGACCTTGTCAGGCTCCTCTTTGTCTCTTTCCCTTATCAAAAACCATTGTTGTTTTGACTCAACATAACTCCTCTCAGGCTTGTCAAATTCCCCTTTCTCTCTTTCCAATATCAAATCATTATATTTCAACTTTACTCGTTACACATGGTTAAACAGATTAGTTTCATCAGTTAAATCATAAAACATGTTAAACACATTTCAACATTAATCAACCATAAGTCATTCGGTTAGTTACATTTGATATCATTTCATTAGTTTACATTTGAATAGTCATATTTGTAGTTATATCATTAGTCATTCAGTATATCTTTATTGGATTCATTAGTAGTTCATTGTATGTTTTATCGGTTATATTTGATGTTTTTTTTTTCGTTACTTAAATCATCAAGACATATTAAACCATTATTACTCCTTAAACATGGTCATATGTTTTTATTAGTACTCTAATTCAATTTATCAAACATCTTTCTCATTTCAACATTAATCAACCGTAAATCATTGTTACTTTTTCCTCCGACATCAAACTGTTAGTTACATTGTAAATAGATATATGCTTTACTTTATTAATTATCTCCATCTGGGAAATGGCAGTGCTCACATTTACTGTTATTGGTTACATTGCTTTTTAGACCCTTATTGCTGCATATCGACTCACCAGATTCATACTACTGATGTAAGAGAGCCTCCAGCTCTGCTTTTCCCAGCTGTGGTCCACAACTCGGTTCACCGAAGTCCAGCTGCGGATAATCCATTTCGTGAAGGACATCCAAGATACATGGTGGCTGTTCCACCGTAGGTATCCCCCCGTCTGGATTGGGAACTGGCATTGCCGCTGCCTCTGATCCTGCTTCTCCGCAGGGATCATTACCTCTGGAGTGGGAACTGACATAGTGAAACCCTCACGAGAAAGGTAGATAATTCCATCATCTTCTCGACACTTCGGCTCAATAAACCCCCTATTAGGCTTATCCTGCTTCCTCATACGGGCTGAGCTCCTGGTTCTACTGGGCATGGGCTCTAGTATGAGGCCACCAGGTGGGGCCAGCTCCCCACGCCTGCATCGAGGCCGGCGCCTCCCTGGTCTCTCCCGCTGCTCTGGTTTCTCCCAAAGGCGTTTTTTCCATACCGGAGCAACCAGCCCATGTGGCGTTGACATCTCTTCCTGTTTATACGGGAGCCTACCATGGCCTCCCCCGCATCTAATCCCTCTTCTGAAGCTCGGAGTGGTGCACTCAGTTGGCGATGCAGGTAGGGGGAGGGCCAGATTTCCGACACAAGAGTATGCAAATTTTCTACCTTCTTGGGAGTAGAAAAACCTGTCTGTGTAACCGTTTGTTGCTTGTGTAGGATCATTGCTGCGTTGTGACTCAGAGTTTGAAAAGGTCACAGAATTTTTTTGCTTTTGCAAGTGTTAGATGGTAAAGTTCTTCAGGAGTCCATACCACTTGAGGTTCCGTCTCCCGGTCCTGGGTAGAAAAGAACGCAACTTGGATATCGACCTTACAATGTTCCCGTACGTATTGTGTACAAAAAGGAGGTAGAGGAGAGCTGGGTGTTGGAAGAGGAGGAGGTAGAGATGGTGGTGTAAGCGGCGGCGCTGAAGACATGGGTGTTGTAGGCATTGGAGATGGAGATGGAGATGCCAGCATAATTTCTTCCCCCACCACAGTTCTCTCTACTTTTTTCTCCCCTTCCTCCTCCTCTTCCACCACCTCTACCTCCCCCGTAGCCCCCCTCTCCACCTCCTCTTTCAGCTGTTCCTCATCACCGACATCCATATATATTACACCACCATCATCAGGTCGCGCATCTTCTTCTACTTCTTGTTGTTCCTCCTCTTCTTCTTCTTCTTCACTCAAGAGGGCTCAGGGATCAGAGCTGTAACCGCTTTCCTTGTGGATGTTGAGACTCTCCATAGAACTATGACCGGGACTGTCCCAATCGTTAATTACGACATGTCGCAGTGGGCTCTCATCACCCAAATGTGTAGGTGACGCATTAACACAGGGTGTCAAATTAACACTGGGTGATGGCATCGGTGTAGTAGCGTTTGATAATGTAACGGCCCCCTCCTCCTCAGCATCTTCACCAGTTACTCCCCAGTAATGTTTGGGAATGTACAGCAGATCTTGAATGGACTTAGCGCAGGCCATATCATCGAGTAGAAAATCATCGGATGAGTCAAGTTGATAATCTTGCGCAACTTCTGCTGGCAACTTCTGCTGGCTCTTGGGAAAACGACATCTCTGTAAATTACTCCTGATGACGTTACGCTGTGTATAATAGTCTGACGAAGTCTTTCACAAGGTAGCGGAAAATGACTTGTGATACCACAGGGGTAGAAATTACAACGCTCACGCCATTTCATGCACTCCTCCATTATAGGTTCTAGGCTGTGAGATCTTATCATACTGCTTGACTCGATACAAGACTTGCTCTGACAGTCCTCTATTTCTAACAAACAAAAAAAAAAAGTTAACACCCAGATAATGAAGATACACCCCTTGTGGTAATTGAATGACCCCAGGGGGTCAAACATATGATTGCAGAAGTTGTGGGTGTCTTACGACACTGAACCTCATAAAAAAAAATTTAACAGCCATCATCAACACATTAACCCCTTTCTACAATCACCCATTGAGCGGGAACACGTGGCAGTCCTGTTACACACACACACACACACACTCCAAAGTTACATCTGCTGAACAAACATTTGACCGTGACGAATGACCTGTTGACCACAGAAAAACAAAACGATGGGAAGTTGGCTGGGAACAGTAACACACACACATCTGCTGAACATGTTTGACTGTGACGATTGACCTATTGACCTATATGTGGTCCATCAAATAAAAAAAACATTGATGTGAAAGAAGCTACACTCTCGCCCCAATTTGACCTAGTGACCTTGAGGTCATCCATCAAAGTAAAAGCCTTTCATGTGAAAGAAGCTACACCCTATTTACTACTACCACAGTTAATATTGGATTCACCAGTCAAGAATGGTCGTCAGTGTGTGGTGTGTGCCTACCTCATTAAACCGCCATAACCTGGACATTCAGGTGAAGCTGAGACGCCGCGGAAACAAACCTCCGCTCCCCAGCATTCTGCTAGCAAACGTCCAGTCACTAAACAACAAGCTCTGCGAGCTAAGAGCAAGGATTGCCTTCCAGAGAGAAACAAGAGACTGTAACATCACTTGTTTGTGTCACGGTGGATTGAGAGTTGACCACCAGTGGCTCTGTACACCTTAGCCAAGGCTGGTGGTAACCAGGCAAAACCCCAAAAATGCAGAGTCAGAGGCAGTAGGGAGGTCCAAGGCTTTTACTCGAAAACTTAGGGATCTTTACAATAGGCAGCAAAACAGTCTCAGGCATAAACGTTCATTACTCGACAAGGAGGCACTGCTAACAGAGGTCTTAATATACTACAACTAATAAGGTCTAAAGAGTAAAACACAGGTGAGAAACAAACACAAAACACAATCACTCCTGTCATTAGTAGCAGGTGGGTCCCTAGGGCAGGAAGGACCAAATAAGGGCATCTCCTAGTTACTTCCTGGAAGTGCTCTCTGTCGCCATCTGCTGGTTGGACAGCCTCGTGACAGTTTGACTGAAACCTGGCTTAGGGAAAACACACCGGACCAGGCGATTGTTCCTCCGGGGTTCTCTGTCTGCCGTGCGGACAGGTCAGCAGAACTTTCTGGACAAAGCAAAGGAGGTGGGGTGTGTTTTATGATCAATAACACTTGGTGCAAACCAGAGAGTGTTCATACCCATAAGACTTTCTGCTCCCCAGACTTAGAATACCTAGCGCTGCTGTGTCACGCTTACTGGCTACCTCGCGAATTCACTGCCGTTATAGCAATAGCGGTGTACACTAGACCATTAGCAAACACAAGTACAGCGCTCAGCAAACTTTATGACTTTGTCAGCAACACAGAAAACAAGCACCCAGAGGCCGCTCTTATTTTGGTCGGCGACTTCAACCGAGCATCGCTGAAACAAGCCATTCCGAAACTTTACCAACACATCGATGTAAACACACAAGTATTCTCGATCACTGCTACACCCCCTTCCGCCATGCCTACAAACCCCTCCTCCGACCTCAGACCACTCCTCCATCCTGCTCCTGCCCGCCTACAGACACAGGCTGAAACTCGTTACACCCACTGTGACAACGATCCAGGTTTGGTCCAAGGAGACAGAGGCTGTTCTCCAAGATTACCTGGACAACGCGACTGGGAAATCTACTGCGAGATGAATGACGACATACATGGGTACGCGCAAGGAGTCATGGGATTCATACAACACAAATCAGAAACCATGGATTAATAGCGCAGTCAGAGCTGCACTCACGATGAGAGATACAGCCTTCAAATCCGGTGACATCACCTACAACAAGAAAGCCCGCTACGACCTCCGCAGAGTGATCAAGGTAGCCAAACAGGAATACAGCAATAAGAGAGTCACAATTATGCAGCAACAACCCATGCAGCATGTGGCAAGGGCTACACACCATCTCAGACTTCAAAGGGAGACCTGGCTGTGCAGCTAGTGTAGCTAGCTCTCTCCCGGACGAGCTGAATAGCTTCTACGCCCGCTTCGAGAACTCCAACTCCACCCCACCAGAGAGGACACACACCGCGAACAGCACTGCCAGCGCCCTAGTCATCACCGAAGCAGACGTGCGCAGGCAGTTCGGGCGTGTCAACATCCGCAAAGTGGCCGGACCAGACGGCATCCCAGGCCGGGTGGTCAAAGTGTGCGCAGCGCAACTGGCTGGTGTGCTCACGGACATATTCAACCTCTCCCTCTCCACAGGAATAGTCCCCTCCTGCTTCAAGTTATCCACCATTGTCCCAGTGCCGAAGAAGAACAAGGTAGCATGCCTAAACGACTGGTGCCCTGTTGCTCTCACTCCCATCGTGAGCAAATGCTTTGAGAGGCATGTCAAGGCCCAGCTCTGCAGCATGCTCCCTCGCACCCTGGATCCTCACCAATTTGCCTATAGGCAAAACAGATCCACTGACGACACCATCGCCACCGCACTCCACTCCGCCCTCATCCACCTGGAGAAGAGGAACACCTACGTGAGGATGCTGTTCGTTGACTAAAGTTCAGCATTCAACATTATTGTCCCCTCCAAGCTCGACACCAAGCTGAGAAACCTAGGCCTCAACCCCGGCCTATGCGACTGGATACTGGACTTCCTGTCGTACCGACGACAGGTGGTGAGAATGGGCTCGAAGACCTCCACCCCCCTGACCCTCAACACAGGAGCCCCCCAGGGCTGTGTCCTGAGTCCCCTCCTTTACTCCCTGTACACCCACGACTGCCTGGCCACTCATGGCTCCAACTCTGTGATCAAATTCACCTGGCCCAGTACAGCCAGGAGAACAACCTCTCTCTCAACACCGACAAGACCAAGGAGCTGGTGGTGGACTTCAGGAAGAAAGGCCGGGAACAGGACCCTATCACCATCAATAGGTCCGCAGTAGAGAGGGTCAACAGTTTTAAGTTCCTTGGCGTCCATATCTCCGACGACCTCACCTGGGACGAGCACACCAATCAGGTGGTGAAAAAGGCACAGCAGCGCTTCTTTTACCTCAGGCGGCTGAGGAAGGTTGGCATGGTGCCCAAGATCCTGCGGACCTTCTACAGGGGCACTACTGAGAGCATCCTGACGGGATGCATCACTGCCTGGCACGGCAACTGCACCGCCCTCAACCACAAGGCGCTGCAGAAGGTGGTACGGACAGCTGAGCGCATCAGTGAATGTGAGTTTCCCTCCATCCGGGACATATACAACAAAAGATGTGTCAGCAAAGCCCGGAGGATCATCAGGGACCCCAGCCACCCTAACCACAGCCTGTTTGAACTGATGCCGTCCAAAAGACTGAGCCTCCTCCAGAGCCTCAGGGCCAAAACTCAGAGGCTCACCAACAGCTACTTCCCCCAGGCCATCAGGCTCATGAACAAGCCTACCCCAAACTCTTGACTTTACCCCCAGCACACCCACAGAATGGACTTCACTAGCACACAGTCACTTTAAACAAACACCTCTTACACATCGGCACAGTGCAATAATAATGACATTCCACTGACCCACTTTACTTTTTTTTTACTTCCTATTTATACTGTAAATTGTGTCATGTCTATTGTCTTATGTGTCCAACAATCGTCCAACTGTCTCACTTATCTTGTACAATGTCACTTATTGTCTTATTTCATTGTACTACTGCTTATTCGCGTATTTGTATTTTGTATGCTGCATTGTCATGGAACCGAGCCCAAGAATTTTACTCCCTGCACTCGTGTATGAGACGTAACAATAAACTTGAAACTTGAAACATTCTGCCTCCTCCCTGTTCTTACCGGACAACCTGCCGTGCTTGCTACCAGTCCTAAACCAATAGCTTATGAATTATCAATGTCCAATTTGTTTGATTTATCTGCTTTTTTTCCAATCAAACAGTAACTATAAAGGTGGGGCACCACTAAAGATTTGATAAGAGATCTTTAAGTTAAACTCTGAACTATCCTTCCATTTACTTTACCTATCTTTACCAATATCTAGTCTCAATTCTCTGAAGGTAGCGGAAGTTTTTATGGATGCAAACGTTCACACACACCACTCGAACACAGGGATTAAAACAAAACATAAAGCTTTATTTTCTAACTTAACAGTAATATAAAATAGCACAAACAGATCAGGTAAGAAACTACTGAAGGGAATGAGGGGTTTCGATAACTGGGAAGATTCACAGGTTGTACAACAACGCTGACGAATGGGTTTGGTGCATGATACATATCTGTTAACAATGAATCAGTCGTTGGAATATCGTATCAAATGAATCAATTGCTAGGCAATTGTGTCATATATGTGGGAGCTATACAGTGTCGGAAACACAGTACGACATTGACCGACAGATTGTCATACAGGGTTTGGCAAACTCACTCTTCAGAACACGTGGCTTAATTGGACAGTAAGACCACAGTCTACACAACACAATATTTACCATTCGAAATTACACTAGCACACAATGCCTTGTACAAAAGATAGAATGAACCCGGATAACTACTTTGAGGTGACTTGAGCTTTGGTCGCTTGAAGAACGCAGAGTCCTGTCCACCGACACTCTCAAGATGAACGCTAAGCAAGCGGACCATGGCCAGAGGTAGGTTCGGTCGTTGCAATCATGTTGTTTAGTTAGCTGGTACAGAGTTCGTATCATAACGGTAATAGTCAGCTTTGTGCTCGCGTTTAGCTGGAGGAAATCCTAACTTTCCAAGTGGTTTAGACTTGTGGCAGTTGGTGGTCCTTTGTTCCAGGTGTGATAAACGGGGGGAGGAGGGGGGAGTGGCTTTAGCCCAGCTGCGCCGGCTGGGCCAGTCAACAACTGTCGCCGATACGGCTTTTCCCCGACCTGAACACCATACCAAAGGTTACCAGACCAGGCCAAGCGAGGTCAGAATAACAAAAGAAAGGACATCTAAAGACCAGGAGATGGTGCCAAAGGATACGAGCGATGCTTTGACTGCCAACAGGCGTAAGGCAAGGCAACCACTACGGCGCAGCAAAACTACGTCACCACCCAGGGAGATGACAGCACCGGGAGGCCTAATCCTGGAGTCAGAGCCTGAGTCCGAGACTACCTACTATCGACCGGAACCTATTCTCAAGAGGCGTAGCAGTGTGGCTACTCGGGCGACTCAAACCTCCGAGGGTGATGAAGAGCTCACCGCTATCAAGAAGAAGGTGAGAATCATTGTTCCAGAGAGACCCAAAGGAGGCCGAGGGGTGCACTCCAAGAGGATGACCTCACCGCCACCACCACCAAAGGAGACATCATACCTGGAGGATAATTGTGTCATCTGCTGTGAGCCACCAGAGCCACCAAAAGAGGCCTCAACCGACACTACTCCACACCAGGAATGTCTCGTCTGCTGTGGGCTACCAAAGCTGCCATCCGGCTGAGTGATACTAGACAAAGCGCCCCCCGCACAAACCGAGGTAACCATATCAGAGCCAACGTCCCGAGCTGTGGCTACAGCTGACCTAATCCTACCAAACCTGATGACCGCGGCTGCGGATGTTCCTCGGTCAAATTATATCTTCGACCTATTCCCTGCACCTGTGCAACAGGACGTTCGAATGCCAACCCTTACTCCAGAAACGGGAGCGATGCTACTGAGCACTCTACCAATGGCTGTGGAGATGCCCGACGGGGTCGACTTTCTTGACCTCATCGACGAGATGTCCCTACCACAGCTGGAGATGCCAATACTGGAAGAGGAGGTGATGGAGCTGATTATCAACTCGACACCCCTAGATCCCTGAATGATAAGTTGATTCAAATATATGTAACCGCATAACCATTTCAGAGGAACCAGTGTGTGAGTGTATAACTCCACGTCAGCATATCTGCATAGGCCTCATTCTAATGACGACATGTAACCAATGAAAGTACTAAGTATACAAGAATGCCAATGATTAATTGTGTAACCTTACTCAGGGATGATTACTGATGTATGTTACTATATTACGTAAGTTTATTACATAAGTTTATTTTTGATGATACAGAGTTTTATTACTGCATAAAAGGAAAATGTTGTGCAAGGCCTACGGAGTGAAGTAGGCGAATCACATCCACAAAAAGATGTACTACTGTATCTATAATCAAGTATTGAAATGATAAGAATGATTAAGAGTAACAATATGAAGTATAGATTGATTTACTGTTTTTGATTTATTGACTTGTTTGATTATTTTACTGTTTTACTGTTTTATTCTGTTGTTTTAACACTGTGAGTTGAGGGACAGAGCACTTCCTTAAAAGCACTTCCTTAAAAGTGACTTAGCTTTAGCTACTTAGCTGAGCCACGTAGCTTAGCAACCGGTTTCCTGTGGAGCCTGCAGAGAATTCTGCAGAAGAGTTCTGCAGAGAGTCCTCAAGTGAACTTACTCAAAGCATGGTGTCCTCAGTCGAACTCGGACCAGTCCAAGGGAGAACCCCGCATGGAAAGAACCTAGAACCAGTGCTAAACTGGAAACCAAAATGACCGCATTGGATGTTGATACGTCCAGAGGAGACCATAGGAGGAGTTGGGTCGGAATAGAGGATATAAGGAGCTCTCCGGAGCACTACATTGATCATTCCCCGCTGAGGAGCATTAAAACCTGAAGGCCTGTTCCAGGAGGGAGTGTGTTGATACCTGAGACCGGGTTAGTATTGGAACTCTTAGAGTCCAGCCCGCGAGGTTGTCCAGTGCCGGAGCTCACTCTGATTGATTCCTGATGCAAGGTCTCTCAGCCTGGTTGCTGTTAGGGAAGGAGAACCCCCGACCATACTCTGAAATCTCAGCCACTGTTCCTCTCTCAGCACAAGGCATTGCCCTTAGTTGTTTGAGGCTGTGGTTGTGACTAAGACATTTTTTACACTTTTTTCATTTTTATGCTCGGGGAAGAGATCCTTGCTTCACTTGGAAGGGGAAGCGAGAGTCGTGTCTCTCGGCCGAGGGCACATTTGCCAACCCCTTAACACTGCCGTGGCTGATAGAGGAGCTGGTTCCATTCAACGGAACGCCACTGGGTCCTCTCCAAATTCATATTCAAGTAAGATCAGACAGAGTAGGATTATATTCTTTTCTACTTTTTACATTTTTAACATTTATATTCTGTCTGTAATCCATTTTTGACATTTTTGCTATGCTGTAACGCTTTAAGCCTAAATAAAGATCTAACCTGCAATTAAAGCAACAGTTTTTCTAAATTTAATTAAGTACTTTTTTAGTCACCTAAGAATATATACCCTCCTTGTTACATAATATATTAGATATATATTGTAGCGCATTATAGGATCTGAATGGTTATTCTAGCCCCAGAGATATCTACCATCTGGTAGAATATCTATTATCTCCTTTGGGTAAAAGTATACTCACAGAAGCATTAAAAGACTACCTAATAGAGTGGTACCCATAGGTAAAGGACTACAACGAGGAGGCTCAAATGCTCTGGCTGAAAAGGGTAACAAAGGCACCCGCTACGGGCCATCAAAGTACTGAGCAAATGTTCGAAAGGCAGAGGGGGAGAAAAGGAGAGGGCCGTATGGTATCTGTAAAGGTATCGTATGGCTACTCGGACCATACAACCGGATAACGACTAAAGAAGATCTAGACATATGGCAAGAAAATGGTTTCGAAGGAGCTAAAGGTAAAGAAGTGGCTCACAGAGACCTGTGGAAGAAGATTGCTGAACTAAGGTTCAAAGTGGCATTAGAAGTGATACACCAAAAGGCTCATACAACAGAAGGGGCGCACTGGCGAGGAAACGCAGAGGTTGACCGTTACGTGCAGCTCCACAGAATCATTGTGGTCGGCAGCGAGAAGTGGGAAAAGACACTTAAGGAAAAGGTGGTCCCACCTGAGAGCGTGGAGGAGGTAGTACAGGCTATGCATGAAAATGTGGGCCATGCAGGCGTGCTACCCACACGCAAAGAATTGGAGAAACTGCAACTTTGGATCCCAGAACGCCAGATTCGCGAGGTTCTCAAAGGCTGTGACGTATGTGGTCAGTACAATGCAGGCCGGAGGGGACAGCGGGTGGCAGGACAAACCATCAAGAGCACTATCCCATGGGGATCCGTCTGCACGTGTGGACGTGGCCGGACCAATGGGGGTGAATGGCAGAAAAGGTGAAAAATACCTATTGGTACTCGTAGACTCTATGTCAGGGTACGTAGTAGTGAAGGCCGTACGGAAGGCCAATGTGAGCATGTTGGACCAAACCTGTGGTATTCTGGGGGTGCCCAAAGAACTGAGAACAGACAACGGATCACACTTCCGTAACGCACAGGTAGACACCTGGTACCAGCAGAAGGCCGTGATAAGGGTTTACTCTCCTCCCTACACACCACAAGCCAACGGAGTGGTGGAAAGGACGATAGGCCTTGTCAAAGGCTGGATAGCCAAGAACGCTAACTCAAAGGAGTGGAGTACGAAGGCCTTGGAGCTGGGTGAGGCGCTGAATGGCAGACATCGAGCTGACAGACCCTCCCCAGCTGAGGAGCTGAACCAACGCCCTTTCCGGTCAGAGGAGATAGGGCAGGGCACTCTAGCAGATAAACTAGAGCCCAATCCAAAGGTACCATTCAAGGTGGGACAGAGGGTCTGGATAAGAGCAAAATACCATCCAACAGACGCTGCAGTGAAGACTAAGTACGAGAAATCAGATATAGTAGAACAGATACTTGATAGTAATACAGTGCTATTACAGAAGTCCGGGATCCAAGTGGAGCAGTTGAAACCAATTTTTTGAGCTAGAAGAAACTAGGATCCTGAAATGGCCACAAATGCGCCAAGTCTACCACCCTATGTTCGTGTGGCCACGATTAAGGGGGTGGTTGTTACAAGGAGAGATGCTAAAGGGCTCTGAGCAGGTAGAGCTCTCAAGATACTAGGATATGCCAAGGAAGGCTTCCTAACTCATGATAAAGAAATATTGGATTGGAAACAAGTCAACAACGCATGTGTGGTTTGTCTGAAACCAACGACCCTGGAAGAGAAATGGAAAGGTCCGGGTAAGGAGAAACCACTAAAAGTAACTGTGAAACCTAAAGAAATGGACGGGATGTTGCTGCAACCGGTAAAGGTATTGGACCCGTGTGTGGGATCTGCCAGTACAGGGACCTGGCCCGACTAAAGTTCGAAGCTAAATGGAACCTGAGAGGTCAAGGGGGCCATACTACCCGAGGGGGCCGGCATAGATCAGGTGTTTGGTTCGACATCGGGCTACTACACGGCTCGAGCTCGAGGAAGATCATCTACTCGTGCAAGAAGTGTTCGAGGTCGGGCTTCAGTCCGATTAAAGCAAGTACTTTTTTAGTCACCTAAGAATATATACCCTCCTTGTTACATAATGTATTAGACTTATAGCGCATTATAGGATCTGAATGGTTATTCTAGCCCCAGAGATATCTACCATCTGGTAGAATATCTATTATCTCCTTTGGGTAAAAGTATACTTACCGATAAATAACTTATCCGCGACCACAACAACTTGGACTCGTTAAGATTAGAGCTGTCGTTAACTATAGGGGTGTGGGGGGACATGCAGCGTTCGGCCTGTAGAGGGAGCTACAGGACCGTGGCAAGGGTTATGGAAGCGAGGCTTTGTTGCGCACCTGTTGCGAATGAAGCCTCGTTAACGAAATGGTTTAAGATGTGTGTGCCTCTGCTTTGGAAGGGAGGCTGAAAAACTACGACTGGAAAGTCGACCAGGACTAAAAACCGAATGAGAAGAAGGAACATTATAAATAAACTGGGTTTTTCCCTTATCACCACCACCGAGTCCACCTCTGTGTTTAGGACCTTGTTACAGTGGCGCCCAACGAGGGGCACAGAGGGACGGTGGAAAAAAGAGGAAAATGGAGGCGTTAAGTGCGGCCATCAGAAGGATGGCCCTCATACTGGAGCAGCAGGCCCACCTACAGCAGGAGCAGCAGTCCGCGATGGGAGAGATGGCGACGGCGAGGGCTGAGGACCGTGCCCTCCTCCGGGAGCTCGTCGGGGCCATCAAAGCGGGACCGGTGCCCGGGTCGGCACATGGTCCCCCCAAGGTCCACCTCCAGAAGATGGGGGACCTGGACGACCCGGAAGCGTTCCTGGCAGTGGTTGAGGGGACGGCGAGTGGGCGTACCATCTGCTGCCCCTCCTGTCAGGCGAGGCGCAGCTCGCTGCCCACAGCCTGCCAACGGCCGCCCAGTGGGATTATCCCTCCCTAGCCTGGGCGATTCGAGACCGCCTGGGCCTCACCCCGGAGGAACACCGTCGTCGGTTCCGGGCCCTGACGATGGAGGAGGGGAGCCGGCCCTTTGCTTACGCCCAGCAGCTGCGGGACAGCGCGTGGCGGTGGCTGGACCCAGGGAACAGCTCGGCAGAGGAGGTCGGGGACCGGGTGGTGTTGGAGCAGTTCCTCACGGGGCTCCCGGCCCGGACCGCTGCCTGGGTCCAGTACCACCGGCCCCAGGATCTCGCGGCCGCTGTTACATTGGCGGAGGACCATCTCTCCCTCCCGCTGCGGGAGCCCCGGTGACCAACCCCGGCCCCGTGGCGCCGGACGAGGAGGGGCTGGCACCCGCCCCGAGGACGAGATGGCAGGGGCAGACACATCGAGGGTGTTGGTGAAGTGTGTGCATGGGGACATTCACGAATATCCTGTGGTCGCTATCGAAATTCATTTTGAGGGGAAAAAGCATGGTGTACAGGCGGCGATTAGCCCGCGCCTCACGCATCCCCTTGTTCTGGGTGTAGATTGGGAGGGGTTTCCTCAAGCTGTAAAGCGGGCTACCGGGGTGCGTGCACGACAGAGAGGGAGGTGTGAGGCGTGTAATGTGCTCTGTGCTGAGGCGGTGCCTCGCGACACTGCCGAGGAGCCGGAGCCAGTGGAGGGTCTCAACCGGAGATTTCCCCGCCGAACTATCCGCTGCTAGGTGACGTCCCCCTTGAGCAGTCTCGTGACGAGACCCTACAATCGGCCTATGACCAAGTGATAGCGATTGATGGTACTTTGGTACGGCCAGACACAGTGCGCGCCCACCCCTATTTTGCGATCATCAGCGACAGGTTATACCGAGTGAGTCGTGACTCACATAGTCAGGAGGAAGTAACCCAGTTGTTGGTTCCCCGTAGCAGCCGGGAAATGGGCGGCTCATTTCAACCCCATGGCGGGCCATTTAGGTTATGATAAGACACTAAACCGTACAGTGGCTCGATTTTATTGGCTGAGAATTCGGGCAGAGGTGCGTAGGTAGTGCGCTTCCTGTCGCGAATGTCAGTTGGTAAATCCCCCAGCCATTCCCCGGGCCCCGTTGCGGCCCCTACCATTGGTCGAGAACCCATTCGACCGCATTGCCATGGATATTATCGGTATTGTACACAGGGATATCGATTTGTGTTGGTCTTGATAGATTATGCAACCCGATACCTCGAGGCAATACCTCTGCGCAATATTTCTGCCAGGAGTGTAGCGCAGGCATTGTTTCAAGTTATCTCCCGGGTGGGAATCCCGAAAGAGATTCTCACCGACCAGGCCACCAATTTTATGTCACGAACCTTCAAGGAACTGTACGGGTTGTTGAACATCAAGGCGATTCGAACCAGTGTTTACCACCCGGCCACGGATGGCCTTTGTGAGCGGTTCAATCGGACCTTGAAATCGATGATCCGGAAGTTTGTGCATGAGGATAGTCGGAATTGGCATAAATGGCTAGATCCCCTGCTGTTTGCGGTACGGGAAATTCCCCAAGCTTCCACCGGGTTTTCCCCGTTTGAATTACTCTACGGGCGTAAGCCCTGGGGTGTCCTAGACCTTCTTAAAGAAAATTTGGAGGAAAATGAGATTCAATACGTCCTGGACTTGCGCACAAAGCTCCATGCCCTAGGGGTTGTCTCACGCGAGCATTTGCAGCAAGCCCAGGAGCGTCAAAAGCGCCTCTACGACAGGGGAACTAACCTGCGAGAATTTTCACCGGGAGACAAGGTGCTCGTACTGTTACCCACCTCCAGCACGAAATTACTCGCAAAGTGGCAAGGGCCGTTTGTGGTTACACGTCGCATGGGGTACGTGGATTATGAGGGAGTCCGCTCGGACTGGGGGGATAGCTTGCAGGTGTATCACGTAAATCTCCTTAAAAAATGGAACGACGTGGTCACTGTTGCTCTGGCTACAATAATTCCAGAGAGAGATGAGTTCAGACCGGAAGTCCCAAAATCAAAAATTAGCACTCCGGTCGGTATTGATAACCACCTCTCTGCTAGCCAGGCCACAGACGTTGCAGATTTGCAAGCTAGGTTCGCTGACGTGTTCTCTCCCCTGCCCGGTCGGACTACGCTTATCGACCACCATATAGAAACGCAGCCGGGTTTAACGGTGCGCACGCATCCCTATAGGCTGCCGGTACACAAACGAGACATTGTGTGCCAGGAATTGGAAGCCATGCTGGAGCTGGGTGTGTTCGAGGAGTCCCGCAGTGACTGGTGTAGCCCCACCGTGCTTGTCAACAAGCCGGATGGGTCTATACGGTTCTGTGTGGATTATAGAAGGGTTAATGCGGTCTCCAAATTCGATGCCTACCCGATGCCCCGGGTTGACGAGCTCTTGGACTGGCTTGGCACGGCCAGGTTCTTTATGACATTGGATTGCACAAAGGGATACTGGCAGATTCCCCTCTCGCCGGTATCCCGGGATACCATTCTCCACTCCGCTAGGGTTGTATCAGTTCACGGTGCTCCCTTTCGGGTTGTTCGGGGCCCCAGCCACTTTCCAGCGCCTCATGGACCGCATTCTGCGGCCGCACTCTGCCTATGCTGCTGCCTATCTGGATGACATTGTCATTTACAGTGACACCTGGGCGCAGCATATGCAGTGTGTGGCTGCTGTTCTGCGGTCCCTGAGGCAGGCGAGGCTGACGGCCAACCCGAAAAAGTGCATGATCGGGCGTAGGGAGATCCGGTATCTGGGGTACCACTTGGGTCGAGGGGAGGTGCGGCCGCAGGTTGAAAAGACTGCAGCCATCGCCGCCTCTTCGCGGCCCAAGACTAAGAAGGAGGTGAGGGTGTGACACCTGGGCGCAGCATATGCAGTGTGTGGCTGCTGTTCTGCGGTCCCTGAGGCAGGCGAGGCTGACGGCCAACCCGAAAAAGTGCATGATCGGGCGGAGGGAGATCCGGTATCTGGGGTACCACTTGGGTCGAGGGGAGGTGCGGCCGCAGGTTGAAAAGACTGCAGCCATCGCCGCCTCTTCGCGGCCCAAGACTAAGAAGGAGGTGAGGGTGTTCCTGGGGCTGGCTGGCTATTACCGGCAGTTGGAGCTGGCCAGTCCCTTGACGGACCTCACCCGGAAGGGTGCCCCGGATCCGGTCCAATGGTCGGGCCAGTGCCAGGGGTCGTTCGAGGCCCTTAAGGGCGCTCTTTGTGGAGAAACGGTCCTGTATGCGCCTGATTTTAACCTCCCTTTCTCCCTACAGATGGACGCGTCGGATAGAGGCCTGGGAGCAGTGCTGACCCAGCGGGTGTAGGGGGCTGACCGGCCGGTGCTGTACCTGAGCCGCAAACTGTCGGAGAGGGAGGGCCGGTACAGCACGGTGGAGAAGGAGTGCCTCGCCATCAAGTTGGCGGCATTATCTCAATTTTTTCTGTAATGAGGCCAGAGTCTGACAACTTCTTTTGGTAGGGAGGAAGAAGAATTTCCACGCTTCAGGGTGTTAATTGTTTTCCAAAGTTTTGTAGGATCACCAGCTGTCACGCCTCCATGATCTCTGCTGGTGGTGACGAGCCCACCTGTAATCGAGTAATCGACTCTCCACTACTTACTGTATACCCTGCACCTGCTGCTAGTCAACGACGGATCGTTTGCCATTCATGGTTTTGTCTTTGTGCCACGCTTCCAGCTCCAGTACCCTGCCTGTCTGACCACCTGCCTGCCACGCCTGTTCCTTTTTATTATACCTGTCTTATTAAATCCACTTGCTTTACACTTACCTGCTTGTCCCTAGTCTGCATTTGGGTTCTGTCTCTGATTCGTGACACCAGCAGAATCTGAGATAACACTTAGGAAGTAGCTTGATTTAGCATTCTTAATTGATGAGGTGCATCTATTTCTCAGTTGTCTGAAAACCTGCCAATCAGCTACTAAGTCTGTTTTTCTAGCTTTGGTCCAGGCCTGGTTTCTCAACAAAAGGAGATCTGAAAGTTCTGTGGAATACCAAGGATTTGTTCTATTTTTAATTCTAAGGCGTTTAGAGGGGGCATGTTTGTCTGCCAGAAATATAAATGAGAAATGTTCTAGACCCAAATCGGGGTCAGGTATGCAGCTGATAAGAGAAAGATTTGATTCGTGGAGCAGAATTTTTTTATCCTTTCATCTCAATTACAGGCTATCGGAAAGTGAGCGCGGATGTCATTAGCAAAAACACCACTGGCTATATGTTTATAAGGCCTATTTGTTAGGATGATGTCTAGCAGGGTGGATTTATCTGGATTCTTCAAGTTATGCCGTGTTAGTTTTCAGATTAACTGTGATAGCTGTGAATTAATGTGTATCTGAGGTTTGAGACAACCAGTCTACGTTAAAATCACCTATTATTAGAATGTACATAGGAGGATAGAAGTGCAGCTAAATTATCAAGGGCATTATGATGAACAGATGGTGGGCACTTAGGACGAAACATTCATATTGATTTGGGACAGTTTTTGACAAAAATAACCACGCCTCCTCCTTTCCCTTCTCTGTCTGTCTTAAATATGCTACAGCCATTTGAGGACACATCATTGTCAGGCACTGACCAATTTAGCCATGTTTCAGAGATCATGAAAATGATCAGGACTGGTGGCTGCATGAAAAGCTAGCAACCTTAGTAGCTAGCTAGCTAGCTAGCAAATGCCCTTGTTGGATCGCTGCTAGCTAGCTATGATAAGTAAGCCACTTACAATATTGGATGGTGTTGTTGTGCTAGTAGAAGGCCGCAACATGTTTTATCGGTAGCTCATGAAAGTCAGTGGTCAGGACATATGGGTATTAACAAATCATGATATCAGATGATCCTGAGGCATTTCTTTTGGCCAGGGTTAAAAGCTGATGTAGCGAGATACTGTCGCTGTTGCCATATATGCCAGCTGGCAGGGAAGCTGAATCAACCTCTTCCCCCCGTCCCATTGCATCCTATACCTGCCATAGGAGAGCCGTTTTAACGGGTAATAGTTGACTGTGTTGGTCCTTTGCCCAGAACCAAAAGTGGGAATCAATATTTGATCACCATTATGTGCGCTGCCACTTTCCCCGAAGCTGTCCCAATGTGTAACATAACCGCTAGTTCAGTGGTGAAAGCATTAACCAAATTCTTCTCCACATTTGGCCTACCCCGTGTGATTCAATCTGACCAAGGCACAAATTTCCAGTCTAAACTGTTCAAGCAGGTACTGAAAATTGTAGGTGTACATCACATCGTTTCCAGTGCCTACCATCCTGAAAGTCAGGGTGCATTAGAACGGTGGCATCAGACGTTAAAAGCTGTGCTCCGAAAGTACTGTTTAGAAACTGAAAAGAGTTGGGATGAGGGTGTGCCATTCTGGACGGGACGGGATCTGGGCGGGACGGGATCCACCCTCCATGCCTGGAGATCCCCGGACCATTCTCCGGAGCGCAGTGCAGTGGGGCTCCGGCACACAGAGGGTCCTCGCCCTGGTCAACTCTGGAGCAGCGGGGAACCTGATGGACACGAGCCTGGCGGCTGGATGGGGAGTCCCGCTTATCCAGCTAGCGGAGCCCATCCCGGTCCGGTCTCTGGACGGTCGGCCCCTGGGAGCTGGCCTCATCACCCAGCGCACTATCCCCGTGCGCCTCCAGGTCGAGGGGGCCCCTTGGGAGGAGGCCCATTTTTTCATCATTGAGACTCCTGACTGCCCCCTCGTCCTGGGTCACCCCTGGCTGGCTTCCAGCAACCCCCGGATTAACTGGGCGACCGGGCAGGTTGTTCTGGGGGTAGGATCGACCGTCCACCCCTGTCCATCCGGTTCCCTTACCCCCATTCCCCACCCACTGCCACCCACCTCCCCTGTTCCTGATCTAACCGGTGTTCCCTCGGAGTATTGGGACCTGGCGGAGGTCTTTAGTAAGTCACGGGCCAAGAGCCTGCCACCCCACAGGTCCTACGACTGTGCTATTGACCTCCTGCCGGGTTCCACGCCTCCTAGGGGCCGCTTGTTCTCCCTGTCCCGACCTGAGACATTGGCTATGAGGGAGTACATCGAGGAGGCGCTCGCCACGGGACACATCCGACCTTCCACGTCCCCGGCGGGTGCAGGGTTCTTCTTCGCGGCCAAGAAGGATGGAGGACAGCGGCCCTGCATCGATTACCGGGGCCTGAACACTGTCACAGTCAAGAACCGCTACCCACTCCCCCTCATGATATCGGCATTCGAATCCCTGCAGCAGGCCCGGGTCTTCACCAAGCTGGACCTACGCAACGCCTACAACCTGGTGAGGATCCGGGATGGGGATGAGTGGAAGACGGCGTTCAACACTCCAACGGGCCACTATGAGTACCGGGTCATGCCCTTTGGGTTGGCCAACGCCCCGGCGGTCTTCCAGGCGTTGGTCAATGACGTCCTTCGGGATCTCCTGGACTGCTCTGCCTTTGTCTATCTGGACGACATCCTCATCTTTTCTAAGGACCTGGCCCAACATAGGCTGCATGTTCGCCAGGTCCTGCAACGCCTTCTCCGCCATCAACTTTTTATCAAGGCGGAGAACTGCGTGTTTCACCAGCAGACAGTCTCCTTCCTGGGATTCATCGTTTCCAGGGGGGAGCTGCGCATGGACTCTGCCAAGGTCAAGGCAGTGTTGGACTGGCCCCAACCCTCCTCCCTGAAACAACTACAACGCTTCCTGGGGTTCGCCAATTTTTATAGGCGCTTCATCCGGGGGTTTAGTGCCCTGGCCGCTCCCTTGACCGCCCTCACCCAGTCCAGCCGCCCTCAATTCGCTTGGTCCCCCGAGGGTTAGGGCGCTTCACCTCCGCCCCGGTCCTGGGCCATCCGGATCCTGCCCGACCCTTCGTGGTGGAGGTGGATGCCTCAGACATTGCAGTGGGGGCGGTGCTCTCCCAGCGGTGCCTTACGGATGGGAAGGTCCATCCCTGTGCCTTCTTCTCCCGTCGGCTGTCCCCAGCAGAGCGGAATTACGACGTGGGCAACCGTGAGCTGCTGGCGGTCAAGCTGGCGTTGGAGGAGTGGAGGCACTGGCTGGAGGGTGCTGTCCAGCCGTTTGAAGTGTGGACGGACCACAAGAATCTGGAGTATATCCGGGGGGCCAAGCGGTTGAACTCCCGTCAGGCGAGGTGGGCGCTCTTCTTCACCAGGTTCATCTTCACCATCTCATATCGCCCAGGGGCGAAGAACGTCAAACCGGACGCCCTCTCCCGACAGTTCGACCCGGTGGACCTGGTGGAGACCCTCGACCCCATCGTTCCGGAGGCGCTCATCCTCGCCCCTGTGTCCTGGGACATCGAGAGGGTGGTCAGAGCGGCCCTGGGGCAGGAGCCAGACCCCGGGGGGGGCCCGCCGGGGAGACTCTACGTTCCCAAGGCTGCGTGTGCGTTCGTGGCAGCGTGTGCGGTGTGCGCGCGCAGCAAGAACCCCCGTCTGGCCCCGCCGGGTCTCCTCCGGCCCCTTCCCATCCCCAAGCGTCCCTGGTCCCACATCTCCCTGGACTTCATTTCAGGCCTTCCCCCCTCCGACGGGTTCACCACTATCCTGGTAGTGGTGGACCGGTTCTCCAAGGTGATAGGTGGTACCTGCGCAGGAGATTGTACAGAGTTGTTCTTGAAATCCCTTATTTCGATTCTGCCTCTGATTTGGTGACCCCTTGTGAGAGTAGATTCTGAATGTCTTCTTTTGTCACAGAAAGTGTATCTTGGTCATCCTTAGAACATTACATGCATTATTTAGAATGCCCTGAAGATCCCATCACCTATGTTTCATTGTCACATTATTTACCCCTGTCCAGAGATTAGTAATTGAAGATGTCTTTCTCTGTGTCTGTCTCTGTCTGTCTGTGTGTGTGACTGTCTTTGTCTGTCTGTCTGTGTCTGTCTTTCTCTGTGTCTGTCTGTCTGTGTCTGTTTGTGTCTGTGTCTGTCTGTTTGTGTTTGTGTCTGTGTCTGTGTCTGTCTGTCTGTGTCTGTCTTTGTCTGTCTGTGTGTCTGTCTGTGTATCTATCTTTCTGTCTGTCTGCCTGTGTCTGTCTGTCTGTGTTTGTGTCTGTGTTTGTTTGTCTGTGTTTGTGTCTGTCTGTGTCTGTCTGTGTCTGTCTTTGTGTGTCTGTCTGTGTCTGTCTGTGTATCTGTCTGTCTGTCTGTCTGTGTCTGTTTGTGTCTGTGTTAGTCTTTCTCTATGTCTGTCTCTGTGTCTGTCTGTCTGCCTGTCTGTTTGTGTCCCTCTGCCTGTATCTGTCTGTGTTTATCTGTGTCTGTCTGTTTGTCTGTCTCTGTGTCTGTGTCTGTCTGTGTGTATGTTTCTGTGTGTCTTTCTCTGTGTCTGTCTGTCTGTCTGTCTGTGTCTGTTTGTCTGTTTCTGTCTGTCTCTGTGTCTGTCTGTCTGTCTGTATGTATGTATGTCTGTCTGTTTCTGTCTGTTTCTGTCTGTCTGTGTCTGTCTGTCTGTCTGTCTGTCTGTCTCTGTCTGTGTGTGTGTGTGTGTGTGTGTGTGTGTCTGTCTGTCTGTCTGTGTCTGTCTGTGTCTGTCTGTCTCTGTGTGTGTGTGTGTGTATGTGTCTGTCTGTGTGTCTGTCTGTGTGTCTGTCTCTCTGTTTGTCTGTCTGTCTGTCTGGCTGTGTGTGTCTGGTTGTTTGTGTCTGGCTGTATGTTTGTATGTGTCTGTCTTTCTCTGTGTCTGTCTCTGTGTCTGTCTGTCTGTCTGTCTGTTTGTGTCCCTCTGTCTTTGTCTGTCTGTGTTTGTCTGTGTCTGTCTGTGTGTATGTCTCTGTGTGTCTTTCTCTGTGTCTGTCTGTCTGTTTCTGTCTGTCTCTGTTTGTCTGTCTGTGTCTGTCTGACTGTCTGTGCCTGTCTGTCTGTCTCTGTCTGTATGTGTGTGTGTGTGTCTGTCTGTCTGTGTCTGACTGTCTCTGTGCCTGTCTGTGTCTGTCTGTCTGTGTGTGTGTGTGTGTGTGTGTGTGTGTGTGTGTGTGTGTGTGTGTGTGTCTTTCAGTCTGTCTGTCTGTCTCTGTCTGTCTGTCTGTCTCTGTCTGTGTGTGTCTGTCTGTCTGTGTCTGTCTGTCTCTGTGTCTGTGTGTGTCTGTCTGTCTGTCTGTCACTGTCTGTGTGTGTGTGTGTGTGTGTGTGTGTCTGTCTGTCTGTCTGTGTCTGACTGTCTCTGTGCCTGTCTGTGTCTGTCTGTCTGTGTGTGTTTGTGTGTGTGTGTGTGTGTGTGTCTTTCAGTCTGTCTGTGTCTGTCTGTCTGTGTCTGTCTCTGTCTGTCTGTCTCTGTCTGTGTGTGTCTGTCTGTCTGTCTGTGTCTGTCTGTCTCTGTGTCTGTGTGTGTCTGGCTGTTTGTGTCTGGCTGTGTGTATGTTTGTGTCTGTCTTTCTCTGTGTCTTTCTCTGTGTCTTTCTCTGTGTCTGTCTCTGTGTCTGTCTGTTTGTCTGTTTGTGTCCCTCTGCCTGTGTCTGTCTGTGGTTGTCTGTTTCTGTCTGTCTCTGTGTCTGTATGTCTGTCTGTCTGTCTGTGTCTGTCTGTCTGTCTGTCTGTGTCTGTCTGTCTGTCTGTCTCTGTCTGTCTCTGTTTGTCTGTCTGTGTCTGTCTGTCTGTCTGTCTGTGTCTGTTTGTGTCTGTTGTCGCCGGGGGCGAGATTAGTATGGCCTTTTCCCGGCCTAAACACCACACCCAAGGTTACCAAGTCACAACTGACAAACCATCAACTAAGAGGACCACAACTGACAGGGCATCAGCTAAAAAGACCACAAATGAAAAGGCATCAACTTCAAAGACCAAAACTGAAAAAGCTTTAACAAAGGGGACTTCAACGACAAAGAGAGCATTACTAAGGGAGGAAGAGGACACGTCTGAGACGACAACGGTGTTAATCTATACCCCCTGTGGACAGAAGGCCTCTGAAGACACCAAGACTGAGGCCAACAGACCTAGGCCTGACACTACACAAACCCCTAGCAAAATGGCAAAGTACAGTGTGCAGAGGCCCACAGGAGGCAGAAGTGTGCATGAGAAGAAGGAGGTCATGCCACCACCACCCAAAGTATCACAGGGCCCATCGGAGCCAAGGGATATCTCCTCACCGGAGTTACCAGAGCTAGAGATACCGACTGACTGGGTGGTATTGGACGAGGCCCTCAGCTCTCCCTGCTCACCTCAGTCCCCATACTCGCCGCTCACAAAAACAGAATTGATCATACTGGAGCCAATGGCTGAGGTTCCTGAAGATCCTGTCCTGCCAAACCTGATGGGACTGTGGACCCCCGAGGAGGCTCCTGAAACAGTCTTCAGCTTCGATTTAGCCCATGACATAGAGATACAGAGGTATGACCCAATGCCGATTATTACTCTAGACACAGAGGATTTACAGTTAGATTCCCCACCAGGAATGGCCTATGGAGGAGAAGTGTCCTTCCTTGATCTTCTCGATGAAATGACCCTGGTTAATGTGTGAAACTGATTAATGATAAATTGATTCAAGTGTGTAACCACTGATTAATGATAAGTTGATTCAAATGTGTGTAACTGATTAATGATAAGTTGATTCAAGAGTGTAACCACTGATTAATGATAAGTTGATTCAAATGTGTGTAACTGATTAATAATAAGTTGATTCAAGTGTGTAACAACTGATTAATGATAAGTTGATTCAAATGTGTGTAACTGATTAATGATAAGTTGATTCAAGTGTGTAACTGATTAATGATAAATTGATTCAAAAGTGTGTAACCACTGATTAATGATAAGTTGATTCAAAAGTGTGTAACTGATTAATGATGAATTGATTCAAAAGTGTGTAACCACTGATTAATGATAAGTTGATTCAAATGTGTGTAACTGATTAATGATAAGTTGATTCAAATGTAGGTAACTGATTAATGATAAATTGATTCAAATGTGTGTAAGTGATTAATGATGAATTGATTCAAATATATATAATTGGTTAATGATAAATGAGTTCAAATATGTGCAAAAGGCAAAACTGAATAAGAGAAATTATAAGGGTAGTGTATGACTCTGGGTCAATATATCTGGTTGGACCTTGTGGTAATAACGGTTTAACTGATACTGAAGTAGGCTGATCATATGTGCTAATGTTGATTGTATACCATATGTACTAAATGTTAACTTTGAGAAATGCCTAGATTAGTATGACACAAGAAGGGTTGATAGTGTAGGATCTGCGGGATGTAATGGGTCAGGTTGCAGAAGTCCACAATAAAAAGTGTCCTTGAGTCCATGTTTAAGCATGAGAGTGATAAGTATGTCTAGTAGACATAACAACAGGTGCCCTTATGCCCATGATTAAGCGTGTTGAAGAATACCCCGGAGTGGAAACTGGAGTTTTTCATACTCTAGCACCCGAGCAGTTCTCCGTGACCGGAGCTCACACTCTGATTAAATTCTGACTGACGGACTCGCCACTCGAGTACAACGGAGGACCTTGGCGGACCTTTGTTTGTATAACAACAGCTCTGGCGGATAGAAGAACCAGCTACGCTCTGATCAAGTGACACTGGGGCTTCTCTAAATTTCACAGGCAGAGTAGGGACAGACTGATAGGTTTTATTCTTTTCTAATTTTTATCGTTTTTTTGAATACTAGCATTTTACCATTTAATCACTCTGCCT